>NW_006408544.1:24228902-24273299 GCF_000296735.1 Chrysochloris asiatica
ACAGGGTCGCTATGGGTTGCAGCCAACTTGATGGGACTTAACAACAACAACATGTGATAATGAGCTAGACTGCAAGGTCAGTTTGAACTGTAAGGTCGTGGTTTAAACTCACCAGCTACTCCTCAGAAACTCTATATAAGGTTGCTATGAGTGGGGACTGACTCAATGGCACTTAACAACAATGGATTGCCAGAAGAACAAAAAAGCTGTGTTGGAAGAAGTACAACTGCAATGCTCCTCAGAAGCTAAGATAACTAGACTTCATCTCTCATACTTCAGACATCTTATCAGGAGGGACCAATCCCTGGAGAAGGGCATCATGCTTGGTAAAGTGGAGGGTCAGAGAAAAAGAGGGAGATTCCCAACGATATCGATTGGCACAGTGGCAGCAGCAATGGGCTCAAACATAGAAGCAATTGTAAGGATGACACAGGACAGGGCATTGTTTCATTCTGTTGTGCATAGTGTTGCTATGGATCGGAAATAACTCGACAGTAGCTAACAACAACAGCAGCAACAGCAATGGGCTCAAGCGTAACAGTAATTATGAGGATGGCACAGAACTGGGAAGTATTTCATTCTGTTGTGCATAGGGTCACTATGTGTTGGAACACACTCCATGGTACCTATCAACAACAATAATGATTCTAAATAATTCTAATATGCAATTCTGATTGTGTTATTCTCCTACTAAAAACCCTTCCATGATTTCCAATTACCCTGACAATAAATTGTAATACATTCCTTAGACAAATACATATAGTCATCACTGACCCTTTCCTGTCTGTATCTTCAGCTATATTGCCCATCACTTTCAGCCTCAGACTCACCTCTCCAGTAAAACTAAGCTAACCTCTGTACCTTTTCTTATGCTGTTCCCTCTGCCTTGGATTCAATTTCTATATTTATTTGCCCCACTAAATCTATTCACTTTTTTGAGGCTTAGTTGAGGCCTCAGTCCCTCTTTCAGTTCTTAGAGTGGGCAAAGAGGTACTTGCGCTATATTTTTATAGTAGCCTTGCTTGCCTCTTTCTTTCCATTTACCCTCATACCATTCACAAAATGAGGACCTGTAGTAGGTTGTATTCTTTCTTACTTGTGCCATGTCATTGTACCTAGTGCATACAGAGTAGTAGATGGACAACTAAACTTAGTTAATTTTAAAACATTGGTATATATTTATGGATAGAAGAAATGGCGAAAAAATTGAGAGAAATTCTAGATACAGGGCACTGAAAGGGGCACTGATTTCTTATTATGTCCATACACACTGTGGGAAGCAACATGTGTGTGTTGTCTCATATTCTGTAATCCTTATAATGGGCTTCTGAGGCATGCCTCTAAAGATGAGAGTACAGGGAACATAGGTCAGAGATTTCTGAAGTTTGTCTAAGTCACATTGCTAATGAGGCCCTGAGCCGAGATCTGAGCCCAGCTCTGACTTTAAAGCCTCTGATGTTTTATTTATTTTTCAGTATGTTTTTGTTAAGTGCCTTTAAGTCAGTTCTGATTCATAGCGACTCTGTATAGGGTTTCCAAGGAGCAAGCTGATGCGTTTGAACTACCAACCTTGTGGTTCCCAGTCCAGTGCTGATCCTACAGCACCACACCAAGAGTCCTATTTTATATTCCATTTTACATTATTTTATATTTAGGATATGTCTATTTTATGAACAACATGCTTCAATAGATAACTGGATACTTCTAATGTGATTAAGCCTCTCTTGACAACAGCCCTCAATATTTCATTTTGACCACTCTGCAGAATTTAGTGTAAAAAGTTGAATGAAATGTAGATCCTTAGTGCCCTGGTGAGGTGCTGCTGATTAATGCACTGGACTGCAAGGTCAGTTTGAACCCAAAGGTCGGTGGTTCAAGCTCACTAGCCGCTCCTCAGAAACCCTGTACAGGGTCACTATGAGTCAGAACCAATTAGACAGCACTTAACAACAACATAAAAATAAGATTGCTCTCACAACAGAAGATCCAACAATCACAAAAAATAACCTAATGGTGGGTTTTCACTTCAGTAGAATTGGTAGGGGTTGTAAGATTGTCTTAGGCAGGAAGGGAGTTACAGAATGTTAGACTTTCTGAAAACCTTTGGTAACTCTTTTTAATGTGATTTGTTACACTGTCATAGTTTGATAAGCTCTCATTTGGTAAAGAAACAAGGAAAAGATTCCAAAGGGGCCAAGGCAGTTGTTAGTCTTTGTCCTGGGACAATGGATAAGGCCTTTGCCAGTTCACCTGTGTGGCTAAGGGTCATTGCTAAGATGTCTTCTTTTTAGCTCTAGCTACCCCCACTATTGCCTCCCCCTGGAAAAAATATGTGCAAAAATCTGGGTGCCCAGTTCTCTTCCATGTGGACCCCTTGGCTGACAAGTTAGCATAGCAGCAGAACACGGAAAGTCCTTTGCCTTTCTGATCGTGTCAGATGTGTTACAATCAAGTCTAAACCACAGCCTTTTCTCTATGGCAGATTTTTCTCTATCCTTTTCCCAATTCATTCAATAATTGCTTGTTGAAGGCCTACTATGTGTAAGAGTGACATAGGCCTCCATGTCATGAGGCTCACATAAAAGTAAACTGAGAAAGTAGAAAAAATGAAAAAAAGGAAGAAAACAGACAATGGCAGGACCCCATGGTTCCTGCTGGGATGAGACAGTGGCCAGGAGTCAAGAAGGGGGAGCACCTAACTATATTTGGGGTGAAAGGGGATTTTCTTGAAGAAACAATAGGAGCTTGACTGGCAAAAGGGTTGGGGGCTTATAGTCAGAGGCGATAGCATTTATAGAACTGAAGGGGTTAGAGACAGAGCCCTATGGTGCTGTAGGATAAGCACTGGACTACTAACTGCAAGATTGGTGGTTGTAATCCACCAGCTGCTCCAAGGGAGAAAGAGTAGGCTTTCTAGTCATGTACAGATTTACAGCCTTGGAAACCTTATATAGGGTAACTCTGGGTCGAAATCGATGGCCATGGGTTTGGTTTTGGGGGTTTAATGGTGGGCTTAGAGAGCCTGGCATGTATGTGTTTCCAGAGTCGGGAGATTGGCTGAGCTATGAGATGGAGACAGACAACAAATACGGCTGGCGTTGTAGTTCGAAGGGCTTTAACCAAAACTAACCCAGTTGCTATCATGATGATCCCATGTGTACACAGTCTTCAAGGAAGCCGATTGTCAGACTTTCTTCCAAGGCACTGCTGGGTGGGTTGAATCACAAACCTTATGGTTAGGAGTTGAGTTTGTAACTGATTACTCCACCCAGCAGCATCACTATAGTTGTTGTCACCCAGTGAGGTAGTTTATGGTGGTACAGCCCCCTATGGGCCTCCTCCTGTAACAGACCATACAGAAATCTTACTAATGTTTATTATCAGTTTTAATCATAGAATGGATTCCTGATGTGATGCTGTAGGATAAGCACTGGACTGCAAGGTGAGTGGTTCAAACGCACTAGCCGCTGCACAAAAACCCAATGAAGGGTTGCTATAAGTCAGAACCAATTCGATGGTATTTAACAACAATAATCAGAATAATATGTGATAGATATAGTTGTACATTGTTTAAATTATTTCATAAATTATATGAATACTAACAACAAAATTGCTTTGTGGAATCTTTCTACATTGAATTACAACATAGTTAGATTTCATATTATTAGTAACTATTAGTAACTGAGATACCTTTTTTGGTTTTTGTCCTTTTCCTTTTATTATTATTTCATTCTCAAAAAAGTTATTGAAATGGGTTCACAGACGCTTGTTGTTGTTGTTAGGTGCCATCACATCAGTACCGACTCACAGTGAATCTATGCACAACACAATGAAACACTGCCCAGTTCTGGGCCAACCTCACAATTGTTGCTATATTTGAGCCCATTGACGCTACCACTGTGCCAATCCATCTCCTTGGTGGTCTTCTTCTTTTTCTCTGACCTTACCAAACATGATATCCTTCTCCAGTGACTGGTCCCTCCTGACAATATGTCCAAAGTATGAAAGATGAACTCTGATCATCTTGGCCATCCAAGGAGCACTGTGGCTGCACTTCTTCCAACACAGATCTGTTGGTTCTTTTGACAGCTTATGGCACTTGCAATATTCTCCTCCAACACCCTAGCTCAAATGCATCAATTCTTCTATGGTCTTCCTTATTTATAGTCCAGCTTCTGCATGCATAGGAGGTTATTGAGAATTCCATGGCTTGGGTCAAGTGCACCTTGGTCCTCAAATTGATATCTTTGCTATGATCACAGATACTAATCACCACAATATTGTAGCTAAAAGACCAGAAAATTTACAAAATCAGCAGCTATGAAAACAACAGTGTGGGCTTGTAGCACATGCAGATAGAATCACTTGAATGGAAGAATCATTGTAATTAGGTAATAGGGACAGCTCTGACCTGAGCACATTATTGTTAATAAGTGCCTTTGAGTCAGTTCCCACTCATAGCAACGCTGTTTATGGTTTCTGGGGAGCTGCTGGTGGGTTTGAACTGCTTATCTTGTGGTTCGTGGTCCAGTACTTGGTAGTGCAGTGGATAATGAGCTGGGCTGCTGACCTTGTGGTTAGTCGTTCCATGGGAGAAAGGTGAGGCTTTCTGCTCCCATAAAGATTTACAGCCTTGGAAACCCTATGCAGCGTTGCTATGAGTTGGAATTGACTCCATGGCATACCACCACCACCACCACCACTCCCATATTGACAGCACATTAGAAAATTCAAAAAGTAAGTTCCCTGGACTTTTAGCTTTGTGGGTTTATTGACACTTCTAAACTGGTGGTGGTGGTGGTGTGCCATGGAGTCAGTTCCAACTCATAGCAACCTTGTACAGGGTTTCGGAGGCTGTAAATCTTTAAGCAAGCAGAAAGCCTCCTCTTTCTCTTGTGGAACAGCTGGTAGTTTTAAACTGCTGATCTTGCAGTTAGCAGCCAGACTTGTAACCACTATGCTACCAGAGCTCCTTGTAAACTGGGCTTAGGAAAAATGTTTTTGTTGTTCTAATTAATGACAGTGGTTATGTTATAGACATTCCTTTTGGTGTCACCTTCTCTGACAGCATCACCCATGTGGTACACACCTCCTGCACCCTGATACTGATGCCACTGGCTTTACCCAAGGGCTCCTTGAAGAGTCTTGGATGCCATTAAAAATAAACATATCAACACAAAATGTTACTTTTAGGATTCAAAAGCCTTTCACATAGCATACTAGAGAATCATGAATAAGAACACAATTCTTTCGCAACCTTTAAATCTTCTGACTCAAGGTACAGGTTGGTTTAGAAACCCTCAAGCAAAGTACAAAGACAGAAAAAAACTATCAATAGCAAACAAATGAGATTTATTATGCCTTTTAGGAAATCAGCAGCAGCAGCAACAAAAAGAGAGTGGGCTCAAGATGCCTTCAAGAGACTAAAATGTTGCTTGTTAACTGTATTTTATGTTGGGGTGAGCATCTCAAAGGAAAAATTGAGATACCAAGTTCAAAATGTCGCTCCTAGCTAGCAGTCTGGGGATCAGGGCCTGAAGTCAGAATTATGATCTTTGTAAAAAAGGCCAAATCCTCAAACTACCACATGGCTGGGCAGTTCCCTATGGCATTGCCCACACTGGACTGACACTGCAATGTGGGGTCAGAAAGTATACTTCACCAGAAACCATCTGATGGGGATTTGAAAAAAATCAACCACAGAGCATTCTTATTTGAAAGGGTCTCCTGCTCTCTGAGCTGCCCTCTCGTGCCCCAAACAAACAACCGCTCAGTGTCCTCTGGGTTTATGGTAGTTTTATTTAAAGTGCAATATTCTGAACACCAGACAAAAGAAGGGTTGAAAAACCTCTTTGAGACACTTTATTGCATTCACCCTAAAGCATATGTTACAAACTCCTTAGCCAGTGTGACCATTTAAATTTCTTAGATTTGCTTTTTATATTAGAGTCCCAACCATAAGAAGATACAGGCCCAAGAAATGAAAGACACCATTCTAAATGCATTTGGACAGGTTTTTACAGGTGCTGTATGTTGCTTTTGTTTTTAAAAGAAGAGAAAGCCGTTCCTGTCTGGTTTTCTTTTTAGATCGAACTCTCACTAGTAATAGCAAGGTAAGTAGTTTTTAAACTCTACAATGCCAGTTA
Organism: Chrysochloris asiatica; assembly: GCF_000296735.1. Classification (NCBI taxonomy): domain Eukaryota; kingdom Metazoa; phylum Chordata; class Mammalia; order Afrosoricida; family Chrysochloridae; genus Chrysochloris; species Chrysochloris asiatica. The sequence goes on from NW_006408544.1 coordinate 24,235,049, forward strand.
TCATCAACATTGTCATCTTTGTCCTCTCTCCCACCACTACCACCATTGCCCCTCAGTCCTCTCCCCACAAAGACTATTTACTAAACTCATACCACTCCAATAGGTGCTTGTCTGCCTGATATAACCTCCGATTCTCACAACAAACTGTCACTCAAACCAAATCGAGTTCCAAGGAATCTATTCCAACTCATAGCAATTTCATACAACAGAGGAGAATTGCTCCTTTGGGTTTCAAAGGCCATAAATCTTTACAGAAGCAGACAGCTTCACCTGCCTCCCATGAAGCAACCGATGAATTTGAACTGTCAACCTTGCAGTTAGCCGCCCAGTGCTTAGCCCACAGCACCATCAGGGCTCCTTAGCAACCTGGTAAGGCAAGTGTTATTATGCCCATTTTATAGATAAAGAAACTGAGGCTTGGAGAGACACTCTTAGAGATTAAAACCATGCCATGGACTTTGGATTCAGAAAATCTGTGTTTGGATCCCAGCATTTTCATGTTCAGTTCTATGACTTGGATCTTGACCTGCATCGCCTCAGTTCTCATCAATGAAATGACAGCAATAACAGTATTTGGTTTTGAATATTATTTAGTCACTATATGCTAAATGGAGTCCTGGTGTGGCACTGTGGGTTAATGCGCCAGACTGCAAAGCCATTTGAACTGCAAGGTCGGCAGTTCAAGCTCACCAGCTGCTCCTCAGAAACCCTATCCAGGGTTGCTATGGGTCGAAACTGACTCGATGGTACTTAACAACTACAATATATGCTAAATGTTTACTACACTTCCTGGTACACGGTATACTTTCTGTAATTATATTAGCTAATAAGAATGTTGTTGTTAAGTGCTGTTGAGCTGGTTCCAATTCATAGCAACCCTGATTAGGGTTTTTGAGGAGCGACTAGTAGGTTTGAACCGCCGACCTTGCAGCTCAAACTGACCTTGTGGTCCAGCACATTCTCCTGAGGCGCCACACCAGGACTCCATGCTAATAAGAGCAGCTATTTTTATTTTGATGTTGTCAACGTTTGCATAGGTAGGAAGAAATAAATGTGGATTTAAAAATGGAGTCTGATTTCAACACTCAAACTTTTTTCATTATACCACATTGGGTTAAGCTTTTTATTACACCTTTTTATTTATTTTCCCACAATGCTGTGATGGAGAAATGATTAACTCTACTTGACAGAGAAAGAACTGAAACTAGAGGGGCCAATTTACTTGTCTAAAGATTAAGGAGCTAATAAATAGCAAACCTAGACTTCCAGACTGATTCCTTTGTTTGTTCTAACACATTACCACAGTCTAGCTTGTTGTTGCTTTTACTGCAAATGATTAAGAAATGCAAGGCCCTCTATCTGGGACAAAAATCTCTTCAGCCAAAAATAATGCTCATCAGAATCTAAGAAAAGTCTTTGTACCTTCAAAATATGTACTCTGCTTAATTACTCACTAAACCTCAGGATCTTCTTGATTTAATCAACCAGCAGAGCCAAAGCCTCTAGTGAGAAAAGTTTACAACAGTAATTAGTTATACTTCAGTCCCTGACAAAGGCTTCTGACACAAGCTCCCAATAGCCTCTACCTTGGGAGGTTGCCAGCTACATGGGACCAGGAACACACTCTGGAGCCCAGCTGGTTCCTAGGAAAGGAGCATTTCCAGCCCTCTGGAGGAAACCATGAGCTGAGGGTTTAAAGAGCAACTGAGTGATGTAGTAGTAAAGAGTGGAGTAGGAGTGTCCTGGGTTCCACTTGGGGCTCTTGCACTCAGTAGGTTTGTGTTCTGAATTGTCACTTTACCTTTTTTATCTTCTGTCTTAGATATCTAGTGTTGCTACATAACAAAAACACCATAAGCGGATAGCTTTAAGAAGCCACAATTTATTCTCTCATTCTTTAGGAGGCTTCTTGCTGTTGTTAGGTGCCCACGGGTAGGTACCAACTCATAGCGATCCTATGCACAACAGAAGGTAACACTGCCCAGTCCCGCAAAATCCTCACAATCTTTGCTATGTTTGAAGCCACTGTCGCCGCCACTGTGCTAGTGCATCTCATTGGGGGGTCTTCCTTTTTATTGCTGACACTCCACTTTGTCAAGAATGATGTCCTTCTCCAGGGAATAGTCTCTCCTGATAACATGTTGAAAACATGAGAGATAAATGTTGCTATCCTTTCTTCTAAGGAGTATTCTGGCTTCACTTCTTTCAAGACAGATTTCTTCTTCTGGTAGTCCATGACACTTTTAATGCTCTTCTTCAACATCATAATTCAAAAGCATCAGTTCTTTCCCGGTCTCCCTTTTTCACTGTATAACTTTCACATGCATATTGCAAATTTCATGGCTTAGTTCAGACACACATTAGTCCTCAAATTTATATTTTTGCTCTTGAACGCTTTAAAGAGGTCTTGTGCCTCAGGCAATATGTCCTTCGATTTCTTTACTGCTGCTTTCATGAGTAGGTAAGCAAAAGGATGTCCTTCACAACTTCAATCTTTTCTCCATTTATCATGATGTTATTTATTGGTCCAGGGGTAAAGATTTTTCTTTTCTTTTTTTTTACATTAAGTTTCAATCCATACTGAAGGCTATACTTTTGATCTTCATCAGTAAACATTTTAAATCCTCTTCACTTCTAGCGAGCAAGGTTGTATCATCATCTGCATATCATTAGTTGTTAATGAATCTTCTTCTAATCCTGATGCCACATTGTTCTTCAGATAATCCACCTTCTTGGATTATTTGCTCAACATATGGATTAAGTAAGGATGGTAAAAGAATACAACCTTGGTGCACAGGTTTCCTGATTTTAAACCATTTGGCATTCCCTTTAGGAGCTAGAAGTCTTTATTCAGGGTGCTGTGTGAACAGAAGGCTTTCTTTCCTCTATTATTTCTGGGGAAGCTTCTTGTCTCTTCACCTTCAGTTTCCTGGTTCCTTGGAGATCTCCACATGGCTTTGTATCTTTTTTCCCCCCATCTTTGCTTTCTCACTTGCTTATGTCTTTAATATCTCAAAAGGTATTTACTTAAAAAACACCCCATACAAATACTACCTCAACAACTTTATAAAGAAAATCCATTCCCAAATGTAACTGTAACAACATGTATAGGCATTAGGATTTATAATACATATTTTTTGGGGGGGAGGGAGACACAGTTCAGTTCATAACAAATTTCTATGCTTATTTACAGGATGGATATGACACATGTTACTTGCCTGAATAAAATGAATGACAGTAACTTCTGTTTAGCCTTCCTGTCTGATTTTTTTCATTCATTAGCTTATTCAATCAACAAATGTTAACTGACTGTATCCCCCAAATCATACATGAACCTAAGCTACCAAATTGCACATGTTCAGGGGTACTTCTCACATTATGACCACATAGAACATTCACATAGACTACCATGTAAACCACTCATAGTGTAGTGGGTATGAGTTGGGCTGCTAACTTCAGGGTTAGCAGTTTGAAACTACCAGCTGTTTCACAGGAGAAAGTTGAGGCTTTCTGCTCCCGTAAAGATTTACAGCCTTAGAAACCCTATATAGGGTCACTATGAGTCAGAAACAGCTCCACGGCACACCATCACCACCATCACCATGTAAGCAGGAGTCCTGGTATGGCTTTGTAGGATAAGCACAGGACTGCTAACTGCAAGATTGGTGGTTCAAAGCCACCAACTACTTCTTGGAAACCCTATACAGTGTCATTATGAGTCAGAACTGCACTTACCTATGTAAGCAGCGTTCCCCTAGAATTGTGCAACTCAGTGAACACAATGGAAACGTAAGTAGTAACAAGTAACAAGTGCTTTTTGACCTCAAGGAATTTACAGGACAGGAAGTTGTTTCAAAGGTCAACAAAGATCATTCATCTAGTCATTTTGTCCTACAAGTTGTGGCATCCTTATCGACCCTTTATTTCACCAAAAATGATGTTCTTCTCTAGCAATTCTGCCTGATGATGCATCTGAAGCCAGCAAGCCAAATACTATTCTGTTGTGATCCATGAGGTTTTCACTGAAAAGTTTTCAGAAGCAGACCACCAGTAAGCAGTTAGTATAGTAAGTAGTGTGACTAGGCTCCTGAGTGGAATAAACAGTTTGTACTCACCTACTTACAGGAAGCTTGGTGGTTTGAACACACCCAGCAATGTCATGGGGCAAGAAGGCTTGGCAGTCTGTGTCTATGTAGATTACAGTCAATAAAACGCTGTGTAGCACAGTTTCACGGGATCATATGAATTGGAATTAACTTGACAGCACCTGGTTTGGTTTTGGGTGGTGTTCTAAGTACGTGAAAATGCACTGTAGATTGCAAAACAAAATCACATGTATTGTTATTGTTAGGTGCTGTTGAATCAGTTCCAACTCAGAGTGACCCTCATACAACAGAATGAAACACTACCTGGTCCTATGCCATCCTCACAATTGTTGCTGCAGTGTTTGTGTATTACTGACAGCTTATTTTCCTCTCATCTTCCCTATAAATGCTGAATTATTCTTGACGTATCAAGTCTTATTTCTTCTAGCTTACCCATGACAGTAGATGTACTTTTTTTAAACCCTTGGGCTTCCTAAATAGTGCCCAGAGCAGAGAAGACTTTCAGTAAATATTTGTTGAAGAGATGAAAATCTACATGCTAGTGAATACATTTCACCATTGTCTGGAATGTTCCTTTCCCTATTGTCTGAGAAATATTCATCTTGCTTGATTTGGCTCAGTTGCAATCCACTGGGGAATATGTGAGTGGGGGTGATGGTCTCATCTGGGTGGGAAGAAATCCTTTACTTCCCTCAACTACTCTGTTTATTTTACTATGGTGTTGATATTTGCATATTTTTCTTTTTCCCTAGTCTAGTAACTACTTTAGGAGTCCTGGTGTGGCACTGTGGGTTAATGCGCCAGACTGCAAAGCCGCTTGACCTGCAAGGTCGGCAGTTCAAGCTTACCAGCTGCTCCTCGGACACCCTATACAGGGTTGCTATGGGTCGGAACCGACTCGATGGCACTTAACAACAACAACAAGTAACTAAGGGTAGCAACAGGGCTAAGAACATGGACTTTTGGGTTGAAAAGACTTGGTTTAGCTTTCTAGCTTTATGTGTTTTGGATCTATAACCTTGGAAAAGCTATTTCCATGGTCTGTTCCTTTGTTGAATGAAATGATACAACTAGTCACATCATAGAATACTCAGGGACATTAACTCTGACCTGCAAAGTCCACACTAATGATGTTCTCATGAGGGTATGTGTGATGTGGATGAAGATCATGAATAGGCAGACAATGATTATTGTGATTATCATAATGGTTTTGATGTTAACAAAATGATTATTTGTAGCAGAAAGCACGTGCTCAGTAAATATTTACAAAATTAACTGATCTGATGGTTCCAGTTAGGAAAATTCTATTAGTTCTTATAGGTAGTCTTTTAGTTCGCAATACTAGTAATGCTTCCATTTTGGCCTCCCTCTTCTCTACATTCACTGGCATGAAGTTGTTGTTTGTTAAGTACCATCAAGTTGGTTCTGACCCATAGCGACCCTGTATAGTGTTTCCAAGGAGCAGCTGGTGAGCTTGAACCGCTGACCTGTGGTTCAAACTGACTTTGCAGTCCAGTGCATTAACACACAGCACCACACCAGGAGTCCATGAAGTAACCATTAGTTTTCTTGAAGCTTTCACTCCAGTCTACATCCCTGGGTTCTACTCATTCTGTGAAATCACCTGCTTAAGTTAACCTCTCCTCCTTAATCCCTTCTCTGCTTTCAACCTTGTACCCCAGCCCAACCAAGAAAGTTCACTCAGAACAATAAATAGCAATATAGGACCCCCTCTTCAGACATTTAACTCTGTTCTATGTATGATCAATTCACACACAATAGTCCATTTCCCACTCCCTGCTGTCAGCTAAATCTGAAAAACAGCAAAGTGGACCCTAGCCTGGAAAACAGACAAATGACAAAGACAAAACACTTGGCCTTAAACTGCTGGGTCAGCAACCCTATTACTCAGTGAATGTTTTTCATCTTTACACCCAAATTAGAAATTACCTACTCTGGGAAAGTCTTCTCTGATTCATCCTAAAAGAGTTCAGTCATTCTCTCTTTCTGCTCCCTCAGCTATGTGAATATAATTTCATTGTTTACATTGCATTTTAATTGTCACGCTGTATTATAATGATGCCATTTTTGTATGTTTTCCGTATTAACTTTAAGCAATGTGAGGAAGCCTTCAATTGTGGTTTATTCTGTGAGCTCTCAGCACGTTGCTTATTAAATAAAAAGATTCTGGGGTCAGACAGGCTGGGGTTCAAGTCCTCCATCCATCCCTTACTAGTCATGTGGTCTTGGGAGCTCGTTACCTAAAACCACTTAACTTCAGCTTTCTCCACTGGAAAGCAGGGATGGTAATGTTCCTTGTGCTTATCAGATTGATGGACAGGTTGAGTTGTATTACTCATAGAAAATGCTGAGACAACATGCAGCCCCTTGAAAACTGTTTATTGTGTTGTTGTCATTGTTGTTACCATTTAATGGTAAGGAAGAGATACTGCCCTTTCTAATGACATTTAAAATCTAGTTGTTATTGTTGTGAAGTGCCATCGAGTCGGTTCTGACCCATAGCGACCCTGTATAGGGTTTCCAAGGAGCAACTGGTGAGCTTGAACTGCCGACCTTGCAGTTCAAACAGCTTTGCAGTCTGGCCCATTAACTCATAGCTCCACACCAGTGAGCAAAATTTAGTAGATTGAAAAAAAAAAAAATCTATTTGTTTTCTTTTTTGTTTTGTTTTGTTTTTAGAACTGTGATGATGTTTAATGCTGTCAAGTCAATTCTGATTAACACAGCCCCACATGACAGAGATGAACTTCCCCCTAGGGCTTTCTTGGCTATAATTTTTACAGGAGCAGATTGTCAGGTCTTCCTCCTGTGAAATCACTGGGTGGGTTTGAATTGACAACTTTCAGTTAGCAACTGAGCACTTAAACATTGCACCACTAGGCCTCCTTACAATTGTGATGTAGTACAAGCTGTTAAAATAAAATGAAACAAAACAAAAAGTCTTTGTGGTGTATAGTGATCAGGATAGACTAACACTGTGCTGAGCTGTATAATGTCCCCACAAAGTCATCCATGTCCTAATACCCAGACCTGTGAATATGCTGTCTTACGTGATAAAAGAGACTCTAGCTGATTGAAGTTAAGGGTCTCCAGGTATGGTGACTATCTTGGATTATCTCAGTGAACCCAATGTTATCACAGGGTCCTAATACATGGAAGACAGGAGGTCTGAGTTAGAGAAGATGTAAAGACAGCAGCAGAGATCAGAGAGGAGAAAAGACATTATGCTGCTGGCTTTGGAGAGGCCATGAGTTAAGGAATCTAGGTGATCTCTACAAGCTTGGAAAGGCAAGGAAAAGCTTCCAGAAGGAACACAGTCTTGAGAACTCATTATTAGACTTCTGTCCTCCAGAACTTTAAGAGAACATTTTGTGTTGCTTTAAATTACCGAGTTTGTTCTAATTTATTACAGCAGCAATAGAAAACTAAGATTAAATAGATGTTTTGTAGATAGATAGATAGCCACCTTTGTGTCAACCATGAATCATGGCAATCCATGCATTAAAAAAAAAAAAAAAAGTGTGATTCAGTACCTTCCTCATATTTCCCAATATGTTTGAGTCCATTTTTAGGAGTAATTCTCTAGTCCATCTCACTGAGGGTTTCCCTCATCCTTATTGGCTCTTTATTTCACCCAACATGATGTTCTCCTCTAGCAATTAATCCATTCTGATGATGTATATAAAGCAAGTGAGTCAAACACAATTCTGTTGTGATCCATAAGGTTTTCATTGAAAAGTTTTTAGAAGTAGACCACCAGGTCTTTCGTTCTAGTCTGTCTTAGCCAAGAAGCTCCACTGAAACTTTTCCACCATAGGTGATCCTGCCAGTGTCTGAAATACTGGTGACATAGCTTCAGCATCACAGCAACACGCAAGCCACCATGGTCCAGCAATCGGACAGATGGTGGAGAAACATATACTTGTACACGGTGTGAAAGAAGACCTTTAGGTGTATAACATAGCTTTTACTATGGTAACTAAGCAATCTGCAAATGTCAGTGACTTCACCCAAAGGTCTGTCTCTCATATGCTACATGTCCAACATGAGTTGCAGGGAGATTCTTTCCCACAACCACCAATTGATGTTGCCATCTCAGTATATGGTTTCCTATCATGTAGCAGGGAAGAAAAAGGGTGAAGAGCAAACCTACTCATTAATCTCTGGGACTTTACTTCCACTCGCAGCCCATTGGTCAGAACCTGTGAAATAAACCCAAACAACTATAAGAGAAGCTGGGAGATGCTAGAAGAGCAGAGGAACTCTTTGTTTAGCAATAACTTCCTTTGTCAGATAGTACTCGTGTTGTTGCTATTAATTGCTGTTGAGTCAACCCCAAGTCATGTGATTCCAGTGTTATTGAGTAGAACTGCTCCATAGGGTTTTCTTGCCTGTAGTCTTTATGGAAGCAGCTTGCCAGCCCTTTCTTCCGCCTCTGGGTAGTTTTGAACTGGCCACTGCTTGTGCCACCTTTCTTACACAGTACTAGAAAAGTATTTTATGAAGCTTTCTCCAGGAAATGTTTTTAAGCTGCAATCTAGAGGGCAGGGAGAAATTAGTCCCGTGAAGAAACAAAGAAACTAAAAATAGCCTAGTTGTGAGCAGAGTGTCATGGAATAAAGGGATAGAAATGAATGAAGGAAGATGAAAATATGTTCCATTTTGATAAGTATAATTTTCTCAAGCAGGAACTAATAATTAATGCCATAGCGAATTTTACAGTATTTGCCCCAAAATGACAAGCCACAAAGACATGAAAACTGTAGTTTTTCCATGTCAGATTTCTGTTTTTGATTAAATGCCATCCAGCTATGGAGTCCTGGTGTGGTGCTGTGGGTTAATGCGCTGGACTGCAAAGTCGGTTTGAGCTGCGAGGTCGGTGGTTCAAGCTCACCAGCTGTTCCTCAGAAACCCTATACAGGGTTGTTATGGGTGGGAACTGACTCAACAGCACTTAACAACAATAACAAAAACAACAAAGTCATTTGCTAGAAAGGTCACTTAGTGGTATTCTCTCTATGCTTTGGATGGAGTTCTGTGAGGTGATCAGAACAGCAGACACTTCCATGCTTGACTTCCCCCTTCAAGAGGAAGCCAACACAGGTTGATGCTTAGATGGTTATATTTGAAGCACGAAGAGTTCCCCAATAGAATTCTGTGACCCTCCGTATTTTGAATTAATATACTCAGGTGAGTTTAGTAATTTTCAAATTACTAACTATGAGCTCCATAAGCATCTAATCTAGCCCATAACAAATAAGAACTTGAAAAAATATTCTATTAGGTGAAGCAACAGAGTGGGAGTGATTTGAAATACACTCTTCACAAGTTCCTACCCAAGCTATTTATTTAGCAGATAAATTAATTACATGTTGCCTATAATTTTCATACATTACTTTACAAGTCACAAAACATTTCCCCATAGATTATCTCATTTGACCTACATAATAATCCTAAAAGGGGGCAGACGATGTACTAACAATCCCAATTTACAGATAAGGAAATGGAACCTCAAAAATCTTAAGTAATGGTCTTGTAGCTAGGATGGTGACATGGATCGACAATTCCTCATTTGTGTGTTTTTATAACAAGCATCCTTCCTTATTCTCAGTGTGATCCTCCAGCATCAAGGTCACCATCACCAGGGGTCTCTCTGTAACTCTTCATCTCCACAAATTCAATCTTACCATAATCTAAAAGATTTAGGAAGAATAAACATTTTATTGTAATTATAATAGCTAGTATTGAGTTCTATGAGCCAGGTAAAGACCTTTATCTGTAGAAAGGTCTATGAGACCATTATATGTATATTCATGTTGTTGTTGTTAAGTGTTGTGGCGTCAGTTCCATCTCATGGTGACCCTGTATAGGATTTCCCAGGAGCAGCTGGTGGGTTTAAACTATTGAGCTTTTGGCTCAAACTGACCTTGTGGTCCAGTGCTTATCTTACAGTGCCACACCAGGACTCCTTTATATGTATAAACTCATTAAATCTATACCAAAACAAAAAAACTAAAATACTTTGAGATGGTGGTTGTTGGTGGTTATGTGCTGTAGAGTCGGTTCCGACTCATAGTGACCCTATATAGGGTTTCTGAGGCTGTAAATCTTTACGAGAGCAGAAAGCTTCATCTTTCTCCCATAGAACAGCTGGTAGTTCCGAACTTCTGACCTTAAGGTTTGCAGCCCAATTTGTAACCACTACGCTACCAGCATTATTATTCTCATTTTATAGCTGATGAAACTGAGGCAAAGAGAAGCTTCAGTAGCTTTCCAAGGGCACATAGTTATAATGAGATTCATACCCAGAAAGTCTGATTTCAGGGTCTACGTTTTAACCATTCTAAGTGACGTAAATTGTTACTAGCATAGCCATGACGTTCTAGGGCTTTATCTGTTACTATCCTACTCTTGAGTGAAACCCTTCTTTAGATTCCGGCTTCAAGTAATCTTTCTTGTTTGTCTGGAATATTATCCTTAATATCCTATGCATTTTTCTATCACTGTACTTACCTTATTTTATTATGAGTATCTGTTTACTTTTTTGTTTTCCCAGTAAACTGAGAATCTCTTTGGCTAATACAATTTTCATGACCATGTTCATTATTATCATTACTGTTATTATTATTAACAAGTCACAGCTAGTGATTGCTGAGCATGATTCTAAGTGCATTATATGTATTAACTCACAGTATCTCTAGAGAGGTGCTGTCATTAATCCTATTGAAAGACCCAGAGAATTACTTGTTGGAGGTTACACAGTCAGTAGGTGGTGATATAAGGACTCAAATCACAAAGCTGAAGGCTTAAAGGATACATCTATAAAAGCTTCTTTTGTTTAGCAACTGAAAAACAATGATATCAGGCTGTTGAAATTTTTAAAAATCAGCTAAAAAGAGAGAAGCATTTCAACACAGCAACTCCATGTAACCCAAAGGTACAACTTGTCTCAGCTTGGAAAAACAAAAGCAATTTTGACCATATGCAACCTCCAGTGAAAATGGCATGGTCAAATAGTCCTCTTGTCCCCAAAGCTGTCTTTCAGAAAAGACCTCTTCATAGCATGCATTCACAATGAAAAAAACTAAAACATCTCCTAGCAAAACGTGTACTCATTAAGCAAAAAATATTTATGCTTCTTTGAAATCTACAATCCTCAGGAATGTTCTTCCTACATTTTCTTCAAGCAGAGAGATGCATGCTCCCCAAACCTGCAAATTGTTTTATAACTCATGGAGTTATCAAATAGGGTGTTATTGTTTTGATCTAATTCAAGGGTGTATTTTTTAGTAATTGTGCTTTGAGCTACATGATTTTGGAAACAAAATGATCTTGCTGTATGCTTACAGATTAACTGCTAGAAATAAACTCTGTCTTCATTAAAAAAACAAAAACAAACAAACCATCTAGCAGAAACAACACCTTCATCTGAAAAGTTGTTTTTAATTAAGACGTTAACTCATGAGTTATGAATCTCCCATTTCAGTGCTGAAGAGATGTTAATATTGTGTTTTAGCCTCACAAGTCCTACTACTTGCTGTTGCTGTTAGGTACTGTTGAGTTCTGACTCATAGCAACCCTACACACACCAGAACAAAACACCGCCCAGTCTCCTGCCATCCTAACAATTGTTGGAATGTTTGAGGCCATTATTGTAAACACAGTGTCTTCTTAAATTCTTCAGCTCAGGCTGTAGCTGAAGAAATTAAAACAAGGCCATGAGTCAAACTATGGTCTATCTCACCAGAATTTAAAGATCTGTCCCTTGACATTTTTTGTTCATCTCTTTTACTTCATTATATCTTCTGTTTGCTTTAGCTGCTACATTCAAGAGCAAGTTTCAGTCTCTTTCTTTCGGATATTTTTAATGACCTTTGCTCTCTTCATGTTTTTGATGTCATACCACAACTCTTTTGGTAGTCAGTCAATAGTGTTCAGAGTGTCAAGTCTGTTTTTGAGATGCTCTCTAAATTTAAGTAGTATCTATCCATGGAGTCCTGGTGTGGCACTGTGGGTTAATGGGCTGGACTGCAAACTCAGTAATTAAAATGAACAAATCATTAGTTTTTCAGAATTCTATCATGCATTCTCCAGCATCATTTCTATCACCAAGGCCAACTATCGATCCTTCCTCTTTGTTTCCAACTTTTGCATTCCAGTCACCAGTGATTATCAATATAACTTGATTGCATGTTTGATAAATTCCAGATTGCAGGAGCTGATAGGATTCTTCTGTTTTATCCTCACTGGCTTTAGTGGTTGGTGCTTAAATTTGAATAATAGTGGTATTAACTTGTCTTCCCTGTAGGCACATGTATATTATCCTATCACAGATAGCATTGTACCTCATGACAGATCTTGATATGTTCTTTATGATGATGAATGCAACACTGTTCCTCTTCAGTTTGTTATTCCTGGCATAGTAAACCTTGTGGTTGTCAGATTCAAGATGACCAATACCAATCCATTTCAGCTCACTAATGTATATGATATCGATGTTTATGTTTCCAATTTCCTTTTTGACAATTTCCAATTTTCTCAGATTCATACTTTGTATAGTCACTATTTATGCTGTTGAAAACAGGTGTTTACAATGAAGAAATTGCTGATCTTGCAAAATTTTATCATGTGATAGATCTCCAGCATTATTTCTATCACCGACTATATTTTCCAACCACTGACCCCTCTCCTTTTTCAAATGTTTGCATTCTAATCACCAGTAATTATCAATGCATCTTGATTGCATCTCTGTTCAATTTCAGACTGAGGACCTTGATGTTGTGGTAGTTTTTAAGTGACATTGAGTCAGTTCCAAACCCTGTATAGGGTTTCCAAGGAGCGGCTAGTGCGTTTGAAGTAGAATTTTCAATTTCTTCATCACTGGTTTTGATTGTTGGTACATAAAAGTGAATAATAGTCATAATTACTGATCTTTGTTGTAGGCATATAGATATTATCACAGGTAGCATTGTATTTCAAGGAAGATCTTTTAAATGTTGTTTTCATGAATATGATGCCATTCCTCTTGAATTTGTCATTCCTGGAATCGTAAACCATATAATTTTCTGATTCACAAGAGCCAATACCTGTCCATTTCAGCTCACTAATAAATAAGATATGTTGATCTTTATGTTCCATTTCATTTTTGATAGCTTCTAATTTTCCTATAGTAATATTTCATACATTTTGCATTTTGATTATTAATGGACATTTACAACTATTTCTTCTCATTTTGAGTTATGCCTTATTATCATGACCTACTTAGAGTATATTCAACTGCTAGTTTCACTCTTGGGGGCATTTTCCATAAATCCTTGTTTTCTACTGCAACCCAGGAACATAATATGGAATTAGGGACTTTACTGTGTTTGAAATTTCAGGACTTCCTTTCCATGTCTTCAAAAAAATGACTTCATCATTTCCTGTCATAAACTCATCTGAGCATCCAGAGAGGAGGGGCCACATCTACTCCAAGAAAGCTGTGTAGTATAGGTTATAGAAGTATGGAAAGGTCCCAGAAGTTCAAGTTCAAGCTCCACTCCTTGGTAACATTCTTAAATCACTCAGCCTCAGTGTTCATATCTGAAAAGCTGCTATAATAATATCTGGGTATATTTTATCAAAGTGATTCAAATCTTTTGAATCTTCATATACAAAACGACCTGTCTTCAATTACTGTTCAGAGCACTAAGATTCTGATTGTAAGGGGACATTCAGAGGACTGAAGATGGTTATTTTATTTATTGGCCAGCACTATGCTTTACTCAAATAAAATTTGGAACACTGATTCACAATGTAATTTCTCTTTATGCTCCTCTGTCGAATCAATTAAAAAAGTGGTATGATAGTCAATACAGTGCTTCACATCAAACATCTGGCTTAAATCCTGGCTCCATGACTTTCAAGCCATGAGACCTTGGGAAAAAAAATCAATGAAATGCCAATGAACTTCAGTTTCTTAATCTGTAAAGTGGGATAATATTTCTATTAGATGGTTTAATTGAAATACTGCATCTAGTTGCAGGGTCTGGCACACAGTAGGTACTCCACAAATACTCTCTCTTTCTTCATTTCTGGGACATTTCTTCAACAAATAGTCCCTAAGTAAGGCACCGTGGAAGGCGCTAATTGGGCTAGTAATATTGGAAAAGCCCTAAACACAGGAGACATTTGGGTGGCAGATGGCACTTCCTGTTGAGTCTTTTAAAGATTAAATAACAATGCTGCTTTACGTTGGTATATCTACTTCAAATGGTAAAAAGTCTTTCCCAACCATGATAGTGAGGGTAACTCAATGAGTATCACTACTAGGGTTCCAGTTCCATGCATGGGTTTATGCCAAACAAAATGTGTTTGAACTTGTCTCTGTGATCAATGGATGAATTGCAGATAAGTTCTCTAAGTAATAAACTTGTCTTAGTCTTATCCAAGCCCTGGTGTGGCATTGTGGGTTGACGTGCTGGACTACAAGGTCCATTGGAACCCTAAGGTCAGTGGTCAAATGCATCAGCCACGCCTTGGAAACCCTATATAGAGTTATTAGTGGGAATCGACTCTATGGCACTTAACAACAACAGGTTTCATTGGTGGTGGTTGAGTACCACTGAGTCAGTTCCAACTCACAGTGACTCTGTATATGGTTTCTGAGGAGTAGCTGGTATGTTTGTACTGCCGATCACGTGGTTTGCCATCCAATGCTAATCCTAAAGTGACTTACCAGAAGTGCTAGTCTTGTTGTTGTTGTAATTAAGTGCCATCAAATTGGTTCTGATCCTGTATAAGGTTTCCAAGGAATGACTGGTGATCTTGAGCCACTGACCTTGTATTTTAAACCAGTCCATTAACCCACAGCACCACACCAGTCCTATTTGTTGTTGTTGTCAGGTGCCATTGAGTCGGAACCGACTCATAGCAACTCCATGCACAGAACGAAACAATGTCCGATCCTGGGCCAACCCCACTACCGCTGCCATACTTGAGTCCATAAATGATGCCACCTAGCCAATCCATCTCGTTAGGGGTCTTCCTCTTTTTCTCTGACCCTCCACCTGACCCAGCATGACATCCTTCTCCAGCGACTGTTTCCTCTGGACAATATGTCCAAAGTATGAGAGGCGAAGCTTAGCCATCCTGGCCTCCAAGGAGCACTCTGGCTGCACTTCTTCCAAAACAGATCTATTGGTTCTTTTGGCAGTCCATGGCACTTTCAGTATTCTCCTCCAACACCAACCAGTCCTATAAGGGTCCCTTAAAAAAAAGTCCAGTGAAAACATTGGTTTTCCAGAGGTTCTGCTGGGCTAATTAAATTCAAGGCAGAGAACTCAAATCAGAAAGTTACGGTGATTGTTTTGGGGGATTTTAAATGGGTTATCTTGATAGATTTTCTTAAATGACACAGGACAATCATGGGGACTTGTTAATAAGATGTTTTAAGATAATTGAAAGCTGCCTTGGTGAGAAAAAGGCCAGGAAAGTTGGGCCAAGAATTTTTTTCCCATTATGACGATCCATCTGCTTATTCTTCAAGAGTAGCAAGGGCTGTCCTTTGAGAATTTCTTTGGGAAGCCTTACCCCATCCATCTTACATCCCTGATCTTGCCCCTTCAGACTTCTTTTTGTTGCAAAAACTCAAGGAACATTTCAAAGGAACACAATTTGTGTCCCTCTAGGATGTCCAAACTGCTGTTTTGCTGTGGTATAAATCAAAGAGTGCACACTTTTCTAGGGAAGACTTAGAGAAACAGGAACAGCATCTTCAGGAGTTCACAAAGTTCACAGAGTTCACAAACAAAATATTCCACATCCTACTTAGTTGAGTAGTGACTGGGGTATTTAGATTTCATGAGCAGCCATCTAAGGCGCAACTAGTGATGTCTCCCTGTCCAGAGGCAAAAAAGAGTGAAGAAAATCCAAGACACTTGTAAACAAGTTGTTCAAAGGTTTAGTGGACCATGTCTCCTCAATCTTGAGTCTCCACAAACATCAGTCTCCACAATCTTGAGATGAGGAGAACTAAATAATGCCTGGCTACCCTTACCAACTAAAGGAGCTCTGGTAGCGTAGTGGTTACGAATCGGGCTGCGAACCTTAAGGTCAGCGGTTCGAAACTACCAGCCACTCCGCGGGAGAAAGATGAGGCTTTCTACTCCCGTAAAGATTTACACCCTCGGAAACCCTGTACAGGGTCGCTATGGGTCGGAACCGACTCGATGGCACTTAACAACAACAACAACAACCCTTACCAACTATTCTGAAAGGGATCACACATTAGAATGTCTTGAATAAAATTGGGACAGAAATGTGGGACATAATCCAAAACCATGAAAAAGACCAGACTTACTGGTCAAATGGAGACTGGTAGACCCCTCTGACTATGGCCCTTAGTCACCCTTCTCTTCTGTAAATGAACTCACCCCCATGGCTCAGTTTTCAGCAAAACAATTGTTGCTGTTGTTGTTAAGTGCCTTTGAGTTGGTTCTGACTGATAGCGACCCTGTATAGGGTTTCCTACGAGCGGCTGGTGAGCCTGAACTGACAACCTTACAGTCCTGTGCATTAACTCACAGTGCCACACCAGGACTCCAGCAAAACAATAGGCAGGTCTACAAAGGGAACAATAACACTAAGAAGGTGTGCACATCTTAAAATAGTCAATCATTTGATATCAAAAGGGCAGCATTTACCCAAGGTAAATGTTTAGAAGGGTTAAGAAAGAAGGAGGAATGGGAACAGGAAACACAGGGAGGAAGAGGGACATTGTAGGGATCCCAATCAATGAGATAAAATAAAATGAGTATGAATTATTGAATGAAAACTGATCTGCTCCAGAAACCAATTCACCACAAAATGTTAAAAGCAAAAAACTGAGTAAACCTAGATTGGGGGGCAGGGGAGGGGGAAGAGAGATGTTGAGACATAATAGCTTCACATTTCAATATTTTTGTCTAATAATGGTGACTATGATTTTATAACAATACTTTCTGACTTACTCACCTACTATTTTTCCTTTTTTGCTAAGATTACATATTTTAAATAAACTACTGAAAGTTCTCCAAAGGTGAGGAGTGGGGGACTTGGAAAATGGTTTAAGTTTTAATGTCAGCTCTACTACAAATTTTGATCTGGGAAAATCTTATATTATATAAGCAACTGTGAATATTAGCATAGGACATTATTACATAAACTTCCAAATATATTCTCCTTTTTAATCCTTATAGACAAAATTAACAAATAGATACTATTAAACATATTTGTTGTTAGGTGCTATTGAGTAGGTTCCAATTTATGCTGCTGTTGTTGTTGCCGAGTGCAATCAAATCCATTCTGACCCATAGTGACCCCGTATAGGGTTTCCAAGGAGCAGCTGGTGAGCTTGAACTGCTGACCTTGTGGTTCAAACTGGCTTTGCAGTCCAGAGCATTAACCCATAGTGCCACATCAGAACCCTATTTATAACTGAATGAAACAATGCCCAGGCCTGGTCCATCCTCACAATTGTTGTTATGTTTGAGCCTACTGTTGTAGCCACAGTGTGTCAGTCCATCTCACTCAGGGTGTTATTCTTTCACGATGACCCTCTATTTTCCCAAGCATATGTCCTTTTGGATGAAGTCTCTTTATCCTTGGAGTTCTGCTATGGTGCTGTAGGATAAAGCATTGGACCACAAGGTCGATGGTTCAAACCTACCAGCTACACTTTGGAAACCCTATACGGAGTCCTTATGACTCAGAACAAACTGACTAGGCCGCTTAAAACCAACTTAAAAACAACAAGAAAACCAAGACGGATTCAGGTTAACTTCTTTCAAGACAGATTTGTTGATTCTTCTGGGAACACTGTAATTCAAATGCACTAGTTCTTCTCCAATCTTCCTTATTCATGGTCCAACTTTCACATGCATATGAAGCAATCAAAAATACCATGGCTTGGGTCAGGTGCACCCTAATTCTCAAAACGACATTTTTCACACCTCGCTCCTTTAACAGTGTGAAGAGGCCTTTTGCAGCAGATTTGCCCAATGCAATACATTGTTTGATTGTGGATCCAAGCAATATGAAATCCTTGACAACTTCAATCTTTTATTGTTTTATCATAATGTTGTTTATTGGGCTAGTTGTTAAGATTTTTGTTTTCTTTCCATTGAGGTGTATTCTATACTGAAGGCTGTAGTCTTTGATCTTCATCAGTAAGTTCTTCAAGTCCTACTTCACCAAAGTAGGACATACAACACTGTCATTGAGGATTCTGTTATGCCAATTGACCATGGTGTCCCCTGAGACTATAGTTCAGATCCTCCAGGTCAAGCCACTCATGCCTTCAAGGTGTTTGGTAATGTCTAAGAAGTTTTCATCATTTTGTCCCCTGTATGCTCCACTATGGAGTCCTGGTGTGGAGCTGTAGGCTAATGTATCAGACTGCAGATTCGTTTGAACTGCAAGGTTCATGGTTCAAGCTTACCAGCTGCTTCTTGGAAACCCTATACAGGGCCGCTATGGGTCAGAATCGACTCGATGGACCTTAGCAACAATAACAACATGCTCCACTATAACCATAGATGTGTTTGTACCAAAGATAAATACCCATGTACAGATATCCTCGGTCAAACCCTTATATATTTGTGGGTATGATTCCATTCTCTCTTCCATACCCGTTCAGCCTGTGTATCCATCCATGTATCTGACACTATTGTTGCAAGGTTGTGTATGTAACAGTATTTATCTCTATCCCCTTTAACTCTCACATTTCCCTCTGTGACTTCACCTTTATCATCATTCTTCTGCCAGCCTTTCTTGTATATTGCCTTCCCATCATGTGAGCTAACGTGTATCTACCTTCTAGTCCTGGTGTGGCACTATAGGATAAGCACTGGACTGATAACCATAGGTCAGTGGTACAAACTCACCAGCCGTTCCTTGGAAATCCTATACAGGGTCACTATGAGTCAGAACTGACGCTCTAGTCAGTGAATGACTCTCTTCCTTCCCACCGCTGGTAACCATCAACGAATGTTTCTTTTAGCATGACAACCTTTTCGTGAGTTTTTACAATAGTGGTTTTATACAATATTTGTCCTTTTGTGATTGACTAATTTCACTCAGCACACTGTCCTCCAGGTTCATCCAGGTTATAAGGTGCTTTGCAGATTCCTTAACATTGTACTATTTTGATTAATCTTTGAAAATCACCCCAGACATTTCATCACAGAAGAAGGTTTCATGGAAGAGTAAAAGTCAGTTCAAGAAGTCAGTAGAATACTAACAGTAGTTCTTAAGATCTTATCTGTGTGTTTGCAGTACCTGGTGGCAACAAACACTTCTCAGATTTCATCTCTGAATTATAAAACACAGCTGTAGTTTTTAGAGAGAACAGAGGAGCAACATGGTAAAAAACACCCAACACCCCAGGTGGATAAGGGAAGGGCAATGTCTGAACTGGCCAATTCTCTTAATTAATTTATTTATAAGATCCACTTATATTTGTTAATTATTATTATCTTAGCTTGCATACCTAACTGTCCTTTGAGCTCATTAAGCTCTTTATATGTATTAACTTATTAAAGGAGCTCTGGTAGCATAGTGGTTATGATTTGGTCTGCTAACCTCAAGGTTGGCAGTTCGAAACTTCCAGCGGTTCTGCAGGAGAAAGATGAGGCGTTCTGCTCCCATAAAGATTTACAGTCTCGGAAACCCTGTGCAGGGTCACTATGGGTCGGAACCGATTCCACGGTACTTGACAACAACAGCAACAACAAGCTGCTCCTTGGGAACCTTATATAGGGTCGCTATGGGTCAGAACCGACTGGACGGCACTTAACAACAACAACAACAGACTGGTAAGAGGAGTCCTAGTGTTATGCTATGGGTTAACGTGCTAGACTGCAAAAGCTGGTTGAACTGCAAGGTCAGCGGTTCAAGCTCACCAGCTGCTCCTCAGAAACCCTATACAGGGTTGCTATGGGTTGGAACCAACTTGAAGGCATTTAACAACAATAAGGCTGGTAAGAGACAGATGTTATTACCTCCTCTTTACAAATAAGGTAACCAGGGCATGTAGAGATTAAGTAATTTGCACAAAGTCAAACTGCTGGTAAATGATGGAGCCAGAACTGCAAACTAGGCAGTCTGCTTGAGTCTGTGCTTTGAAACACCAGGCTTTGCTGCCTCTGTGAGAAAGAAACTGCCTCTAGTTCTCACTCTCTGGGATCTCAGGATTCTGTTCAAAGTGCTGTGGATTAGTAAGGCAATAAAGTACCAACTGTGACCAAGGTGCTTGGGAAGACTTCGTGGAGAAGGTGATGTCCAAGCTGAGTCTTAAATGAAGGAATATACGCACTCCTGAGAAGACGGTGCATGCAGACAAAACATGTTGCAATGGGGGAGGTGAGAAGGAGAGGCTGCAGTGAAAGGTACCAAGCAGCTACCAGGGCATCTTGGGCTTGAGCTAGGATTTACCCTATAGACACTCAGGAACCACTGGAGGGGATTCAGCAGAGAAGAGACATGTCAGATTTACTTATTAGAATTATTAGAAAAATATCGCCAGTATAGAAATGCAGGTGTGTAGTTGGAAAAGGTGAACACTTAACTAGATGGGAAGGTGGTTGTCATTATTAGCTGCCATCAAGTCTCTCTGACTCATGGTGACCC
The DNA here is from genome assembly GCF_000296735.1 of Chrysochloris asiatica. Classification (NCBI taxonomy): domain Eukaryota; kingdom Metazoa; phylum Chordata; class Mammalia; order Afrosoricida; family Chrysochloridae; genus Chrysochloris; species Chrysochloris asiatica. The sequence goes on from NW_006408544.1 coordinate 24,255,823, forward strand.
TATGCACCAGAGAATGAACCTGCCCAGTTCTGTGCCATGCCCATGATTGGTTGCAGATTGGACTGCTGCAGTTATCCATAGGGTTTCACTGGCTGAGTTTTGGAAGTAGATCACCTGACCTGTATTCTTAGTCCATCTTACTCTGGAAGCTCTGCTGAAACCCTGTTTGCCATCATGTCAAAACACAAGCCTTCACTGACAAACAGGAGTGACTATACATGAGGGGCATTAGCTGGAATGAAACCTAGGTTTCTTGCAAGGAGGTCAAATATTCTACCTCTGGACCCTCAGTGTGCTTATGGCTAACGATTGTTGGACAAGACTGGGTGGCATGGACACCAGCTCTGTTTTGGAGTCTAAACTATATGATAAAACATGTTTTTATAGAACTCCCATGAATCGTATGTTTATGGAGGAGAAATTTGTTTGCTTTAAATAAGTAAAAACTTTGAAGGACACCTAATTAATTTCTCCAGATAGCTATTATTACAAAACTATCTCAAAACTGAGTATCTTCAACAATAAAAATTTTTTCCATCTCATAATTATGTGGAATAAAAATTTAGGCAAGACTCAGCTGGGTAATTTTTCTGTTCCATATGATATTGATGAAGGTTACATGGTGGTATTTTTCTGCTGGATGGGCTAGTCTGGAAGGTCCTCCTTCTAGCTTTACAAGGATGGCTAGAAGTCAAGGCAATCTGACCTATCACCTCAGGCACCTACATGAGGTGTCTTCAGTGTTGTCTTATTTATCTAATGCTGCTATAATACAAATATCACAAGTAGATGGTTTTAACAAGTAGAGCTTGACTCTCTCAGAATTTAGTAGATTAGAAGTCCAAATTTGGGCACCAGCTCCTTAGGAAGGCTTTCTTCCTCTGTCAGCTCTGAGGGAAGGTCCTTGTCTCCTTTCAACATCTGTGGACCCAGCACTTGTTGGAGATATCTGTGTCTTGGCATGTATCTTCCCTAGGATCTAGGAGGTTCTCAATATAGGAACCCTGGGTTCAAAAAATGTATTCTACTCCTGATTCTTCTTTCTTTATAAGAGAGAGGACTCTCAATCTATGTTCACTTGTTTAATCGTTCATGTATCAAAAGAGATTGACTTAAAATACAACCAAATCCTATAGCTTGTGTCCTGCTTCATTAATAAAACTGTGTCTAATCCTACCTCATTAACATCATAGAGGTTACTATGCACCATATATAGGATAATTGTATCATATCATAAGATAGGAGATAATTATGTAACACTGAGAATCATAACCTAGCCAAGTTGATACATAATTTTGTGTGACACAATTCAATGCATCACAAGTATGAAAGTCTTAGGCTATAGATTTTACACTGGAGCTCAGGGATACAAGAGTGGATGTTTTGACAAATGGGATAGAAGCTGTATAGCCATTTATATACAAATTTTAAAGTCATACAATATCACATGTGCCATATTCTATTATCAAAAGACTTATGATTCTGCCCAGATTCAAAGGAAGCAAACACTGACCCCACCTTTCAAGGCAAGCCAAAGAGTATATAGATAAGTTTAAAAACTTATGTGTACTAAACAATTACTATGCACCCAACAATATCCTGGACAATGTAGACATGCTATCTTAATTATACCTCCTACCTGTGCCTCTTTCTTGAGTTTTAAATTTGCATGTCCAACTATCTATTTGATCTTTCTGACTTATGGTGTCTAAAACTGACTCCTGATATCCTTCCAAACCTGCTCCATTTTAATGTTTAAGTCATTTCAGTAGATGTCAACACTGTTCCTCCATTTGCTCATCCTCAGTCTTTGGAGTCACCGATGACTCCTGCTTCTCTAGTGTTTTGTATTGAATCCATCAGTAAATACTATTGACTCTATCTTCCACATACTCATATTCAGAATCTGACCACTTGTAGCCAGCCACCTAACCAGTAGTTAAGACAAGTCTAAACCACTATCTTCTCTCACTTGGTTTATTCCTAACTGGTCACCAGATTCTGTGGTAAAAGACTTCTTTTAAAATGTTAAAAAGTACAGTTGTCATTTTGAGAAATAAGGTGTACTAGACTCAAACCATGGTAATTTCAATTACCTCGTATACATACAAAATCTGGACAACACATAAAGAAGACAGGAGAAGAAATGATGCATTTGAATTATAGTGTTGGCGAATAATATTGACTGCTAGAAAAACAAGCAAATCTGTCTTAGAAGAAGTGCAGCCAGAATGCTCTTTTAAAATGAGGATGACAAGACTTCATCTAATGTTCTTTGGACATGTTAGCTGGAGGAACCAATCCTTGGAGAAGGATATCATGCTTGGTAAAGTAGAAGGTCACTGAAATAGAGAAAGACCTTCAAGGAGATGGATTAACACAGTGGCTACAACAATGGCCTCAAACGTAACAGTTGTTAAGATGGACCAGGATAGAACAATATTTCTTTCTGTGAGCAGAACTGGTTCTATGACACCTAACAACAATGTCTACAATAACAAACACCCTGCCCTGAATAATTTTGTGCTCTTTGATTTATACCACAGCAAAACAGTAGATTTGGCATCTTCAAGGAACTCAGATTGTGTACCTTTGAAAAGTTCTTTGAGCTTTGGGAACTAAAAGAATTCTGAAGGAGCAAGGTCAGGGCTGTAGGGTAAAGGGAGTAAGGTTTCCCGATGGGATCCTCAAAGGACAGACTGTTACTACTGTTAAAGCTTGAGTAGGTGCATTATCGTGACTGAAGAAAATTCCCTGACACAAGTTTTCTGGCATTTTTCTCACCAATGCAGTTTTCAGTTTCTTAAAGGCTCTTCATAATAATTTTAATAAATGGTGTCCTATGTGAAAATCAATCAAGATGACCCCTTTGGTGTCCCCCAAAATAGTTACCATTACTTTTTGATGTGACCTCTCTACCTTGAATTCAGCTGGCCCAGCAGATCCCCTCATAAACCACTGTTTCCATTGGACCTTTTTGTGAAGGTACCCCAATACACGAAGACTAGTGTATTACTGACAAAACTTGTCTGCAGCCATCCACTGGCCACTGAGACACGTTTAAACATATTTTGTTTGAAATAAACATGTGCACGTATGAACTGGAACCCCAGTAACAATATATTTTTTTTTTCTATTTACCCCCACGGGCTGCCAAAAGAACCAACAGATCTGTGTTGGAAGAAGTACAGCCAGAGTGCTCCTTGGAGGCCAAGATGGCCAGACTACATCTCTCAGAGTTCAGACATATTGTCAGGAGAGACCAGTCACTGGATAACGATATCATGTTTGGTAAGTTGGAGGGTCAGAGAAAAAGAGGAAGACCCCCAAAGAGATGGATTGGCAAAGTGGTAGCATCAATGGGCTCAAGTGGGCAACAATTGTGAGATTGGCCCAGGATCGGGCAGTGTTTCGTTCTGCTGTACATAAGGTCCCTATGAGTTGGTACTGACTCGATGGCACCCAATAACAACAACAACATATGCAGAGAGAGAAACATAAATAAATAGTTAATTTGTCTTCCCCCCACTGTGGTTAATGCACCAGACTGCAAAGCCGTTTGAACTGCAAGGTCAGCGGTTCAAGCTCACCAGCTGCTCCTCAGAAACCCTATACAGTGTAGCTATGGGTTGGAATTGACTCAACAGCACTTAACAACAACTATATATATATAACTATATATATATAACTATATATATATAACTATATATATATAGGAGCTCTGGTAGCGTAGTGGTTACGACTCGGGCTGTGAACCGCAAGGTCAGCAGTTCGAAACTACCAGCTGCTCCGCGGGAGAAAGATGAGGCTTTCTACTCCCGTAAAGATTTACACCCTCGGAAACCCTGTACAGGGTCGCTATGAGTCGGTTCCGACTCCACGGCACATAACAACAACAACATATATATATATACATGTATTTTAGTAGCCTAACAATTGACCTATTTTTCTGTCCTGACCATTGCTAGCAGTGCCTGGTTTATATCTAATACTCATGAATTGGTTATTGACAAATCTAAATTCATGTCCCAGCTCTGAGACTTACCAACTATGTGATACTGAGCAAGTGACAACATTCCAACATTTAAAAACATTCTCACTTCAAAAAAAAATGGGGTAAATTATATCGGTCTCACATTGTTATGTGGGTACAATGGAACAGCAGCAGCTAGTGAGGATTCTGGTACATCAAAGTGATCAAAATAGAAAAGTTATTTTCCTTTTCTTACAACCATGCTAAATCTACTCAGTCTACCATTTTTCCATCAAGAAAGAGCTTCTTAAAAGCTACTGTGTAACAGAAGGAGGAATTTAGGGAAGAGAGATGGATGGTACCAAAAAATCCTTGATCCTGTTTTCCCAAAACTTAGTTTAGTTGGACTACTGATCTGCCTCAGAGATTGTGGATCTAGGGTAAATGAATTGCTATTCGGTGCATGCAGATTTATAGCACCTCTTTGTGCTCCAGAGTAGAGCGTTTTGTGTTACAGAATAGACTGCTTATCCTATAGTACCACACAACTGCAAGGTTGGCAGTTCAAACCCACCAACTGCTCCTTGGAAACCCATACACAGGGTCGCTATGAGCCTGAGCTAACTGTACTGCATGGAACAGCTGGCTACAGAAGCAGTTAACTTGGCCTTCCTTCCACAGAGGGCTGGGTAGGTTTTAAGCACTAACCTTTATCTCAGTAGCCAATCATAAATCTAGGTTCCTTGATTTGGGACAAAGGGGAACTTTTCCTGACTGGGACAGCTGTAAGGAGACTTCTGTCCGGATTTAAAAGCAAACTTGTGATAGAGGAAGTCACACCCTCCACAGGAGAAATGACCACCAAAAATGTATAATGAAGGCAATATGCTAGCCACCATTTCCCTCTTGGAAAGAAACTGACTTAATGATGTGGGAAAAAGGAAGGAGTGGAGAATTGGAGAAGGAAAAAGGAAGATGTGGTCAGGCAGGCAGAGAAATTCTCCAAGTTTGCATCATGAACTCTATCACCCAAGGGGAATGGAATTCCACCTGATTTTGTCAGCTGTATTTGGGCACCAACTTTGCAGTAATCTCACAGGCTGGATGTTCTTGTAGCTATCCTACTTCACAAATGAGGAACCTGTGCTCAGGAGGAGTACACTTGCCCCAAGTCACACTTCTAACAAGGAACAAGAGCCCAAATGAAATACCACAAACACAAATACAAGTCCCACGCTGCGGCAGCCTTCCCAGCACTCAGCTGTGCCCTCTGGCCAGGAACCCTAGTAATCACTAGGACAGAGTCCACAAGGGCAAGTACACAAAGACAGGTACAAATAAGTATTTCAATGGCTTTAGGCACAGGTTAGAAACCCGCCTCCCCCCACCCAAACCTCATACCTCAGAGCTTCTTGTACCCTCACACAGAGGCACAGGGCACAGTAAACACCCTCCTGCAAGCCCACCTGACTGAACTGCTGGGACACTGGAAGTGTTTATTACTCTTCAGGAGGCAGGATGGACAGGCCCCCTTTCTCCAGGGCTCTCTGGTTGGAAGAATTAGACCGGACAAAGACAAACAGAAAGCTGACAGAACCAAACCACCCGCCTTACCACGTCCATGACTTTCCTCTGAGGCAGAGTCTGGTAGACAAAGCCAGCTTCCCAGAGCAGGATCCTGGGGGCTAGGGTCCTCTTTGCAATGCTTCTGCGGGCCAGGAAGCCGTGGCTTGCCCCAGCTGCCGACACACCTGAGCCCAGGCTTCCCACCCACCCCACCTGCTCTGCGACTCCTCCCTCGCCTGAGGCTGGAGCTTTCGGGCTGGCGGAGCCCTGGCTAGTCTCCATGCGTAAAGGAGATCCAGGAGGGGCATCTGCAGGGGCCAGGGGAACGCTTTTCTCTATGGACCCCTGACCCCAGGCTCTTCTCAGCTCCCACTTCTGCCGTTCTCCTCCTACTCTTCCACAGCCTGGTCTGACAGTAACAATTCAGAGAGATACTTTTTGTCCCAAATATGGGGGAGCTGCCGGGGAAGAATGGGGATGTCCCATCCGGTGCTTAGTACACAGTTTTGGACAATGTAATCTCCATTAGTCGCCAGCTAACTCCACCCTGGCGGATGGCTGTATCACTTTGCAAATCACTTTCTCATGAACAGACACCAAACAATAAAAGGGTAGAAAGGAGTGACCTCAGAGCTCACAAGGGCATTTAGTGGGAGCAAAAAGGGAGAGGGTATCACGGAGAGCCCGTTTAATCGCCAGGCATTTTTAATGCAGTATTGTACTGAACTCTTACAATAATAATGGAAAGTGCTGCTATTCCCGTTGAAAAGGCTGGAAAGCTGAAGTTTAGAGAGGTCAAGTCATTTGCTCTAAGGCAAACAAACCGTCAGTAGTAAATCAGGATTTGAATGAATCCAGGTCTGGCTGATTCCAAAGTGTTTTTGGTTATATGAGGGACCTTCAGAAAGTCTGTAGAAAAGTTCCTTTATCATTGAATTCCATTTTTTTCACAAACTCTTTGAAGAACCCCTCATATGCTGTTCGACTGTTGCCTTTCAACGTAGGATTCTTATCTTTGGGCAGTATACTGGATAATCTGTTGGTCCTAGAAACCCAAGCCCCAGTTCCCAGTTGAGGAGTTTCATAAATGCCCAGGGGTGGGGCAGGACCAGGGAGGGCCAGGCAGCTTCTTTGGGTTCAGGTTGTATGGTTTTTCTGGCTTTGGTATCTCCAAGGTTGTGAGGTGCAGAGCCCCTTTTGTCCTGGCTGGGGGAAAGGAGGTGGAGGGCAGGTGAGGTAACCCCACCTGTATCACCATTCTTCTCTAACAGGTGGTTCGTAAACCCAGCTGATGATGGGAGCTGCCTGGGGAATCTATTCAGGTACTAATACAGACAGAGAGCCGGTACTTCTGGTCTGTTGCTATTAATTGCAACCCTATGAACAACAGAAGGAAACACTGCAGGGTTCTGAACCATCTTCGTGTCACAGGCATGCTTGAGCAAAATGCTGTCTTTCAGCCTAGGCTCCTCATATTAGACTGTAGCTTCTTGTAATCTTGGCTAATTTTTGGAAGTAGATTCATAGGTCTTTCCTCCTAGTCTATTCTTAGTATGGAAGACCCTGTCCATCATGCATAGCCCTGCTGGTATTTTGAAATATTGGTGAGGTAGCTTCCAGCATCATAGCAAGACACAAGCCCCAACAGTACCCCAAACTTACAGATAGGTGATGAGATAGGGCCCGAGAATCTGGATTTCAAATAAAGCTTTTTAGGTTGGTATGTTTGAAACTATTAACTCATAACAATTGAATATGCATTTTATGCCATGACTCAGCATACATACATGTTGTTGGTAAGTGCCGTGGAGTTGGTTCCGACTCGTAATGACACTGTATAGAGTTGCCTAGGAGTGACTGGTGACCTTGAACAGCCAGCCTTTTGGTTCAAACCAACCTTGCAGTCCCATATATTAACCCACAGAGCTACACCAGGACTCCAAGCATATACACATATGTATAATAAAAAATTTCTTTAAGCAACATCACTCTTACTATGTATGACCACATTAACATATTCTCTTATGTGCCATGATATACCATTTAATTTAAAAAAGAAAATCAACACACCCCATCACATCGATTTCATGACTCACAGGTTTATCGACACTGTCTCAAGGACTCCCATCCCCCACTCCTTTAAGGAGGCAACAGTTCTCTGTAACTTTCCCTGGACATACCAGTCCTGATGGAGACCAAGATAATTAATGTCTTGTATTTGTTGTTGTTGTTAAGTGCTGCCGAGTCGATCCCGACCCATAGCAACCCTGTGTAGGGTTTCCAAAGAGCAGCTGGTGAGCTTGAACCACCAACCTTGCAGTTCAAATGGCTTTGCAGTCTGGCACATTAACCCACAGCACCACAGCATGACACATTTGTATAATAAATAATATGATGAAGGATTCACACCTTACAGAAGCTCTCAGGAGAACTGGAAGCCTTCACGGATGATGTTAAGTGCTGTTGAATGGGTTCAACTCTGTGTAAGGTTTCCAAGGAACAGCTGGTGGGTTTGAACTGTTGACTTTGTGGTTCGCTGTCATGCTGATCCTACAGCACCACACCAGGAGTCCCATGTGATAATTTTGTGTATAAATCCCTTTGCTCCTCAATCTAAGGATTCCCCATGTTGGGAGGAATAAAGTGGGAAAGTTGGAGGGATAAGATGAGAAGACATAGATCTTTGTGTGCTGGGAGGGGCAGGAAGGTCTGTAAGTTTTAGGTTGATTCAGGACAAGTCACAGTGATATGGCTCCGTTGTTTTTAGGTGCTGTTGAATCAATTCCTACTGATTGACAACACTAATCCCATGTACAACAGAAGGAAACTGCCCCAAACTGCACCATCCTCACAATCATTGCTAATCTGTGCCCATTGTTTCAGCCTGTTTGACAATCCGTCTTGTTAAGGTCGTCCTCTTTTTTGTTGACTCTCTACCAAGCATGATGTATTTCTCCAGGAACTGGTCCCTCCTGATAACATGTTCAAAGTACTTGCAGCAAAGTCTCATCATCCTTGCTTCTAAGGAGTATTCTGGCTATATTTCTTTCAAGGCAGATTTGTTCATTTGTCTGGTAGACCATGGTATATTCAGTATTCTTCACCAACAAAATAATTAAAAGGCATCAAATTATCTCCAGCCTTTCTTATTCATTGTCTAGCTTTCACATATTAGGCAACTGAGAGTACCATGGCTTGGTCTGGTGTACTTCAGTCCTCAAAGAGCTATCTTTGTTTTTAAAAAAATTTTAAGAGGTCTTTTGTGGCAGATTTGCCCAATGTAATATATTGTTTGATTTCTTGACTGTTGCTTCCATGGGTGTTGATTGTGGATCCAAGTAAAATAAAATCCTTGACAACTTCAATCATTTCTCTTTTAATCATGATGTTGATTATCGGTCCAATTGTGAGGATTTTTGTTTTCTTTGTGTTGAGGAACAATCCATACAAGGGCTGTCCTATAGTCTTTGATCTTCGTAAGTAAGTGCTGCAAGTCCTTGTTACTTTCAGCAAGCAAAGTAATGCCATCTGCATATTGCAGGTTGTTAATTAATCTTCCTCCTCAAAGGAGCTCTGGTAGCGTAGTGGTTATGAATTGGGCTGTGACCCGCAAGATCAGCAGTTTGAAACTACCAGCTGTTCCACGGGAGAAATATTAGTCTTTCTGCTCCCATAAAGATTTACAGCCTTGGAAACCCTGTACAGGGTCACTATGAATTGGTTCCGACTCCACAGCACATAACCACCACCAATCAATCTTCCTCCAATCCTGATGCCATGTTCTTTTTCAAATAATCCAGCATCTTGGATTGTTTGCTCAACATACAGATTGAGTAAATATGGTGAGAGCTGTATAACCCTGACAGACACCTTTCCTGATCTTAAACCACACAGTATTCCCTTGTTCTGTTCAAATGACTGCCTCTTGGCTAATTTACAGGTCCTGCTTGAGCACAATTCAGTGTTTTAGAATTCTTATCTTTGTAGTGCTATCCATGATTTGTTACAATCCACACAGTCGAATGCCTCTGCATAATCAGTAAACACACATTGAAACATTTCTATGGCATCCTTTGCTTTCAGCCAAGATTCATCTGACATTAGTATGACCTTTCTTAAATATCTTTTCATTCTGTCTTGAGTTTCTGGCCATACCACTGCAACCATTTCTGAATTATATATAGTAAAATATTTACTTGCATATAATATTAATTATATCTTCTGTATTTCCACATTCTGTTGGATCACTTTTCTTAGGAATATGCACAGGTATGAATTGATTCCAGTCAGTTAGCCCAATAGCTATTTTCCAAATTTCTTGGCCAATAGCCCAACAGCCAAGTGAGTACTTCCGTAGTTGTATCAGTTTGTCGAAATATCTCAATTAGCATTCCATCAATGCCTGTATTCTTGGTTTTGGCACTTCCTTTGTGCACCTTAACCTTTTTTTTTTTTTTTTCAGTACCATAAGTTCTTGATCGTATGCCACCTCCTGAAATGGTTGAATGTCTAGCACTTCCATTAGGTATATTGATTCTGTGGTTTCCTTCCATCTTCTTTTGATGCTTACTGCATCGTTTAACATTTTGCTCATAGAATTCTTCAGTATTTCAACTCGAGGCTTGAATTTTTCCATCAGTTGTTTCAGAATGAGAAAAGTCAAGTGTCTTCTTTCTTTTTAGTGTTTTAACTCCAGGTCTTTGCTCACATCATTTTAATACGTTGCCTTTGAACTCTTAGGTTCAACTGTTTGCTTCATCATTTCTTCTGTTCACTTTAGCTACTCTACATTCAAGAACAAATTTCAGAATCTCTTCTAATGTCCATTTTAGTCTTTCCTGTCTTTTTAATGACCTTTTTGCCTTCTTCATGTATGATGTTCTTGATTTCATCCCACAACTCTTCTGGTCTTCACTCATTAGTGTTCAATGCATCATATTTACTTTTGAAGTAGTCTTTGAATTCAATTGGGATAAACTCAGAGTCAAACTTTGACTCTCATGGCTTTACTTTCATTTTCTTCAGCTTCAACTTGAACTTGCATATGAACAATTGCTGGTCTGTTCTGGAGTTGGCCTTGACCTTATTCTGACTGATGTTATTGAGTGAAAAGTTTTACTAACCTCTGCACTCCGAAATTGATCAAATATGCAATCAAGATGCTTTAATAATTATTGGTGATTGGAATGTGAAATTTGGAAATAATGAAAGATTGGTAGTTGAAAAATGTGGTCTTGTTAATAGAAAGGATGCCAAAGATTACATGAAAGAATTTTGCAAGGCCAATGACTTATTCATTGGAAAAACCCATTTAAACAATGCAAGTGGCAATTATAGAAGACCAATGACTTATTCATTGGAAATACCTTTTTCGACAACATAAATGGCACCATGTGGACCTTGTCAGATAGAATACACAAGAATCAAATTGACTGTATATGTGGAAAGAGATGATGTTTGTGGTTGTTATATTCTGTTGAGTTGGCTCTGACTTACAATGACACTGTATGGGGTTTTGGGGGAGCGCGGCAACTCTGTATGATAAACATTGGATTGAGAATCACAAGGTCTGTGGCCAAGGCCACCAGCCATTCTGCAGGAGAAAGATGAGACTTTCTGTTCCCACAAAGATTTAAAAGCCTTGGAGAACCTATATAAGGTCGCTATGAGTCAGAATCAACTCGATGGTACTTACAACAACAATAGCAATAGTGGTTTTGAGGAGTGGCTGACAGGTTTGAAACACTGACCTTGTGGTTAGCAGTCCAGTGCTTATACTACAGCACCACACCCAGACTCCTTCCAGCATGGGATATCATATTATTGTCTAATTAAAAATGGCCAGTATCAGTCCACTTCAGCTCACTAATGCTTAGGATATCAATCTCCAAGCATTCTATTTCATTTTCGACAACTTTTAGTTTTGATTGATTCAGACTATGTACATTCCACATTCAGATTACTAATGGATATTTGCATCTGTTTCTTCTCATTTTGAATCATGCCACATCAAAAAATTGAAGTCCTGAAAGTTTTATTTATGTCATCAGTTCAACTCTACCTTGAGGAGGCCCTTCTTCCCCTGCTACATTTGAGTGCCTTCCAACCTAAGGGCCTCTTTTTCCAGCACTACATTAGAAAATGTTATGTTGCTCTCCAGAAGGTTTTTACTGGCCAATTTCTTTCAGAGGTAAATGATCAAGACCTTCTTCCTAGTCTGTCTTTGTCTGGATACTATGCTGAAATTCTGTGCACCGTGGATGACCTACTGGCATTTTGAATGCCAATGGCATAACTTCTAGCATCACAGCAACACACAAGCCACCATAGTGTGGAAAACTGGCAGATAAGTGGTGTCTAGGATGAAGCAGGCACTAATCATTGGTAGCTACTAGGGTTGGGGACTGTTTTACCAACAAGTTTAAGAATGTGGACTCTCTGAACACTTTAGGATCCCTTGTTATCTAACTTACGATGCTCCATGTGCTAAATAAAGTCAGCTTCCCTACTCACTGTTAGCCTTGGAAAAGCTAATTAACCCTTCAAGATTTATGTTTCTCATCTGTGAGACTGAATAAGAGAGCCAGGGTGTTGGTTTAAGGATTAATGTGTCATATGACAAACTCTTTGTATGGTGCTTAGCATTCAGTTGCCACCAAAAACGTCAGTTTGGCTCATTCTCTTCCCTTTCCCCTCAGCTAATGATGGCTGTGTCATTGTCAAAATTGTACATCTATGCTTGGATATACAAATGAAGTAGCATTGCTTAGGCAGAAGAAGTTGGGCTTAAAAATCTTCTAGATAGTTCTGCTTTTTGAAACCATTCACTTCACTTTTCTCCTTAGTAATGCCTTCCTATTCAGTGTTGTCCCATCTATTCTTCAGCATACTGAGCAGCAGGAATCAGTATTTCCAGCACATTCCTGATGCTTCTATACTTTGCTTTTAGTCTTAGATATTGCTTGAAGCTTTTAGTGTTTCCATTCATGTCTCTGCCTTTCATTTCTTGGCAAACACATTACTTACACTTTGCACCACAAGTAATGTTTTGTTGCAGAATAACCTGATGTAAAATATTGAGGATTTATAAAACATTTGAAAATATGAACGCATTCACCTCTTTCTGCGGTAAACTCTGAACACTATATATTAGCTGATGACAAAGTCAGCATATGTGGATTGATTGCTAGAGTAAGGATGGTGCTAGAGTAACCTATTATTAATATTAAAATCATTATTGGTTGCATTAATCATTTCTGAGGATTTCCAGAGTAACATGTAATTTATGTATGTATAATTTATATCCTGACTGCTTTCAAGGGAGAAAAGGAAAGAGAAAAGGAACTTAAATTTATTGAGTCTATTGTATGACAAACTACACAGTTTGCATATATTTCTTTTATTCTTCATAACAACATTGTGAGCTAAGAGATGTTATGCTTAGTTGACAAGTGGAGAAACTGAGGTGCATGAATGTCCAGACAAATGCCCTGGCTGTGTAAAAAGCACAGGTCTGGATTTTTGTTTGAATTCCATTACTCTTTTGTCCATTCTCTGTGACTTCCCTAAAGGGCTTGAGGGAGTGAACACAGAAAGTCAAGTAACACAAGATGGTTAAAATGAAGATAACAAGCATGTATAGGACAAATCCTCACCACTGGACCAATAAACAACATCCATGTAAATGGAGAAAAGATTGAAGTTGTCAAAGATTTCATTTTGCTCAGATCAACCATCAACACTTATGGAAGCAGCAGTCAAGAAATCAAATGACATATTGCATTAGCAAATCTGTTGTACAAGACCTCTTTCAAGTGTTCAAGAGCAAAGATGTCAGTTGAGGACTAAGGTGTGCCTGACCCAAGCCATGGTATCTTCAATAACCTCATATGCATGTGAAAGCTGGACAGTGAATAAGGAAGATAGTGGAAGAATTGATGCATTTGAGTTATGGTGTTGGAGGAAAACATTGAAAATACCATGTACTGCCAAAAGAACCAACAGATCTGTGTTGGAAGAAGTACAGCCAGAATGCTCCTTGGAAGCCAGGATGGCCAGACTTTGTCTTTTATACTTTAGACATATTATCAGGAGGAACCAGTTCCTGGAGACAGACTTCACATTTGGTAAAGTGGAGGGTCAGAGAAAAAGAGGAAGCCCCCCAATGAGATGGATTGGCACAGTGGCAGCAGCAGTGAGCTCAGGTGTAGCAATGATTGTGAGATTGGCGCAAGACCAAGCAGTGTTTCATTCTGTTGTACGTAGAGTGGGTCACTTATGAGTTGGTACTGACTTGATGGCACCTAACAACAACATAGGACAAGACTGACAAGGTAAGGAGGGAAGGTTACATAGAATAGAATTATAGAATGATTACTAAGTAGTATACAATTATTTCAAGATAAATTATTTAAGGATAAATGGATTAAGTTTTTCTTAGGAATTATGTACATTCAAGAAAGAGTCTGTTTTCTTATGAGTCAGGCTGCTAACGTAAAGGTCAGCAGTTCAAAACTACCAGCTGTTCCATGGATGAAAGATGAGGCATTCTGCTCCCGTTAAGATAGACAGCCTCAGAAACCTTATACAGGGTCGCTATGTGTCAGAACTGACTCCACACCACCACTACCACCATGAAAAGTGTACATTACAATTGGTTTCTCTTTTGTTTTAAAGGAGGCTTACATCTTAGTTTTATGCTTAACTAAATCATCCTTCTAATGTTGTTGCTGTTAGTAGTCATTAGTTAATTATGATTCATGCTGACCCCAAGTGTACAGGGTAGAACTGCTCCATAGGGTCTCAGGGCTGTGACTGTTCAGAAACAGGTCATCAGGCTTGTCTATCAGGTGCCCCTGGGTGCTTTGGAGTTTCCAGTGTTTTGGCAAATAGTTGAGCACTTAATTGCTTGTGTCATCCAGGGATCTAATCATCTTAATGTTATTGTTATTGTTGTTAAGCGCTGTTGAGTTAGTTCCGACTCATAAAGATCTTGTACAGGGTTTTCAAGGTGCAAGTGGTGGGTTTGAATGACCAACCTTGAGGTTAGTAGTCCAGTGTTTATTCCCACAGCACCATAGCAACAGCATATCATAATTTGCTGAGAGCTTCTTTAAGAGATGATAAGCAAACATGGGGAGTTCTAGGTGGCAGAAATGATTAACGTGCTCAACCTAAAGTCTGGAGATTTTAATTCACTTAAAAACACCTCTTCGGAAACCATTGTGAAGCACCAATTCTACTTTAACACATATGAGATCACCTTGAACAGTTGTCTAGTTTAGTGGGGCAGAAATAACCAAAGAAGATGGCTTTCTTTTGTCAGTCTTTCAATAAGAATCAGAGCACCTACTTTGCATCAGGTGCTGTGCTTGGAGGTAGGAATGCAGCAACCCTTTGGGTTCTTGTCAGGAAACTGCCCTTCCCCACTAATTCCAGTTAAATTATGCATGTGTCACTTAGATGAATTATTAAGATGTTTTCTGATATGCTTATTTTATTGAGATCAAAGTACAACTACTCCCTTATGGGAAGGGGATAGGGATTGCCTAGAAGCAGGGCATCATTCTCAATATCCATCACTCCCAGATTCCCTTGCCCAGAAACCTGGGACCTTAGATGGAAAAATCAACCAGGAATCCCCTACTTCTCTCTGGTTCTTGTTTTCTTGGGTCTGAACTTCAAGGCATAATTATACTCACATGATTGAAATGCTCTGAGACTCAGAATAGGATAGATCAGTGATAGGTCTCTATCTATAAAATTCACAGAATAGTTGGAATATAACTCACAGCTCATATGTTAAGTAACTGATTTCCTTTGTATTTGAAAGCTCTGCCAAAGTCTGAGTTAGAACTGTTTTTGCTTTGTGAGGAGTTAGGAAGGCACAGTTTCTCTTTTTCAGCTATGTACCTATGCCCTTATTCTCTCCTCTCCTGAACTGTTCTCTCCTTTGATTCTATGCTTAGGCTTTGCAGAGGTAAGACATGGGGGCAGACATTCCTGGGTACCTGTGACTGCAGGAGCAGGACAAGAGGAGAGCAAACAGGTGGTTCTAGGGAAGATCAAGCTGAAGAAACACAAACTTTGGTTTTTGTTCTTTTTGTTTTTTAATATATAGGAACTTTATTTTTCAACCTTTGAATTAGCAACAGTTATAATGGAATCACCTTTAGCTTGACCTTTTCTTCTGTGTCTGAAAAACATCTCATTTTTTGTTAAAATTCCCTTGGCTTTTTCAAAGTCATCTGAGACAATGGATTCATTCTCATTCATGGCAGCTCCACTTGGAGCTTCAGTGAGGTTTCATTGATATCCATTATTTCCATGAGGAATTGCTTGTCCATTTCATAATCTGTCCCTTTGGGAATCTCTATTCCACAGACCTTTAGAAGTTACAGTCCCCTGCCAGAAGGGTCTTAATAGGCATCTTTCACGAGGGTCGAGTACTTCTCTGAGAAGTCCTTTTCAGTCTGAGATCTCTGGCTGAAGAAATTGGGATGGACAAGATGCTGTATCTGCTGGTTCCTATGCCGGAGCTTCGTGGTGTCCACTCTGAAGGACCGACTACAATCCACGAGGCTAAAGTAATCTGGTGTGGGGCTGGGAGGCTTCAAGGTGCAGCACTGTGGGAAGATGAACACATCCTCCCGCACTAGGCTCCAGGGGCCGCTGCCGCTGCTCCAACACCAATGGGAAGGAATTACTTCAGGTCTGTGAAGCAGCATTTCAGCCCAGTGGTCTCCTTCCGGGGACTTACGCTGGCCACAACTCCCACACCCGGAGGAGAGTCTCCTAAGCTTCATTATTTATTTATTTATTTATTTATTTATTTAAATGAGACATCCAGTGTATTTTTTACCCAATTTCCCCAACACCTCACAATAGTTAACAACTCGCAAAGCTACAATACGTTTACAACCAAGACATTGATACAGACAGAACATTATAGAATGTATAGAACATTTCCATCACAAGATTCCGCCGGCATAATTCTCTGGAATTCATCCAGGTTGTTGCAAGTATCAATAGTTTGTTTTGTTTTATTGACAAATAGTATTCCATGACATGAATGTGCCAAAGTTTGTTTAACCATTTACCCAAGAAAGGATATATGTGTTATTTTGGGCTATTACAAATAAGGTTCATGTATAGGCTACTTTTCCTTTTTTTTTTTTTAAAGTTTTTATTGTGAATTGAGTGAAAGTTTACAGGACAGATTATCAATTTTACATTCAACAAATCATATACTTTGTTTCATTACAATGGTTATCATCCCTTCCATGTACCTTCAGTTAACAGTATTAAGCTTCATTTTTTAGACAAGTAAATTAACAAGCTGTAGTTTACTGTTTATTTTCCAAGTAACATGCCCCAACTTCGATAAAATCTGGTATACAGAGCCTCCACTCGGCCCTAGTGAGTTGAAAGAAACACCATGTGTCCATATTTGGGATGAAGTGTCCTCTGAGGCCAAAATGGCTGCATTACTGATTAATGAGAGACTCCAAGGGGAATGTGGAGTGTGAAGGAAAGAAATCCTAACTGCCAGGCCTCTGGAGTCCAGCTTCCCATCCTCACATGCAGTGGGGTAGAGAGGTTATTTTATTTAAGGAAGGTAAAATGAGCCAAGAAAATGCTTTGTGGTCACCAAATCTCATTTTCTTTTCCTTTTTTGAGTACATGAGAAAATTTCTTGTAATTAGGTTTGGGCATGTAACCAAGTTCTGGTCAATGGGATGTAGAAAGAATTAATGAATTCTATTTCTGGGCTTGCTCAGTTGTCCACTTTCTCTCTCTCTCTCTTTTTTTAAGGTTTTTATTGTGGACTGAATGAAAGTTTACAGGGCAGATCATCATTTTTACATTCAACAAATCATACACCTTGTTTCATTACAATGATTATAATCCCCTCCATGTACCATCAGTTAACAGTATG
>NW_006408544.1:24277529-24278416 GCF_000296735.1 Chrysochloris asiatica
ATCCACCATCTTGTTTGTTCTCCCCACTTTCTCTTTTTGAAGCAATTTCAGAGTCCATGTTTTTAAGATAGTAGACTCACAAAATGGAATGTCTTTGGATTGCTGTGTCTCTACTTTGTTAACAGCATTACCAAGGAGATATGGTATTAACTGATCTTCCTGGTATTCATGTGGATATTTTCCTACCACAGACAGTGTTGTACCTCATGACTGAGGTAATTTCTAATTACCTAGATACATACTTCATACATTCCATGTTCTGATGATTAATGGATATTTACAGCTATTTCTTTTCATTTTGAGTTGTGCACTATCAGCAAACGAAGGTCTCAAGGCACCATGGTCAACTCTACTTTGAGGAGGCAGCTCTTCTTCAGTCGGATTTTGAGTGCCTTTCCAACCAAAGGGGCTCACTTTCTGGCACTATATCTGTTCCAATGTTCAATATTCTGGTGCTAACAGTATTTCACTGCTATTCATAGAAGACTATTTCATTGGGTCTTCTTCTTTTTCGCTGACCTTCCACTTTACCAAGCATGAAATCCTCCAGAAACTAGTCCCTCCTGACGTGTCCCAAGTATGTGAGACAAAGTCTCTCCATCCTGGCTTCTAAGGAACATTCTGGCTGCACTTGTTTGTTCTGTGGTAGTCAATGATACTTTGAATATTCTTCTCCAACACCATAACTCAAATGCATCAATTCTCCTATGGCCTTTCTTATTCATTGTCCAACTTTTATATGAATATGAGGCTATTGAAAATATTATGACTTGGGCACTTAAACTTGCATCTTTGTTCTTTAACACTTTAAGGAGGACTTTTGCAGCAGATTTGCTTAATACAATATGTCATTTGATTTCTTGCTTCCATGAGTGTGGTTGTGGATC
>NW_006408544.1:24279378-24287806 GCF_000296735.1 Chrysochloris asiatica
TATATGTTGTTGTTGCTGTTAAGTGCCGTCGCGTCAGTTCTGACCCATAGCGACCCTGTACAGGGTTTCCGAGGCTGTATATCTTTACAGGAGCAGAAAGCCTCCTCTTTGTCCTGTGGAACAGCTGGTAGTTCCGTACTGCTGACCTTGCGGTTCACAGCCCGATTCGTAACCACTATGCTACCAGAGCTCCTTGTGTATATATATATAATTCCTGTTTAAGTTTAGGAGGTTAAGTATCATTGCTTCCATTATCAATGAAGAAACTGAGGCTTTGGTCAAGATCATACAGTCCATAAGAGGCAAAACTCGATTTCAACTTCAGATCTGTTTAAGGTGGTTATGAGTTATTAACCAAATGCTAAAGGCAAGAGGGTTCTGCTGTGCATAGGGTTGCTATGAATTGGTGCCAACTCGATGGCACCTAACAACAACAACAAAGGCAATAGCCAAACTGCAATTCACAAGAGTGGCACGATTGTGATTTTAAAGAAGAGATTGTGTCTGCTAGTTAGAGAAGGATCATTGATACCATCTAAGGATGGTTTTTAATACCCAGGAAGGGGGAGGACCTAAAGTGCCTAGGAAAGGCATTGAGGCATTAAGTAAGCAGACTAGGGCTTAAGGTCCCACCAGGCAAGATCAGTGAAAATCAAGAATAGAGGCTCATGTTCAGTCAATGGAACAAGATACAAACAATGAGGGTTGGGGAGAAGCCCTCATTGTATCTTGTTCCAATGACATCCTGGTGACACAAGATTCATCCCAGTGAACAGTGGACACCAGATCAGGGTACCAGGATCAATGGCAGGCTTCTTGCTCCTAGTAAGGATGACTCCTTTCTGCCCCATCCATTTGGTAGGAGGTGCTCAGGGTCCAAGCAAGATTGTGTCTTGTGGCCAAAAGTCTCTAGCACCTGCTTAGTGTAGGGCTGACACAAGCAGGAACATGGATTAGAAAGGATCCCTGTTCTGGAGGAACTCCATTGTGAACAGATCAACTTGAAACCACATAATCATTGCTTCCTTATAAGTACGGACAATGTTTTGGAAACTATTTGATTTTTGACCTAAATAGTGTGTATTTAAGCAAGTGACTTAGGTTGTTGAGCCTTAGTTTCTTGATCTGTAAAATGAATCTAACAAACTTGACCCTACAGATGATAATGATAATGAAGACACATAAAGAATCATGTCTAGGAGCTGACACCTAATAAGCATTCAGAAAGTTCTCCCCCTTTTCCCTCTTGCCTCTATGTACAGGAGGAGGTGTCTATCTGCCCAATAGATGAAGGGATGTTTCACAGAAGGAATTATGCTTGCTCTTAGTTCTAAGGGGGTCATGGGAGGTCATTCCAGCCTGTATAAAGACCTGCCTTCAACAGGCTTAACTCCCAACTAGGTTTCATATATATATTTAAAAGATGTGGTCTCTGCTTTCAGGAATCGCTGCTTCTGACCCCTCATTATTCCAAAAGCATCTGCAGGAATTGTACAGCCTTTTGTGCATGAATGTCTATTTTCTCTGCTCACTAGCTACATTATCAGAGTAGCCAGCAGCACAGGCTCCACGCAGCCAAGAGCTGGTACAACAGCTTGTGGAGAGGTAGGGTGCTACCAAGCCTCCCATCACAACCCCCATGTGACAGATCTCAGTCAACTGCAAATGATGGTGTTGGATAGGACAGGCCATTTGGCCCTTGTTCAGGCTGCATGAAGAGAATCTTTTGTCATTTAAATGAGAGGCTTTCTGGGGAAGGGAAGTGGCATGTGTGTCACAGAGGCCTTGCTCCCCACTGTCTCCTAGAGCAGTGGATGCAGCTTTGAGCCACAGTGGCACAGTTTGTGTGTACATTAGCCAGGTGGAACTGAGCGTGGAGGTCAGTGTGTTTATTCAAAGGCATTTATCACTGTGGCATTTCATCACCTATATAAACATTTGTTGAGTTGAATTACCTCATTTGACGCTCACGGCCACCTAGTAAAGGAGGCCGGTCACATAATAAATCCCCATTTTACAGACTAGGGAACTGCAGCTAAGAGGTTTCATGAAAGGGTTTAATCAAGGCTAGATTTGGGGAGTGTGGTGTGTGGTAGATGTGGGAGGGGCCTGGAGATTGAGAGAGGAGTGTTGTTATAAGCAAGTAACTTTGAATCTGGAAGTTACATTTTACTCGGCCACCCAGGTCACCCAGATCACCAGGTCCCATCCTCTCTCTTGTCTTCTACCTACATTCTGTTCGCACCCACATGTCCCTAGCCCTTCATTCCTTCAGCAGATACTTACCTGATCTCCACTAGGGGCAAGGTTGGGCCAAGAATAATAAAACTCACACTGTCCTTATCCTAGTGGAACCTGAGGTCTAATTAGGGAGTTGTTCATGAAACCAACACTGGAGGTGGGACTTGATGGTGGACCTAGGTAGAAAGGCTGTGCAGAATTCCCCCCTCCTCCCATCAGTGAAAATACAGACAAACATATTCAGAGGACGGTCCCAGAACTCTGAACTTCAAATAAAGTGATAAATAAGTGGATCGAGTGCTTACTGGGAGTAAGATTTTGACCAGAAGCCAGAATGGAAGTGACTTCTGATTTACGCTGGCTGTTATGTTCCGCCACAGCCATTTTGAACAGAGTGAGTGGACAGAGGGACAAGAGAGCACTCCCAGTGCAGAAAGCAGCTAGTAATCTGTAGAAACAGAGGTGCACATGTGTTTGTTATTTTCCTTATTGTGCCTTTAAAAAAAAATTTTTTTATCTGTCTGCTCATCTCTGTGCTGGTGACCAGAAAAGAGACTTGCACAAGTAGACAGCCCCAGGAAAGGTCCCATGTCGCGTGTAAGCTTCTGCAACGTGCAGAAGAATTGGCACTGTTCTGCACTGCAGTGGGGGGTGGTGGTGGGGGGACGGGCGAATCTGTGCCGTGCAGATCGCTGGGAGGGGAAAAAAGGAAGGTCCAGGCTAGATCACATTGTTGTTGTTGTTGTTAAGTGCCATCGAGTCGGTTCCGACCCGTAGCGACCCTGTATAGGGTTTTCGAGGAGCAGCTGATGAGCTTGAACTACTGACCTTGCAGTCCAAATGGCTTTACAGTCTGGTGCATTAATCCACAGCGCCACACCAGGAGTCCTTTAGCACTGCAGAAACACCAAGGAATTTCTCAGTTGTCTTTGAAGCAAGAGTCCAGTAGGTGGCGCAAAAGAATTATTCATATTTTGCCACGGTTTTTCTGGTTGTTTTTTTGTTTTGTTTTGTTTTTGTTTTGGGAAGGGGATTCCAGTTTTATCTATCTTTCTTTGTGGGTTTTTATGACATTCAACTTTAGTATTTAGTCTTGATTTTTGTCCCTCCTTCTATCTTGTGGGAGCACTTTCTCTTTGTGCCTCACCTGACAAAAGACAACAAGTATGACCATACAGTCAAGCTATAATTGCACCCTGTAGAATCCCACCAATAGGACAAGAGGTAAAACCAGCTGCTATATACCAGAGCAGTATCTACAACCAATACCTGCTAAAACACTCTGAATTGAGCTGTAAAGGCAGTGCACTGGCAAAGGCATTTCCTGATCACACCTACCAGGAAGCAATTGGAGTGTGCTTAAGAATACACCATCATGCATTCATCTAATTAATACAAATACAACAACACCACAATGCCTAAAAATCAGCAGAAAAATTCTGCTTCTGTGCAGAAACAGTACAGAGTAGCTCAAATAAACAGCAAGAAGAAGAGCTAGGAATGGCATTGGAGGGTGATGAATTGTCTAAAAGAGAATTCCAGAGATTAATATTGAGGTGCATCCGTATGTTCCACAAAATTATCAAGGAAAATAAGGAAGAAGTAAGAAAAGTGCTACAGGAATAATAAAACAAAATAGAGAAAGCATTGGAGACAATGCAAAACCTGCAGTGAGGACCAGACAATCAATGCTAAAATACCAGAAATGGACGATACACTGAAAGGACAAATGAGTAAAATTGAAGAGAAGAAGCCAGAATCAGTGAGCTTGAAGATAAATCTCTCAGCTCTCAGTACTGCTAAGATAGAAGAACAAGCAGAAAAAAGAATGAAAAATCTGAAGAAAGCCAAATATTCATTTGGGACAACATGATGAGGAATAACCTGAGGCTGATTGGAATTCCAGAATAGGAAGAGACAAAGAAAACCACAGAAGAGATAGTCAAAGAACTGCTGCAAGAAAATTTCTCTAACATCATGAAGGACGAAAAGATAAGCATTCAAGAAGCTAAACTAACCTCAGGTAGGATAGACCCCAAGAGAAAATCATCAAGACATATCATAATGAAACTCTCCAAAATCAAAGACAAGGAGAGAATCCTGAAAGCAGTTGGGAAAAAAAGTAATGTTGCCTACAAAGGGAATACAGTGAGATTAAGCTTTGATTTCTCAGCAGAAAACATACGGGCAAGAAGGCAATGGGGAGACATATACAAAATTCTGAAAGAAAAAAAAAAAAAAACTGTCAACCAAGAATCATATACCCAGCAAAGCTATCAATCAAATATGACAGTAAAATGACAACATTTCAGAATAAACAGAAATTAAGGAATTATGTCAAGGCCAACCTGCACTGCAGAACATACTTAAGGAAGTTTTTGGACTGAAAACCAACAACAGCAGACTACAACCAGAGATTGACATACATGATAACAGTACCCAGTACTCAGTCCAGAGATAGAAGAGTCCAGAGCAGAACAAAACTACAAGAATGAAATTAGGGAATCTGGGAGGTCAGCCTATGATCAGAACAACTACAGATTGAAAGTAGAGAAAAGTATAGCAACAGAGATCCAGCTGTTGAAGAGGTCAGTTAGAGCTCAGGATAAACAGACTGTCATAAGATGAGGAAGAACTTAATAAAATATAAGGTAACCTCAAAGAAACTTAATACATCTCCATATCAAACCAAGCAAAGGAAAGTCCAAGAAGTTTATTGAAACATTAAGACTATGAAAATATTGAATAAAAAAAGCAACAGAAAAAAATGAACTCAGCACAGGAAAGCATACGGAAGAAAAAACCCAACAGCGTCACAAAAAAAAACCCAGCATAGTGACAGCAATTAATCCATACCTATCTCTGGTAGCATAGTGGTTAAGAATTAGGCTGCGACCCTTAAGGTCAGCAATTTGAAACTACCAGCCATTCCATGTGAGAAAGATGAGGCTTATTGCTCCCGTAAAGATTTACAGCCTCGGAAACCCTGTACAGGGTTGCTGTGGGTCGGAACCAATTTGATGGCACTTGACAACAACAACAATCTATAATTATGGAGTCCTGGTGTGGTGCTGTGGCTTAATGTGCCAGACTTCAAAGCCATTTGAACTGCAAATTGGCAGTTCAAGCTCACCAGCTGCTCTTTGGAAACCCTACCCAGGGTTGCTATGGGTTAGAACCAACTCTATGGCACTTAACAACAACAACAATAATCTATAATTACACTGAATGTCAATTGATTAAGTGCATCAATTAGGAGACAGAGAGTAGCAGAATGGATAAGAAAGCAGGACCCTTCAACATGCTGTCAACAAGAGACACATATAATAAAAAAAGACAAAAATAGATAAAATATTCAAGGATGGAAAATATATACCAAGCTAATTGCAATTAAAAACAAGAAGGAATAGCAATATTAATCTCTGATAAAATAAACTTTAAGGCAAAAACCAGCAGAAGAGACAAAGAAGGACATTGTCTCATGGTTAAAATGTCAATTGAAAAAGAGGATGTAGCCATAATAAATATCTATGTTCCTAATGAAAGTGCCCCAAGAGATATAAAGCAAAGCCTACTAGAGTTGAAGTAAGAAATAGACAACTCTACAATGTAGCGTAGTGGTTAAAAATCGAACTGTGAACTTCAGGGTCAGCAGTTCGAAACTACCAGCTGTTCCGCGGGAGAAAGAGGAGGCGGTCTGCTCCCATAAAGATTTATAGCCTCGGAAACCCTGTACAGGGTCGCTATGAGTTGGAACCGACTCCAAGGCACATAACAACAACAACAACAACAATGATAGTGAGATATTTTAATACACCACTTTTGAAAAAGGAAAGAACAACCAGAAAGAAACTCAACGAAGACACAGAAGAATTAAACAACATAATCAACCAACTTGACCTCGTAGATTTGTACAGAGCATTCAACAATAGCACAATACACATTCTTTTCCAGGGCACAGGGAACAGTCTTCAGAATAGACCATGTGTTAGACCACAAAGCAAGTCTCAATAAATTTAAAAACTTTAAAATACTACAAAGCATCTTCTCATATCACAATACTATAAAATTAGAAATCAACAGTAGGAAGACCAAGGAAATAAAATTAAATACATAGATTAACACCCCGCTTAAAAGCTACTTTGTAGTAGAAAATAAAAAGTAAAATTAAAAAATTCCTAGAAAAAAAATGAGAATGAAGACACAAATACCAAAATCTTTGGGACACAACAAAAGCAATGCTGTGTATTTACTGCAATAAATACACACATCCAATATGAAGAAAGAAACCAAATCAGCACATGAACACATTTACAACAATTAGAAAAAGACGAGCAAAGTAAACTTACAAAGAAAAGAAAATAGATAAGAAAGATTAGAGCAGAAGTAAATGAGACAAAAACAGAAAAATTATAGAGAAAATCAACAAGACAAGAAGTTGATTCTATGAAAAGATTAATAAAGTTAATAAACCATTGGCAAATCTAACAAAAGAAAAGAGGGACAACACAGAAATAACATACATAAAAAATCACATGGGTGATGTCACAACAGAACCAATGGAAATAAAAAGGATAATAACAAAGTATTATGAAGTGTTGTTCTCCAAAAATTTGAAAATACTAGGGGAAATTGATACATTTTTGAAAAACACGACCAACTTAAACTTACAGAGTGAACTAGAAAACTTGAACAGACCCGTAGTAAAAGAAGAAATTGATAAGATCATCCCAAAATCCCCAACCAAAAAAAAGTCCAGACCCAGATGGCTTTACTGGTAGATATTACCAACCATTCAGAGAAGAGTGGACATCAATTCTACTCAAACTATTCCAGAACATAGAAATGAAGAAAACTTCCTAATAAAGTTTACAAAGCAAGCATAATCTTCGTACCCAAAGTAGGGAAAGTCATCACTAAAAAAGATAATCATAGACCAATATGCCTCATAGATGCAAAAATTTTCAACAAAATCCTAGCCAATATAATTCAACATTTCAAGAAAATAATACATCATGACCAAGCAGGATTCATAACAGGGATGCAATTTATGGTTCAATATTAGAAAAACAATCAATGTAATCCACCATATAAATAAAAAAAAGAACCATAAGATCATATCTATTGATACAGAGAAGGCATCTGACAAAATTCAACATCCATTCCTAATAAAAACACTCAAACTAGGAAATGAAGGAATTTCCTCAACAGAATTAAGAGCACATATATAAAACCAATAACCAACATCACTTTCAATGGAGAGAAACTGAAAACATTCTGTTGCAAACAGGAACCAGACAAGGATGCCCTTTATCACCATTCCTATTCAATATTGTGTTGGAAGTCTTAGCCAGAGCTATAAGGCAAGAAAGGGAAATAAAAGGCCTCCAAAGTGACAAAGAAAAAGTAAAATTTATTTGCAGATGATATGATTCTTTACATAGAAAATCCCAAAGGCTTAGTAAAACAAACTACTGGAACTCATTGGAAGTTTCAGCAAAGTGGCAGGGTACAAAAATCAGTTGGATTCCTCTAAACTAATGAAGACAACTCTGAAAAGGAAATTATGAAAACAATACCATTTACAATAGCCACCAAAAGGATGAAATATTTGGGAATAAATCTAACCAGAGTAACAAAAGACCTACCCAAAGAAAACTACAAAACACTACTAAAAGAAACCAAAAGAAATGTACAAAAATTCCAGAGGAGTTGGCTGCTATGGACAAGGAGATTGAGATCTGGAATATGAGACTGGACCTGCCCTATGAGTGAGTACCTTCGGCCCAGCATGGTAGAGAACAGTGTGACCATCAGAAAGGCTTTGATCGCCTCAACCCTCACAGTGTTCCTAGCTACCTTTAGAGGACTCCATGCTCCATGGGCCATACCCGAAGAGCCGCACACATCTCTGTGGAGTCAATAATGAGTGGATTTTCATTGAGTGCTACAACCTGGCACCCTGTGTGAGCCAGCCCGACACTTTCTCCCACTTCAGCCTCTTTTACCACTCCTCTCCTTCACAAAGAATCTGATTTATATATTTAAAAAATTTAAGCCTGATTGAATCATAAAGTTGACTATGCATGGTGGAAAAAAAAATGCTCATGGATAGGAAGATTTAACATTGTGAAAAAGTCAATACTACCCAAAGCAATCTACAAATATAACACAATCCCAATCCAGA
>NW_006408544.1:24287946-24290270 GCF_000296735.1 Chrysochloris asiatica
TTTTACTACATGGTCAAAACAGCCTGGTGTTGGTCCAATGAAAGATACATACATAGATCAATGGAACAGAGCTGAGAATCCAGACATTAACCCATCCACATACAGCCAATACATCTTTGACAAAGGGCCAAAGTACATTAAATGGAGGAAAAGATAGTCTCTTCAACAAATGGTGCTGGCAAAACTGGAAATCGGTTTGCAAAAGAATAAAACAAAACCCGTATCATATACAAAAACATACTCAACATAGATTAAAGATTTAAATGTAAATCCCCAAACTATAAAGATCATCAATGAAAAAATAGGAACAAATTTAAGGACGTTAATACATGCACATACATAGACAATCAAATATGGCAAAAACAAAACAAAACAAAAAACAACTCACACAAACAATAGAGAACAAAATATATGATTTGAACATACTAAAAATTAGAATCTTATGTGCACCAAAGATTTCAGCAAAAAGAGTAAAAATGGAGCCCACAAGTAGGGAAAATTTTTTGGAAATGACGTATCAGACAAGGAACTAATCTCTAAAATTCATAGGAAGCTACACCACCTCTATAAGAAAAATAAAAATAAAAAATGGGCACAGGACATGAACAAACACTTCACCAAAGAAGACATTCAGGCTGCTGACAAACATGAAGAAATGTTCCCAATCATTAGCCAATAGAGAGGTGCATATCAAAACAACAGTGAGATATCATCTCAGACCAGCAGTAACAACAAAGTTCAAAAAAGCAGAGGACAACAAATGCTGGCAAGGGTGTGGAGAGACTGGAAACCTCCTACATTGCTGGTGGGAATGTAAAATGTTTCAACCAATCTGGAAATGGTATGGTGCTTCCTCAGAAAGTTGGAAGTAGAAATACCATCTATATTGTCATATATATATATATATATTCACAAGAAATACGAACCCGAACACGAGTAGATATATGCACACCAGTGTTCATTGCAGTACTGTTTGCAATAGTATAAAGATGGAGACAGCCTAAGTGCCCGTTAGCTTATCAATGGGTAAGCAAACTTTGGTTTGTACACACAAAGGAAAACTATGCTACCAAGAAGAATAACAATGTAGCTGCAAAATATATCATAACATGGGTGAACCTTGAGGAGATAATGCTGAGTGAAATTAGTCAGGCACCAAAGGACAAATATTGCATAAGAGCAATATTGTAATAGCTTAAGAAAAGATTTCTATACTAAAAGAATAATTCTTTGATAGTTACCAAGGATGGGATGGAGGTGACAGTAACTCACAGGTAAGGAGATAGAAAGTTGAGACTCAGAGAAATGAAAATCAAGCAGATCAAGATCACCAGGCTTGTGTGAGAAATGTTATGAGCCCCCTGGCCACACTTCATCCAGAGCCTCAAATTCTATGATGATTTACCTCTTCTTCTGGAGAGACAATACATGACTTTGTCTCCCTTTTCTTGCACCCTCCCCCCCCTCCCCCCAAGTAGACAGGACTCTCAAGAGCAGGAATTGGTCTTACTCATTCTTACCTTCAGAATCCAGTTCAATGCTAAGACAACAATAAATATTTTTTGCGTAAATGTGTTATTTACTCAAATCTCAGGTGAGACTTCACTAACTTGCATTGTTTTTCTTTTCTGACCTTATCAACAAGTCCCTTCTCAATGACTAGTCCATCTCATTGATAGTCAAGCCCAGAGGGAGCAAGGTGACTAGAGAGAAGTGTGGGAAAGAAGGGGCAGCAAGAGGGACTGCAGCATCCATGGTATACCACAGCAGAAGCATTAGCACCTGGCTATTCCCAGATCCTTTTCCAAATGACTGCTTTTTCTTTATTTGGCTTCCAGACCACAGACATATAATACTGGCTGGGCAGCACTGAGGAAACCATCAGCTGTGTGCTGGCCTTGTGCACAGAGGAACATTTTAGCAGCCAGCCTAATAACCAAATTCTTCACTTTGGCATAGAATGCACATCATCCCTTCATCTGAAAATTGCATTGAGCTTCAGGAATAACTGTAAATTAGCCTCACTGGTTAATGTCACACATCAGTCCCAAAGATAGGAAGGATAATGACTCCATCAATGATGTCCTGTGAATCCTAGCCAATGGCCTTCATTATTTTGAATTTCACAACAGTGCTAACCTGAATGTTGTTGTTGTTAGGTGCCATAGAGTCAGTACCAACTCATAGCAACATTATACACAGCAGAATGAAACACTGCCCGATCTTGGGCCAACCTCACTACTGTTGCCACGCTTGAGTCCATCGATGCTGCCACTTGGCCAATCCATCTCGTTGGGAGTCTTCCTCTTTTTCTCTGACCCTCC
>NW_006408544.1:24292835-24306653 GCF_000296735.1 Chrysochloris asiatica
CTATCACAGACAGCGTTGTACCTCATGACTGATCTGGATATGTTCTTTTTGATGACAAATGCAACACCATTTTTTTTCAATTTTTTATCCCCAGCATAGTAAACCATGTGGTTGTCAGATTCAAAGCAGCTAATACCAGTCCATTTCAGCTCACTAATGCCTAAGATATCAATGTTTATGTGTTCCATTTCATTTTGGACAACTTCCAATTTTCCCAGATTCATACTTCATACATTCCATATTCCAATTTTCAATGGATGTTTACAGCTGTTTTTCTTCTCCCTCCATACCCATAGTCTTCACCATCTGAGCAGTGAAACAAATACCATGCAGGACCTGAGTTTGGGTAATCTTGAATAAAAGGGTTGAGGTTTGAGAACTCGCTAGGAAGAGTGGACAATGTTGTTGTTAGCTGCTATTGAGTTAGCCCCTCACTTGGGTGACCCCATGAATTGCTGCAATCCATAGGGTTATCATTGGCTGAGTTTAGGAAGTAGATCCCCAGTCCTTTCTTAGTCTGCCTTAGTCTGCATGGTCCACTGAAAACTGTTCAGAATCATAGCAACACACTAAGCGTCATGAAGTATATTGGAAGGAAATGAACCCAGATCTTCCACATGGAAGGAGAGAACTCTAGCATGGGATCATTATTGCTTCCTTGTCTCCAAGAGTGGACAGAGCTAGAGAAAATATATTTAAGCCCTACAAAGAAAGAAAGAAAGAAAGAAAAGATTGATAAGAAGAGTCGTGAATGTTTTGTTGTTGTTGTTAAGTGTCGTCAAGTCAGTCCTGACTCATAACAACCCTGTATAGCAGGATGTGGTGCTGTAGGATCAGCAGTGGACGGTGAACTACAAGGTTGGCATTTCAAACCTACCAGTCGCTCCTCAGAAATCCTATATAGGGTCGCTATGAGTCAGAATCAACTAGGTGGCACTTAACAACAACAATAGTAGGGGTGGGGGACAATTTTTCAGCCAAGGGCCATTTAGATATTTATCATATTACCAACTTAAAAATTAACCTGTTATGTTTGGTCAAATATTTAATTAATACACCCCTAATGCAATGGCTAGAACTGTGGTTGCCTTGGCAGACTAAATGATTTCATGGGCCTTATATAGACTGTGGGCCATACGTTTCCCACCCTTGCTGTATAGAGTTTCCAAAGATTGCCTGATGTGTTTGAACTGCCAACCTTGTGGTTAGCAGTCCACTGCTTATCCTACGGCACCACACTAGGACTCTATGAAATTCTTAGGAAGTTGAACTATAAAGATTACTTATGATAAGTAAACATGGTTGCTTATTTGTGTTTTCACTGTTATTTTTCATTAAACCAACCACTCTCAGTTGCTGCAAGATGAGGAAATGAGGTGATCCATCCGTCAACATCCAATACAGAAAACAGGAATCACCCTAGATATTTGAAACAGAATATTTAATATGGAAAAGTGGTCACACCAGTGAAGAAAAAGCTAAGGGAGCAGAGAGCGGGCTGTGAGGAAACCCAGAGATTAACAAGTCAGAAGTCACTTCTGGTCTTAGGCTGGACGGATTAAGACAGGAGTCCAGTGCTATAATCCCTCAGAGGAAGCTAAAACCACTGAGCGGGAGAACTGGCCAGAGGCTGCATGAACCTCCGGAGGTCTCAAGAGAAGGGAAAAAAATACCCTGACTTTTCCCTTCCTCCCCTACCAGTCTCCTGCCAGCTTCTCCTATTGTTTGAACCCAGGCATAAACCAACTGAGGCAGGAACCTTCAGGAGTCAGTGCTTGTAACATAGAGTGGAGCTGGACAGGGGTGAAGAAGGAATCTGTGGGTAATCCCTCCCAGAGCAGGTACAAGTCATGGTTATACACAATACAAAATAAAATGGTTACTTAATACGTATACTTTTATCAAGCTAAGGAGCTCTGGTAGCGTAGTGGTTATGACTCAGGCTGCTAACCTCATGGTCGGCAGTTCGAAACTTCCAGCTGTTCCATGGGAGAAAGATGAGGCTTTCTGCTCCTGTAAAGATTTACAGCCTCGGAAACCCTGTAAAGGATCGCTATGAGTCAGAACCGACTCCACGGTACTTAACAACAACAACAACAGGAGCAAAAGAGAAAGCAATGAAGTCCTTTTTTGAGGTAGGGAGGTGTGAAGAAAGGATTTTGGAGGAAGTAACAGATGAGAGAGGTCTTGAGTATAGTGTGAAAATATGACATAAAAGCAAGGAGAAGGGCATTTCAGGAGCCCAGCTTCTGGGGGAAGGAAGCCTGTATTCCCAGGGAGTGGAAAGAGCATTCAATCTGGCTGGAGTGTAAGGTGTGTGTGAGTGTATTTTAGGAAAGCAGCCAGGATGGAAGGGAAGGAGACCAGTAGTGGTATCTTAGAAGGTCACTTGTCTGAGGATATTTTAGGGAGCTTATTGTCAGGACATCTGATGTGGTACTGTGGGTTAATGTGCTGAACTGCAAAGTCAGTTTGAAACACAAAGTTGGCAATTCAAGCTACCCAGATGCTCCCAGGAAATCCTATACAGGGACTCTATGGGTCAGAACTGATTCTATGGCACTTAACAACAACAACACTGTCAAAAGTAGTGCTGTAGGTTAAGCACTGGGCCACAAGGTCAGTTTGAACTTCAAGGTTGGTGGTTCAAACTCACCAGCCGCTCCTCATAGTCAGAAGGTCAGGTTTGACTGAGAGTGATCCTGTATAGGGTTTCCGAGGAGTAGCTGGTAGATTTGAACAGCCAACCTTGTGGTTAGCAGTACAGTGTTAATCCTACAGTGCCACACCAAGACTCCAAAGGTTAGGAAGTTGACAATCCTAACATTCAATTAACTTACAGATTTCTGAGAAACTTGGTGACCACTCTGGACCATCAAAAAGTAACACTTACCCCTACATTTTGTTTCTTGCAACTAGGGAAATAAGCATACCAAATCAACATGTCATACATGTCTGGTAGCTTTCCTAACACTCATTCTCCCCTGCCCCCAATTCATCCTGCTTAAAAACATCCCTTTAAAAATGTTATTCTCTCATTGTTTCTTACAAACTTATAAGCCTGTGTGTTGAAGAGCAAAGATGTCACCTTGAGGACTAAGGTGCGCCTGACCAAGCCACGGTATATTCAATAACCTCATATGGATGTGAAAGCTGGACAGTGAATAATGAAGATCATAAAAGAATTTATGCCTTTGAATTGTGGTGTTGGAGGAGAATACTAAAAGTGCCATGGACTGACAAAAGAACCAATAGATCTGTTTTGGAAGAACTGCGGCCAGAGTGTTCCTTGGAGGCCAAAATGGCTAAACTTCGTCTCTCATACTTTGGACATATTGTCAGGAGGGAACAGTCGCTGGAGAAAGATGTCATGCTGGGTAAAGATGGAGGGTCAGAGAAAAAGAGGAAGCCCCCCAACGAGATGGATCGGGCCAGGTGGCATCATTGATGGCGTCAAGTGTGGCAGCGGTAGTGAGGTTGGCCCAGGATCGGAATTGTTTCATTCTGCTGTGCATGGGGTCACTATGAGTTGGTTCTGATTCGATGGCACCTGACAACAACAACAACAAGCCTGTGTGATTCAAGGAAACTTGATCCATCCATAGCTCTGGGCGTGGGTTTTGACTGGTGAGTGAGTTCGTCAAGATTCTGATGAGAGATCTATTTTAAGAAATTGGTTCACTTAATTGTAAAGGGTTAGGAAGTCCAAAATCTGTAGGTCAAGCAATTGACAAGAGATTCTTGGGCCTTATGTCTCCAAATCAGACAACAAGAAGAAGGAAAAGTGAATGAATTCTGACAAAATGTCAATTTATAGTCTGGAGATAGAATACATTGTAGGGGAAACTCCCTTTGAGCTCTTCAGGCCTTCAAATGATTGGATGAGGCCCGATTCGTAACCACTACGCTACCAGTTGGACTGCTAACCTCAAGGTTGCCAGTTCGAAACTACCAGCTGTTCCGCGGGAGAAAGATGAGGCTTTCTGCTCCCGTAAAGATTTACAGCCTCGGAAACCCTGTGCAGGGTCACTATGAGTCGGAACCGACTCCACAGTACTTAACAACAACAACAACAACTTCATAACAGCATCTAGACTGGTATTTGACCACACAATGGGGCACCGTAACCTACTGAAGTTGGCCCCAAATTAACTATCACAGAAAATAACCAGTACATGCTCTCCTCCTGGTCACAGAAATTGTTTAGGATAAGCCAGTCTGCTTAGAGGACATTTCAGAATACTTTCTTAGAATATTGGGATAGGGTTTCCTCTTTTCTAGCAAACTAAACTAGCAACACTCACGAAACCAGCAGTCAAGAGATCAGACGACGTATTGCATTAGGCAAATCTGCTGCACAGGAACTTTTTAAAGTATTGAAGAGCAGAGATGTCATCTTGAGGACTAAGGTGAGCCTGACCCAAGCCACGGTATTTTCAATAGCCTCATATGGATGCGAAAGCTGGACAGTGAATAAGGAAGATCGTAGAAGAATTGATGCCTTTGAGTTGTGGTGTTGGAGGAGAATACTGAAAGTGCCATGGACTGCCAAAAGAACCAATAGATCTGTTTTGGAAGAAGTGCAGCCAGAGAGAGTGCTCCTTGGAGGCCAGGATGGCTAAGCTTCATCTCTCATAACTTTGGACATATTGTCCGGAGGAAACAATCGCTGGAGAAGCATGTCATGCTGGGTAAGGTGGAGGGTCAGAGAAAAAGAGGAAGACCCCTAATGAGATGGATTGGCCAGGTGGCATCATTGATGGACTCAAGTGTGGCAGTGGTAGTGAGGTTGGCCCAGGATTGGACATTTTTTCGTTCTGCTGTGCATGGGGTCGCTATGAGTCGGTTCCGACTCGATGGCACCTGACAACAACAACAACAAACTAGCAAAGAACCATGTTTGACCACAAGGGGGTTTGATTTAGAAGGAAGCTTACTAGATAGAAGAAGTGGAGACAGAGAAACAGCCTGGCTCCTTGAACGGCTTCATGGATTGCACTGGTCCTAAAGTTGAATCTACATTTGGAATTTCCTTTCTGGGACCTAATAAAAACTCCTCTTGGGTTTCCAGTTGAAATTGGGTTTTCTTGTTTCTTGCAAATAAAAGCTCATGTAATAAAAGCAAAAATAGCCTTTTCAGAATGAAAGTATTGCTTCTGTGAGACACAAATTCCTTTTAACCAGCACTTCTTAATTCCTTCAGATGTGCCAAATGTTTTTACACACATTGTTTCATTGATTCCCTACACATTAAACCAATTATTAGATGGGGAAACTATGGCTCAGAGTGGTACGATGACTTATTACTGAGGGAAATTCACACTGGCTGCTGGAACAAATAACTCTTACATCTCAGTGTCTTAGTATCATTTAAGTGTATTTCTTGCTCTCATGGCATTTGGATGTGAATCAGGTGGTTTTCCTAGGTGACTGTCCTTTAAATGATGATGTGTGGATTTGACTCACTCCATTCTATGGCTCTGCCATTTCAGTCTTTCATTCCCATCAGTGTGAACACACTCCCAAACAGTGCCTGAAAAATCATTAGAGATGGTTTGTTTAAGGGCAAGCTGGGGAGTGCTGCTTTACTTCTCTGCCCTTATCCCATTGGCAGGAACTCAGTCACATGGCCTAATTGCAAGGAAAGCTGGGAAGACAGTCTCTCTATGTGCCCAGAGGAAAAGGGAGGGCATCTGTATGCTACACTTATGGAAGGCCATCTTGGAAATCCATCAACCACAACTTGCATGTGCCAAGATTCTAAGCCAAGCATTTCTTCTGCTCCACCTTTCACTCTCTGACTTCCTTCTGGTGTGGTGCTATAGAATCAGCACTGGACTGCGAACCACCAGGCCAGCAGTTCAAACTCACCAGTTGCTCCTTGGAAACCCTATACAGGGTCACTATGAGTTGGAACCAACTTTACGACACAACACTTCCTCCCTTCCTCCAACCCCGCACTGCACCCGTCATCCTATACACATTCTATAATTTCTTCAATAAGTAGTTACCCTGCTTATATAAAGGCCAATTCATATCTTTTTCCTCAGTATCTCCCAAAGCAAGAAAGAAACTTCCAGCCTCCCTGACATTTGGTAGAAGCCACATAAAATGTTACTACCTGTTTGCTCCATGAAACTGTACATGAAAGGAGATTTTGTGGCAGAGTGGGTTAAGCATTGGGCTGCAACCCCAAAGTCAGAGGTTCAAATCTACTAGCCACTCAGAAGGGGAAAGTTGAGATTGTCTGTTTCTATAAAGATGTACAGTCTTGAAAAACTTATGGCTTCTACTGTATCCTATAGGTTGATGATGATGCCAGATGCACTTGATAGCAGTGGGGGAGTGGATTAATGCATATGAGGAATTCATAATTTACTTAACCGTAAAACAGATGAAATTTATAAGGAGAAGTAGTCTGTAACGCAGACATGACTGTGAAGAATAAATCAAATTTCTCTGTGTACATAGGGAAGAAAGAATTATTCAAATACAGCATTTGCGGCTTCAGGTCCATTTACTGAGATGCAATTCTGCAGATTGGACACCAGGGGGAGTGCTAGCCCCATCCCTGTGCGGGCAGCTATTTTTAGAGGCTGCTTCTAGCCTCAAGGAAAAAGCCAAAGAAATAGACTATGATACTTTTTTTTTTCTACCCCAACCGGACCAACTTATAAATTATTTGTGAGTCCAATAAAAGGCAATTATCAACATTTCCTACTATTTCAAGAGTAATATATTCTATGTTAGAAAAAGATTCAATTTATTTCACAGCTATGATTCAGACAATGGGAAAATCAGAGGCAAGCAAAAAAAAAAAAAAAAAAGTAATCCTGTGTAAATCTCTGTCTTTAAAATCCAAATCAGAGGATGTGAATTCTGGCCCTGGTGGGCATGAGATATTTGCCCCGAAGGCAGTGGAATTTGATGGGCTTGGAAAAGATGACTGTAAAGGTTTGTGTGTATGTAACTACAGTGCATAATTTTTTATTTTTTCCACAGCACAAGGAAGGTAAATCAGAATCATCTTCTCCAAACAACTGAATAATGAGTATGAGGTTTCTGCTGTCACAAAGATGCACCGCCTCAGAAATATTATAGTGTCGCTATGAGTCCGGACTGACTCAACGACACTTAACAATAACAAAAACAACGTAGAATTATTTTAGAAGTGTGGTTTTATTACTTCCAGTTCCACAGACATATAATGCAGCGGGACTCAGAAGTGATCCTGATGAACTCACTTTAGTAATCCAAATGGTTGTATTAAAAAACGCCTCCCTGTCCCCCACAACCAATCCTATGAGCCTCACTCTGTTGCTAAGTAGCAGCATGCTGGGATGGGTGGGACATGTCTGGCCCTTGACTCAGGAGAGACAGAGGACTGACACTGGCTGCCGCTAGGTTTCAAATGTGGTACTTCTGGGAAATTACTTCACGTCTCTGATCTTCAGTTTCTTCCTCTGTAGAGGAAATACCACAACACCTTCTCACAGAGTGAACCTAAAGGGGAAATGGTAATGATGAGTTAAGGTTTTGTGTCAACATTACTGGGCCAGGATTCTCAGTGTTTGGTCTGCCATTAAAAAATAATAATAATAATAATAAATCTCTCTTTTTGAATCACTGGGGGTGAATTCTGTTTCCCATCAGATTCCTGGCAGATACAATCATTCCTTCACAACTGCTTACTATTATTATCATTATTTTATAAACTTCCTTATTTTGGGAGTGTGGTAGCTCCTATGCTAAGTACTGGACTGCTAGCCACAAGGTCCTGGTCTGAGTCCACCAGGCGCTCCTTAGGAGAAAGATAAGGCTTCCTGCATCTTTGAAGAATTAAAGCCTCAGAAATCGTATACAGGGTCTCTAGTTCTGGTAGTGTGGTGGTTACGAATCAGGCTGCGAACCTTAAGTCAGCAGTTCGAAACTACCAGCTGTTCTGCAGGGGTGAGATGAGGCTTTCTGCTCCCATAAAGATTTACAGCCTCAGAAACCCTATACAAGGTCACTATGAGTCAGAACCGACTCCATGGCACAACAACAATTGTCTTTTAGAAAGGAACTTGTAAGGATATATAAAAATGTGAAGCCACAAAAGTTAATAAAAAGACATAAAAAAGAAATAAAAATCATGAAATCAAAGGCATAAATTGGAACCAAAGATAAAATTAAGAAAACTGCACAGCCTCATCATTGATCCGCTTTATAACTAGAAGACCACCAATGGGGCTCCTTGTTTCCTGGAAGTCCACAGATAGAATATAAGACACACCCCTGCCCCCCAAAATAACCAAACCCACTGCCACCAAATAGATTCCAACTGAAACTTTATGTAGGGATTTTGAGACTGTAAATCTTTATGGGAGCAGATAGTCCAATCTTTCTGTCATGGAATGGCTGGTTGGTTTGAACTACTGACCTTGGGGTTAACAGTCCAGTGCTTATCCACAGCAGCACCAGAGCTTCTTCAAATAACGTATACTGTTGTTGTTGTTAAGTGCCCTCAAGTTGATTCTGTCTCATACTGACCCTGTATAGGGTTTCTAAGGAGTGACAGAAGGGTTTGACCCACTGACCTCTCAACTGTAAATCCAGCTAGTGCTTATCCTACTAAATCAGACCAGAAAAAGTATTGTTGTTGTTGTGAAGTGTTGTTGTGTCAGTTCTGATTTACAGTGACCCTGAAGAGGATTTTCAAGGAGCAGTTGGTGGGTTTGAAAGGTCAACCTTGTGGTTAGCAGTCAAGTACTTACCCTACAGCACCACCCCAAGGCTCCAGCTAAAGTATCGGTGCAGTTGTTAAGTGCAATCGAGTCGATTCTTTCTCTTCACAACTCTGTATGGTTTCCCAATAGCTGCTGATGAGTTTGAACTGCCAACCTTAAAAATACAAATATACCAACTATCTTGGACATTTAACTGTATGGAGACTGTGGAGTTTTGGCAGCATTTTCATAGTTGTAATGAAGAGAGACTCATATAAACAGTATTGGAAATATTAGGATGAGGGGAGATGGTCACCAAAAGTGACCCTGCCTTGAGGCAGGTGGCAATGAGGGAGAAGGGGAGGTTCCAGGAGCCACACCCATGACCAGGCCTTCCGGCACAAGGCACCAGGATCCAAGATGTCTCCAAAAACTTCATCTGAAGGGCTTGCTGGGTCTCCATCCTAGTGCTTAGTTGTTACTACCACTGAGCTCTCTCCAAGTGTTCATTTCTCTGTCTGCTTCTTTTCTTGCCAACAAGTGACTTTCTCCTCTGTCTCAATCTTCCTCAGAGTTTTGGTTACTCATATTTCCACATGGTCATAGCCTTTGCTTGCACATCATCAGTTGAAACCAATCATTTGGGTTCAGTGAGGGCATTGGTCCCTAATCACAGCAGTGATTTGGGGGCTGCAAGACAAAGGCTGGACACCAGCTATGGTCAGGACAGAGTTCTGAAGAGACTCTGAGTTGATCAGAAGGCACTCCCACCCCAAACTAAACTGGCTTGTAGTCAAGTCAATTCTAACTCATAACGACACTGTGAGTTGGAGTAGAACTGCCCCATAGGGTTTCCAAGGCTATAAGCAGACTTGTAAACAGACTCAGCTTTCTGCCTCAGAGTGGTTGGTGGGTACAAAGCATGTATCTTTTGGTTAACAGCCAAGTGCTTAACCACTGAGCTATAATGGACTCAGGGCATAGAAAAGGTGAACTATGGGTGGAGATCTAAAAGCATCCCTAGCATTGGCTAGGGAACGCAATCACTGTCACTTTGTTGTTGTTGTTAAGTGCCATCGAGTTGGTTCCGACTCATAGTGACCCTGTATGGAATTTCCAAGGAGCGGCTGGTGGGTGTGAACTGCCAACCCTGTAGTTAGCAGTCCAGTGCTTATCAGTAGGTCTCAATTCAGAGCTAGTAAAAGAATACTTGTTCCAGATAGTTAAGTACCAGCCAACAATGACAGACTTAGAATTCTAGCTATACCACTTATTTGCTATGTGACCTTGGGCAAATTACTTGACTACACTGAACCTATTTCTACATACAGAAAAAGCAGATGAGAAGCTCTACCCTTAGGAGTTGAAGTGAGAAATAAATGGTGTCACATGGTGTGATAAAGCACTGGACCGCAAGGACAGTTTGAACCGCAGTGTCGGTGGTTCAAACTCACCAGCTGCTCCTTGGATACCCTATACAGGTTCGTAATGAGCCAGAACTGATGCAGCAACACTTAACAATAACAACATGAAGCACTTGATTATTAAGTTCTCAGATATTGATTGGTTTTATGGTTATGGATATTGATGGAGCAGCTGACCTGTTTATAATATTTGCAATAGGGCTTGGGTTTCTGATGACTTTGGAGGAAAGTTGTATATATATATATATATTTTGTCCAACAGTTGTATGTTCTCCTGGTATGTCACACCACACAGGGAATTTGACCTTCCATTTCACCATGACCTCTTTGATGGGTAAGATTGTGCTAACACTGTGTAGAAGCCGACATCGTGTACTTCATACAACTCAGTTGGCTGTGGGTTGAATAATCTACTGCAGTGCCTAGATTTGAAAATACATGTTTATACGCTTGGTATAAACAAATGATAACAGCTTTCCCCAGAGGCACAGCAGGCAAGAAAGCTTTTTTTTTGGGTGGTGACACAAAATGGCTCAGCCTATCACAGAGTAACTCAGCTCTGAAATCTAGGAGGTTGCAAGGAAAAATGCAGAAAATCCTGAGTTCATGTTCTAGTCACTTTCTTTCAGGATGCCAATCCCCACAAATATCAGAGAGCCTTTGTTTAAATGAAGATGTGAGTGATGAGTCACTGAAGTCCACCTGCATGTCTGAGGAAGGCAGGGGATGGTGGAAGGAGGCAGCCAGCTTCACCTCTCTGTTTCTGCCTCTATATGAAAGATGCTATTCCCCTGGGCAGAAGGGGGCCATTTCTCTAGTCAGAAAGGAGGGAGTCCCACTCAGTCTTGCTGCCAGGCGCAGTCTGAATGATCTTGCAAGAGCAATTGGAGTCTACCTTGGCTGAAGTCAGTGAGGTTGTAAAATCACTTCCCTGAGGCACTCCAGCACCCAATTTGGAGATGAGTGGGGATTTACATGATTCACCAAATGTTTCTTTCCAGTGTCAGAGCTCAGTCAGTCATGAAGGAAGAATTTGTGAGCAAAGCTTACTGGCGTGACTTGAGCTTCATCCTTGTCAGAGGAGCTGAAGAAGTGGAGACAAGAAAGAAAGGCTAAATCTTTTGGGGAGTTAAAATAAAAATTCTTGGAAATAAATTTTTTTTCTTCATCCACTGGATGCTCAACTTTCTCATCTGACCGCCATAGTACTTAGCATGCAGAAGTGCTAAGAGTATAGCAGTTGCTGCTGCCTTTTGCCAATCATACTTTTTATTTTATCAGTAATATTGCTGCTCACACTAACATTCTTTGCAAGTTACTATAAACTTGGATACCAGCGAGTTTAGATTACATACACAATCGTATATGATTTTAAATATTTCTCCTGTGTAAACCAGACATATAGGTAATTTATAGGCCCAAAACAGGGGAACAGCAATGTAAAGTTGCAGCTGAGAGCATTGCTCAAAATATTATCAGTGCTCCCGGTGAAAGAGTACACAGTGAAATCTCCAGAGGATATAATGAAATCTCCAGTTTGAAAACGATGTCAATTTTTTTTAGGCAGAGGGAAATACTAAGTGAAGAAGGTTTATTGAGCAATTGAAATGGAGGATACAAATCTGATATGGTTTTCTTTATTTATTAGCTCTGTAACTGCCTCCAGCGAAGCTCTATGTCCACTTTCCTATATTGTATTGGTAAATCCATAGTTTTCTGATCACTAACAATTTAGTTCCAATCGAGTATTTTAACCTTCTTATCCCAAGCATGGAGTTGTGGTGTGGCATTGTGGGTTAATGAGACTGCAAAGCCTTTGAACTGCAAGGCCGACTGTTCAAGCTCACCAGCTACTCCTTGGAAACCCTATACAGGGTCGCTATGGGTTGGCACCGACTCGACGGCACGTCATAACAACATCCCAAGCATAGAGTCCTAGTATGGCGTTGTGGGTTAATGCTCTGGACTGCAAAGTTGATTTGAATCCCAAGGTTTGTAGTTCAAGTTCACCAGCCACTCCTTGGAAACTCTATATAGGATCCCTGTGGGTCAGAACCAACTCGACAGCATTTAACAACAAAAATAGCAAAATGTGAAACTATTGTTCCTTGGCACATCCTCCATCGCGGTCTATACACATCTGAAGTGGTGTTTCCATCTCTCTAACATTCCGAAGAATTCTGCATACTTTGATTAACTCCACACCAAATGGGAGCCTTGGCATTCTCGGGGGATTCAAATCATGTTCCTTTGAAATGTTCTTTGAGGTTTGAGGGACAAGAAGTCTGAAGGGACAAGATCGGGGCTTATTGCCCTCAGAGAATGAACAAGTGCATTGTTGTGATGGAAAAAACAAAATTCCTTGGCGCAACTTTCTAGGTCTTTTCTCATCAATGCAATTTTTTTTTTTTTTTTTTTTTTTTCCGTAAAACTTCTTCCTAATGAGCCCCATGATTGTCCTGTATCCTTCAATAAAATCTATAAAGATTATCACTGGTATGGCACTGTGGGTTAATGCACCAAACTGCAAAGCCGTTTGAAGTGCAAGGTTGGCGGTTCAAGCTCACCAGCCGCTTCTCAGAAACCCTATACAGGGTAGCTATGGGTCAGAACCGACTCGATGGCACTTCACAACAACAGTCACTTCTGAGCTGACCTTTCAGTGTTGAATTTAACTGACCCAGTAGATTCCCTTGGAAGCCAGTGTTTTAATTAGACCTTTTTATTTTGAAGGTACCTTAATGAAACTAAGACAAGTGTGTTACTGAGAGAACTTGTTTACAGCCATCCACTCATCGCAGAAGCATGTTGGAGCAGGTTTTGTTTGGAATCAATCTGTGAATATATAAACTGGGATCCTAGTAGCAATACTTTTGGACTTACCCTTGTATATTAATTTATTATTACGTGTTTCTCATGAAGATCAGTGTAACAGGCTGACCTAAATGAACCACATCTCTTGGTATTCACACTCTTGTATAATCCCCAAGCACATTGAGTCTTGGCTTGGACACTAGACTTGTTCTAGCCAATGGGACATTGTTGTTGCTCAGTGCTGCCGAGTCAGTTCCGACTCATGGCAACCTTGTATAGGGTTTCTGAGGAGTGCTTGGTGGGTTTGAGCCACCAACCTTGTGATCCAGTGCTTATCCTTCGGTGCCACACCGGGACTCCCAAATACGATGCAAGCTGTGACATGCCTAGACTAGACTAGTGGATGATGAGAGGCTGCATGGAGCGAAATCCCAGAGGGTGGGAGTTTGTTTACCTTGCCTGTTGCAACCACAGTGGAACTCAGAAACATGGGGCAGCTGAGTCCACAGAATACGAAGAAATAATAAATCACTGTGTTTGGGATGGTTTGTTACATAGCAATAGACAATTGAAACAATTAGTAAAATGAATGTGTGAACATTCCTTGGAAAATGTATGTGAAAGACTCCCCACCCCCTTTCTTACTATCTGTGACCAGTCACAAGATTTAAGAGGATGACTAAGGACCACATTTCCCTCGCCCACTGCTGTCAAGTTGATTCTAACTCGTAGTGACATCACTGAACAGAGGAGAACTGCTTCATTGGGTTTCCAAGACCATAAATCTTGAAGGGGGCAGACAGCCACATCTTTCTCCCATGGAGTGGCTGGTGGGTTTGAACCTCTAACCTTGTTATTAGCAGCTAAGTGTG
>NW_006408544.1:24307171-24309481 GCF_000296735.1 Chrysochloris asiatica
TAATTTCAGGGGTTCCTCCAGTTTCTATCTGACCTTTTTTAGGATATTGAGTTTTGTACCACAGGTTTCTCCTGCTCTACCCAGGACTTTCTGATGTGATCCCTTTCAGAGCAGTTGGCAGTGGGCACCATCTAATTCTTCTGGTCTCAGGGACATGGAGATTTAAGTTTATATGGTTCATTAGCATATTGGACTAATTGTTTTCATGTGTCTTTTCTTTTTTCTTTCTTTTTTTTTTTTTTTCATGCTTCTTTCCTTCAGACAGGGAGAGATAAATATTTGCACCTTAGATGGCTGCTCATGAGCTTTTAAGACTCCACTTACTACTCACCAAATAGAATGGATTATGCTATACTAATTGACCTTTGTTTCCCCTGAGACTATAATCTTGAGCCTCCAGGACCAGCAATTTATTCTAGGCAGTATTCTTGGTGCTTGGGTTACAGTAGTGAGTAAGCAATCTCTTCCCCCATGATGCTTATAATGTATGACATGAATCCACCCTCCCTGAAGCCCCCATAAGGTTGGTATTGCTTCTCCAAGTAGATAATTTATTTCCTTCATAGACTACAAAATATCTCTCACCCATCTAAATCTGACTTTAATCTGTTTGTAATTTCTTGTTGTAGTGTATTCTAGTTTTCTTTATATAGGGCTTTTCTTCTCTGGCTAGATTTATTCCTAAGTATTTCATCCTTTGGGTGGCTATTGTAAATGGTATCGTTTTCCTAATTTCCTTTTCAGAGCTGTTTTTATTAGTATAAAGGGATTCAATTGAATTTTGTATGTTGATCTTATACTCTGGCTCTTTGTTGAATCTTCCAATAAATTCCAATATATTTTTTTGCTGAGTCTTTGGGATCATATCATCTGCAAATAGAGAGTTTTACTTCTTTTTTGCCAATTTGGATGCCTGTAATTTCCCTATCTTGCCTTATAGCTATGGCTAAGACTTCCAACACAATATTAAATAGGAGTGGTGATAAAGGGCATCCTTGTCTGGTTCCTGCTCACAAAGGGAAGGCTTTTAGTTTCTCTCAATTGAGAGTAATGTTGGTTGTTGGTTTTGTATATATAAGCTCTTAATTATGTTCAGGAATTTCCCTCCAATTCCTACTTTGTTGAGTGTTTTATTAAGAATGGATGTTGGATTTTGCCAAATGCTTTTTCTGTATCCATTGATAGGATCATGTGGTTCTTTTCCTTTTTTTATTTATATGGTGGATTATGTTGATTGTTTTTCTAATATTGAACCATACTTGCATTCCTGATATGAATCCTTCTTGGTCATGATGTATTGTTTTCTTGAAATGTTGTTGAATTTTATTGGCTAGGATTTTGTTGAGAATTTTTGCATCTATGAGGCATATTGGTCTATAACTTTCTTTTTTAGTAGTGTCCTTCCCTGGTTTTGGTATGAGGATTATGCTTGCTTCATAAACTGTATTAGGAAGTTTTCCTTCTTTTTCTATATTCTGGAATAGTTTGAGTAGAATTGGTGTCAATTCTTCTCTGAATGTTTGGTAATATCAACCAGTAAAGCCATTTGGGCCTGAACTTTTTTGGGGTTCTAAGGATTTTGATGATCTGATTATTTTCTTCTTTTGTTATAGGTCTGTTCAAGTTTCCTACTTCACACTGAAAGTTTAGGTAGGTAGTGTTTTTCTAGAAATGTATCCATTACTTCTAGATTTTTTCAAATTTGTTGATGCACAACTCTTCATAGTATTCTGTTATTAGCCTTTTTATATCCATTGGTTCTGTTGTGGTCACCCATGTGGTTTCTTATGCTTGTTATTTGTGTCTTCTCCCTCTTTTCTTTTGTTAGATTTACCAATGATTTGTTGATTTTATGAATCTTTTCAAAGAACCAGCTTTTTGTCTTTGTGATTCTTTTAAAAGTGTTTTTCTATCTCATTTATTTATGCTCTAATCTGTTTTTTGTTTTGTTTTGTTTTTTTCTTTTCTGGTGACTGTAGGTTTACTTTGCTGGTCTTTTTAAAATTGTTGTAGATGTTGTGTTAATGTGTTTATTTTGGTTGTTTCTTCTTTTTGGATGTGTATA
The DNA here is from genome assembly GCF_000296735.1 of Chrysochloris asiatica. Lineage (NCBI taxonomy): Eukaryota > Metazoa > Chordata > Mammalia > Afrosoricida > Chrysochloridae > Chrysochloris > Chrysochloris asiatica. The sequence continues at coordinate 24,309,237 of NW_006408544.1, forward strand.
TTTATTGCAATAAATTTTTCTCTCAGCACTGCTTTTGCTGTGTCCCAAAAGTGTTGGTAATGTTGTGTTTACATTTCCATTTATTTCTAAGAATTTAAATTTTTTAATTTTTATTTGTTCTACTACCCAGTAGTTTTTTTTTTTGTTTTTTTTTTTTAAAACAGGGTGTTATTCAGTTTCCATGAATTTTCTTTTCTATTCTTTGTCTTCCTATTGCTGATTTCTAATTTTATAACACTGTGATC
>NW_006408544.1:24314336-24317909 GCF_000296735.1 Chrysochloris asiatica
GCTGAGTTCATTTTTGTGTGTGCTTTTTCTTGATCAATTTCTTCTTAGTTTTAATGTTTCCAAAATCTTGTTTAATTTTCCTTTTTTGGCTTTAATGTGAAGATGTATTAAGTTTCTTTGGGGTTACCCTGTGTGTTATTAATTTATTCCTCATGTTAAAACTGTCTGTTTGAACTTAAAATCTACCTGACCTCACTGTCACCCAGATCTCTGTTACTATACTTTTCCCTTCTTTCACTTCACAGTTGTCCTGATCATAGACTGACATCCCAGATTCCCTAATTTCATTCTTGTGGTTTTGTTTTGTTCTGGCTTGTCTATCTCTGGACTGAGCTCCACGTGGTGTTAACCCATATGTCAATCTCTTGTCTGTTTTTGTTGGTTCACAGAGAATTCCCTTTAGTTTGCCTTGGAGCATTGGCTTGGTTTTTACAAAATCCCTCAATTTCTGCTTATCCTGAAAAGATCTGAGTTTCCCATCATATTTGATTGACAGCTTTCCTGGGTATATTGTTCTTGCATAGCAATTTCTGTCTTCCAGAGTTTTGCATATGTCTCCCCAATGCCTTCTTGCCTGCATGGTGTCTGCTGAGAAATCAGAAATTAATCTTATTGGTTTTCCTTTTAAGGTAACATTTTTTTTTCCCCTATCTGCTTTCAGGATTCTTTCCTTGTCTTTGATTTTGGAGAATTTGATTATGATTTGTCTTGGTGATTTTCTTTTGGGGTCTATTCTGTCTGGGGTTCATTCAGCTTCTTGAATGCTTATCTTCTCATCCTTCATGATGCTAGAAAATTTTCTTCCACCAGCTCTTCAACTATCTTTTCTATGGTTTTCTTTATCTCTTCTTGTTCTGGAATTACAATCACCCATAGGTTATTCCTCTTCATGTTGTCCCACATGAGTCTTAGGCTTTCACCATATTTTTCATTATTTTTTCTGCTTGTTCTTCTATCTTAGCACTATTGAGAGATTTATCTTCAAGCCTGCTAATTCTGGCTTCTATCCTTTCAATTCTACTCTTTTGCCCTTACAGAGTAGTGTCCAATTCTGATATTTTAGTGTTGATCATATGGACCTGTTTTTTACGTTTTGTGTTTTCTCCAAACTTATGTCTATTTTGTTTGATTGTTTCTGTAGCACTTTTCTGACTTCTTTCTTATTTTCCTAAACCTTTTTGTGGATCCTTTGGATGCACTTCAATATCATTCTCCTGAATTCTTTTTCAGGTAATTTCAAAGCCTCTTCTTACTCCTAAGCAACTTGTTTGAGCTACTTTGTCTTTTTTCTGTATGCAAGCAGAAATTTTCTGCTACTTTTTAGACATTGTGGTGTTGTTATGTTTGTCTTAATTATATGATTGCATGTTGGCGGATTCTTAAGTACTCTTCAGTTGCTTACTGGTAGGTGTGATCAGGAGTAGGACTTCTCTGTTCACTGCTCATACAGCTCACTTCAGAGTGATTTTTACAGGTGTTGGTTGTAAACACTGCTCTGGTGTGCAGCAGCTAGTATCTGTTCTTGTCCAATTGGTAGGGTTTTTTAGATGGTGCAATTGCAGTTTGGCTGTATGGCCACAGATGATGTCTCCTTTTGGGTGAGGAAAGGAGTAAAAGAGTTCCTACAAGTGAGGAGGTCCAAAGAACAAGATGAAAAATGAAAGTCATAAAAAACCCAGAAAAAAAAAAATAAAGACAATAAAATTGTAGTACTTCTTACTGCCACTTAATGGACATGCCTTCAAAACTATCTGAGAAATTTAATGATGTTCTATATGTACTTCGCTAATCTAATACTAGCTTTTCTTATCTTTTTTTCCACTCTCTTCAAGACTGTTCAGCTGTTTCTTCTAGTAAGAATCAACCCAGGGTGGGCCAGACCCAGTTTGGAAGAGACTCCAGGCACAGGCTCTTACTGTTGTCTCCTCTCCCTTCGATTTTGAGCAAAGCAATCTGCGTGCCTCAGAAGGAACCATGTGGGCCACAGATCCCTCTGCACACCAGCTGCAGAGACTTCCATGGCACCAGCTGCAGAAACCTCTGAGTTCAGGCTGCAGAACACTCCATGCTCTGGCTGCAGAACCCTCTTTCATGTGTACCATACAACCATCTGGGCATTGGCTGCAGAATCTTCTGGGGCACCAGTCACAGGACACTTCATGCTCTGGCCACAGAATCTGCCATGTACCACAGAACCCTCCCTGGGGGTATCTACTCACACTAGTCTTACCTCTGATTTCTCGAGAAAAAGTGAGTGGTAAGAGAAAGGTAAGAGAAGGAAAAAGAGAAAAAAGAAAGACAGACAAAAATATTTTCAGCTATATCTTTGCAAATCTCTAGCAAGTTTCTGCAACTGGAGTGGTCTTTTGTCTCATCACCCACTGCCATTCAAGATGGTGGCAGTGGGCCATGTCTAACAACACCAATCAGAAGACACCTCTTATCTTGCTTCTGTTCCAAATTTTTCTCACAGTAAGCCCTTGAACCCTTATTAATTCCTTTAGCTGAAGTTTAGAGTTCTGAGACCACATTCTGAATTGGTTTCACCTGGTTTTCTGGGCTTTTGCTGAAGAGGGTCTGCACACCTTTTCTGCCTAATCTGCCATCTATCTGCATGTAATTTCATAGGCCGACTTTTAAGTCAGAGTTACCTGACCTCAAATTCTGTCTTCTTCTTACTTCCTTCTTCTGGCCTCAGATTCCTCATCTTTGGAATGGGTATAAGAATTCCCATCGAAAGCTACTGGAAAATTGCAAGAAGAACACAAATGTTCAATAAATGTTAGTTCTGCTTCTACTCCTGCAAATTGAAAACTGATCTCAAATTTCAATCAGAGGGCAGCTGGTTAGGCATCAACCTTCTTCAGCTTTCTGTAACTCTGATGCTGACAAGAATTTGGAACGAACTTCACTGCTTGATTTGAATCTATCCTGACCTCCTGATCCTTTTCAATGGAAAGCTGAGTTTGTGATATTTGATTCTCATCCACAAGACTTCACTAAAGGTGAAGACTTTATGTACATTATCTCAATTACTCTTTCCAGCAAGCCTGCAAGGCAGGTGTTCTTAGTCTCACATTACAGTTGTGAAATACCTGTGGCTCAGAGAGATGAAGTGACTTTTGCAAGGGTTATAAAGAGAATTAGTGGCTGAGTTTGTCTTGAAATCCAGTAACCCATCTCCTACCATAGGCTCTTTCTACTTTCTTTACATGGACCTCCCCCTTACTCTTTCTCCCACCCTCCTTGACCCAGGCTGTGTCATAAAGACCCTTGACATTCTCTGGAATGGGAGGTCAGGGCACACATAATTTTTGTTTTTCTTACAACTGTGAATGTAGGTGGAATTAACATTCACCCATGAGCCACTGAAATCTACTCAATTGAAACTGAGACTGGTGGGAGGAGGACTGACCAAATTTGTTTACATTAGGCTAATCCAGGTTTGTCTCTCACTCCATACAGCTTAGCTTTATGAGTGGGAGAAAGTTTAATTACAGGCTGACAGCTTAGAGTGCCTCACAGGAAGACATAAAAAACAACAACAAGATATAAATATATATATTTATATCC
>NW_006408544.1:24319117-24327142 GCF_000296735.1 Chrysochloris asiatica
GCCAGGTGGCATCATTGATGGCATCAAGTGTGGCAGCGGTAGCGAGGTTGGCCCATGATTGGACATTGTTTCGTTCTGCTGTGCATGGAGTTGCTATGAGTCGGTTCCGACTCAATGGCACCTGACAACAACAACAATATATATATATATATATCATAACCCAGCAGTTCTGAGGGGGATTTCTTAGATCAGGATTACAGTCTCAAAAGGCAGTGGAGACGAACTAGTCTTCAGGTGCGGATAAAGCTAGTTGTCCAAGAGTTGAGCCTGATTCATGGTAATCCCATATGTATTAGGATAAAACTGTGCTGTATAGGATTTTCGGTGGTTAATTTTGTGAGGAGTAGATTGCTTTCCATTTCTTCCAAGGTGCTTTTGGGTGAACTCAAACCTCAGTCCCCTTTAGTTCATCCACTATATGGCCTCCAGACTGCAAAGTGCAAGGCCACTCATGGTGCTTCATTGTTTCAAGACATTAGTATTCCCTTCATATCCTTAAGAATAGAATCCGAGTGCTTAGGCTTGGCAACAACAAAAAGATCCTTTGAAATGTAATACCTCTCACTGTCAGTCTGCCCATCCTTTCTCATTAAATATTTTCATCTCATTGAATTATTCCATTCTGGAAGAGACAAGGGTTATGGGAGCTCAGAGAAGGGACTTAGGGATCACATGAAGGATATCTTTTCTGAGATAACACTAGCCAAGCAGAAGAGAGAGAAAATCCATCTAAGCAAAGCAAACAGCATGTGCTAGGACAGTAGCTTGGTGTAGGAATGTGTAAAATATTGTCCCTGCCTTCAAGAAGCCCATAGCATTGTAGGAGGATGGAGAACAAACCAATAATTTCATCTCAGTGTGATTCTGGGAGAGAATGAAGGACAGGAGATTGTGGGAGCCCAGAGGAGGAATTTGGGGACCACCTGGAGGATACATTTTCTGAGCTAATATTAACCAGGCAGAAAAGAGGGAAAAGTCCTCTAAGCAAAGAGGACAGCATAGAGGTGAGCAGTGGCATGGTGTAGGAATGCATAGCAATGGGCAGGAGTTCCACATTGCTGAAGGACATTGTGAGAGTGGAGATGGGAGAGGGACAGGTGTGGAAGGCAAGCAAGATAAAAATAAGCCTTGTTATTTTTAGCTTCATATTTTAACTCATACTGTCTCCTCTGTTGCTTTTGGGTGGCTATGAGTTGGAATCATCTTGGTGGCAGTGGGTTTTGGTTGGGATTCCCTTCTAACCTTCTCAACCTAAAGAACTTCCTACTTCCCCTTCAAAACCCAAAGTCCACTGTGATAGTTTTCCAACTGTAGCTGACCCTCCATTATGGATGCTCCCTGCTTGACTCTCTGAAATCTTCATGGTACCAATCATCCCAGGAGTGGTAGTGTGATGTGCAGGGACTGTGTTCTTCTCTCCATCTTTGTGTTAGTCCCCAACACAGCGCCTAATCTCAACCTGTGGTGAAATGAATTTAATAACCGATTGATTATACTATGTAGCTACTTCGTGATTTAATAAAGAACAAAATGGACTATGCTACAATTAATCAATTCATTGAGTCCTTATTATTTGGGCTTAAAGGTTGTCATGTGTTTAAAATGACTCTTTTAAACTGCAAGTACATATTAGAAATGACATACACGTAGATAGATCTACTTGTATCTCTTTCACAGTTGGTATCCAGAGTACTGAGTGGGAGCACTGGGTAGCTGCAGAATGGGAGTTCTGGAGCAGAGGCCATTGGTGGGAGGATGAGAAATGGGAGGACTCCAAGGAGAAACAGCACTATCATGATTTTGTTGGAAATGTCTAGTAGTTCAGGTCAAGTCAACAAACCTTTATTACATACTGTGTGTGTACCAATTTAATTATCATCCAAATACATTACACAGGAGGGGCGAGTGAGGCATAGTGCACAGCTGGTTAACGGTGCACTGGAACGCAAGGTCGGCTTGAACTGCAAAGTTGGCTCTCCAGCTGCTCCTTGGAAATCTTATCCAGGGTTGCTATGAGTTGGTGCTGACTCAACAGCATTTAACAACAACATGTTTGACTTGAAAGCTTCGATATTCCTACTGTGCTGCATAAAACATATGCACAGCACCTTACTATGTGCCAGCACTAGAAATACAATGATGATTTAAAGCATGGTCCCTAACAGGGTAGATAGGGATGGGCAACTCAGACACTGGCTACCTAAAATGAGGGGGTGATAAAGGCACAGAGTGACTGTATTACAAGGTTTCAAGGGGGAGTTTAGTTTAATAGTGTGTGTGGGGAAAAGAGTTCCCAATGAATAGTTTTCATCTTGTCTGGAAGGGTCTGGTTAAAAGAGATGAGGATAAGATACTTACGAATCAATTGTGAGTAACTGTGATTATGACTAACTGCGACTGTCACAACTGTAAAAGTAGAAGTTTTGTTAAAAAAATATAGGGGATTAGTTAATCTTATGGTCCAGAAACAGAGAACCCTTGGACAATCAAGGGAGAAGAGCAAAAGTGGAATGTGAGACCTTATCCAGAGAAACAGCAACACCAGAGATGGAGGCAGAGATGGAGACATGAAGAGAGGGAGCAGCTGAGAACTCTAGGGTCATGTGAAGAGAGGGACTAAGAGATGGTGGCCAGGAGGCAGATTTGCAGAATGTCCTTTTGGTGGTGTAAATTATTATATATGCCTGAGTGTTTTTTAAAAAAAGAGCTAAAATAAATAGAGAGAAATACTGTTAACTGATGGTACATGGAGGGAATTATAATCATTGTAATGAAGCAAAGTGTATGATTTGTTGAATGTAAAACTGATGATTTGCCCTGTAAACTTTCATTCTATCCACAATAAAAACCTTAAAAAAACAATAACCCCAAACCCCCAAAAAAACATGGTCCCTGGCATCCAGAAGTTCACAGCATTGTAGGAAGATAAAGAACAAGCCAACAATTTCATCTCAGTGTGATTCTGGAAGAGAATTGAGGATAGAGAGTTGTGAGAGCTCAGAGGAGGGATTTGTGGACCACTTGGAGGATGTCTTTTTTGAGATAAAACTAGCCAAGAAGAAGAGAGGGAAAAGCCATCCTAGCAAAGAGAACAGCATGTATTAGGGCATGGAAGTGAACAGTGGCTTGGTGTAGGAATTCTGCATAGATGAAGGACATCATGGAGGTGGAGATGGGAGAGAGACAAGTATAGAAGGGAAGGAAGAAGAAATAAAGTCAGTGTTGTTCCAGGGTGGGCTGTGACAACAGAAGGAGAATTTTACTTTTGACATTGTTTAGAATTTATGGCATATAATGGTAATTAGGAGTCCTGGTGTGGTGCTGTGGGTTAATATGCCAGACTGAAGAGCCATTTGAACTGCAAGGTTCAAGCTCACCAGCTGCTCCTAGGAAACTCTATACAGGGTCGCTATGGGTCAGAACTGACTCAACAGCACTTAATGACAACAACAATGACAATTAGGAGTCCTCATGTAGTGCTGCAGGGTAATGTACCAGACCATAATGTCAGTTTGAACCACAAAGTCAGATGTTCAAACCCACCAGGTGCTCATTGGAAAACCTATACAGGGTCACTATGAATCAGAAGCAACTGGACAACACTTAACAACAGCAACAATGATAATGAAGGAGTCCTGGTGTGGAGCTGTAAGATCAGCACTGGACTGTTAATCCCAAGGTCAGTGGTTAAGTCACCAGGCACTCCTTGAAAACCCTATACAGGGTCACTATGAGTTGGAATCCACTTACCAGCAGTTAGCAATAATAACAATGATAAATCAAAAGCAGTTGGTTTTATTTTTGTTTGTAATATCTCTATCAGAATGCATCTTATTATTGGCTGCAGATGGGGCAGATGAAGGCAGATGAAACTCTGTTGAGGGTCACTTCCATTCACTCACATATCTGGTGCATAGAGAAGCTGGACCAGGCACAGCCCTGTCATCCAGGAGTTCATAAAATGTACCCAAAGTCAAAGCAGATGTTGTTGAGTCCATTCTGACTCCTGGTAACACCACATGTGTCAGAGTAGAATTGGGTTTCATTGGGGTTTCAATGGCCTTTCTTTCAAGGTGCTTCTAGAAGAACTCAAACTTATTATCTTTGGTTAGCAGCTGAGTGTGTTAACTGTTTGTACCACCTAGGGACTCCATGTTGCTGTTGTAGACTCATAGTGACCCTGCATAGAGTTTCTGAAGAGTGACTGGTGGGTTTGAACCTCCGACCTTGCAGTTAGCAGTCCAGTGGTTATCCTATAGTGCCACATCTGAACTTCAATAAAAAGCAAATAAACAAACAAAATGCACTGCAATCAAGTTAACTTGGACTCAGAGTGACTCTATGGTACAGAGTAGAACTGTTCCTTAGGGTTGCTAAATCTTTATGGGACTAGACAGTCTCAGTTGTCTATTCAGAGAAGCTGTCAGGTTTGAACCACCAACCTTGAAGTTAGTAGCCTGATACACTACACCACCAGGGAAGCTAAGCTGTCAGGTTTGAACCATCAACCTTGAAGTTAGTAGCCTGATATACTACACCACCAGGGAAGCCAAAGCAGAATTTATTACAAGCCAACTCAGTGGGTGTTCTTTTAGAAGGAGAATATGGCTAGGGGACTGTGAGGCCAGAGGAGAGGGCAAACTTTATCCTACACTGTGCTATGAGGGAACATATCCTAAGGAAAGAGATATTTGATCCATTTATATAGCCTTATATTTTTACTCAGGTTTCATATCTACTAAGTTTTTTTTTTTTTCTTTCTTTCTTTCTTACAGCCAAATTCCAAGAGGGATTTCCCAAAAGACCACACAGACTTGGCCTGAGATCCTTATGATGCTCAATGCCTTCTTTCAGAAAAGGTCTTTTATTTCTACACTAATGGGCCAGACACTGACTCCACACTCATTCCACCTCCTTAAATGCAAATTCAAAGCTTCAAAATGAAGTGGAGGAGGAGCAGGCATGCATTAGCCCACCCATTGTAAAGCCTCTGATTGAGCCCAATTACTTAAACTAGTCCCACTTCATTTCCAGGCGAAAACTCACCAGTAATGTCTATTGGCCACAGCCAGAGACTGATGAAGTAATCAGCAAGAAAAACAGATATAATGTACATACAGTTTTACAGGGGGTGAGAGAGAAGGATGCGGAGGGCTGTGGAAGCAGAGGATGTTCATTTAGTCTGCAGACGTGGTGCCAGGTTCTATGCTGAATATTTTGCATGTGCAGCTCAAATACTTGCAGAATCAGAAGCCCTCTCCATTGAAGTACCAGAACTTCAACATCCACTCCCAACACACACACAATGACACAAAGACATACCAACATTATCTTGCCCCCAAGGAAATACCTCCAACAAACCCATAGAACAGTCTGATTTGCCTTCTATGTTGATTTCCAACCAGTAAGTTACTTGGAGAAACTTGTCTACTAGTACCATTGTGAGAGCCCTGGTGTGGCACTGTAGAATAAGCACTGGATTGCTAACTGCATAGTTAGCAGTTCAAACCCATCAACTGCTCCTGGATACTCTATACAGGGCCTACATGAGTCAGAATTGACTTGACCACACACAGCAATAACCATCTTGAGATTTGACATGCCGAAGTTGAGGTTGTTCTTTTGAGAAGTTTTTGACTCCTTGGTGTGCATAATGAATGCTACTGGGACCTGGGCAGAGAATGGGAAGGAGACCTTTTTTCACTTTGTCACCAGTGAAGCTGGAATCATTCTATCACCTTTTGATAGTAGCATCTTCTTTCCAGAGAAGTTCAAAATCAGTCCAAGGCCCTGGGACATGCACCTTCCATATTCTATGTCCCCTCATTTCCCCCCACTTCTCTAGGTTCCTAAATGCAACCTCCCATGCAAATAAATAAAGACAAACAGGATCTGTGAAGCGGGACAACATCAACAGCTCTTCCAGATGCTCAGTTGTGCATAGATTTACTCATTCAATCTTCATTCCTATCCTGTTAAATAGGTATTGGTTTATTTTACAGAAAAGGAAATTAAGAGTTGGAGGTGAAAATGGATAAATAGTGGTACTTTCTAATTTAAAGCTATGTTCTTCTCCTCCATCAGATTCCCTCTATTTGCCTTAGATTTCCAGAAGTTTGATCTTCAGATTGGGCAAGCTGTAGGCACAGCACAGGGGGGATGTGACATAGCATTGCTCAAAGCTCTTCAGAGAACACAGAGTTAGATGTCACCCTGAAGTGGCAGTCTGGGCCAACACAGAACATGTGCCACCGTAAGGCTATAACTCACATGCTGATTTAGATAGTGGAAAGTGTTTCTCTGAGACAGGCAATGTATTTTCAAAATGAATTGCCATCATGCAGTCTCTTCTGCATGGTATTTTATAACTATCTATCCTTGATAAAAAGAATGCTGCAATTAAGGTGAAATCCACATATGCAAACCTAACATTTTTTGGCATTTCCCATTCATTTTAGAACGTTTTGGCTCAAAGCATACAAATGCCCTAACCCCACCCAACACACACACATACTTCCTCATAAAACAGTCTTACTGGATGCAACTGCTTTGTTTAGATTTCATCCTGTGTGTCTCTCTCCATTCACTTTATATTGTTCTCTTTGTCCCCTGGAAATAATGTTTATTCTCTGAGCTAAGGCTTAATGTACAGAGAACTGGACTTTGAGCTAGAAGGTCCAGGCCTTAGTCCTGATATGCCTCTTAGCAATTCTATAGCCAGACCAAGATGATTTCAGGTTTTGAAGCTGGGCATATTATAAACCCAGGACTCAGAGATTAACCAGCTATGTGGGTGCAGAGAAATAACTTAACACACTAATGTTCAATATCCTCATCATCAAAATAGCACTAGTATGATCTGCCTTGAAGATTGTTAGGAGGATTAAAAAGGATGACAACTAAAGAGGCAGATTGGGGCCTAATATGATATGTATTTTGGTTTACTTTTTCACTTTAATCAGTCTCTTTGGCTCACAGGATTCTTTTCAGTATAATAATATTTATATTACAAGATAATTTTGAGAATTAAATAAGAAAATATACCTGATAACATTATGAAACCGTAAACCATTAATAATTGATTCACTTGTGTGTTCACTCGATCATCAATTATTTATTCTAAAGGTTCAGTGTTAAGTGATGTGGATGATTATAAAGATGAATCAGACACACAATTCATCCTAAAGAGACTTACATTCTCAAAACATACCCCATTCTTCCAGAAAAACATAAAGTGAGGCAAAAATGAAAAGTGCTTGTAACATATCAGTGAGACTCAGAAAATGAGGAGATATCTTCCAGATGAAGCCATCAGTCAAGGATCCATGAACCTGATATTTCACCAGAGATTTGTCAGAAAGGGGAGAGATTGTGGGTAAGGGTAGTTCAGGTGGGAGACCCATCCTGACCAAAGCCACATCAGGGAGAAATGTGAGGACAGTAAAGGGAATTGTAAATGTTTCAGTAGACTGTCCTATGGGAGACAACCTGAGAATTGTCATAGATAAGGTTGCAAAGATGGGTTGGCATCTAGGTGAGGCACTAGAAGTCAGTAACAATGCCCTCTTTCCTCCTAGTTATGTCAACCCAAATTGCCAAATTCCTCTAAGGGGTAAAACCACCTCTTGTTGAAAAGCACTGTATCAGGATAAAGAGGTCTGCTTCCCATGACAAAAGCTGTGGAAGAGGTGCTAGAGAGCCTGAACTGTATTTCTGACAGGGGCTTTGTGGACCTGTGTCAATAGGAATGGGGCAGGGAGGGAGCAAGGGTGATGGCTAGAAAGTTGGTGGAAAGAGACGGGTTCCAAGACATGCTACCCTGAATCTGTCTCCCCATGACATAAGACATCTTTGGCAGAGATATGAAGAAATACCTGTCATGACTGGATTACTTCTGGGAAAAAAGAAAAGATTTGGATTTCCAAATGGATCTGAATGAAGTAGGGTAAAATGGAGGCTCGGAGGATCCAGGAATCAAAACAAAACAAACAGAAGAAAGAGACATGTGGAAATCAGGGGCTTTTT
>NW_006408544.1:24327932-24337731 GCF_000296735.1 Chrysochloris asiatica
TCTTGTGCATATGCCCTCTCTTTTTATCAGCTGCACGTTTCACTCTCCACATTGTTGTGCTTAGCTCGCCACTTCATTGCTGTTTTTCCCTCATTTCTCCTTATTGGTGAGGAGCATGGTCACCAATCAGAGTGTGTATTCCCATTGAGTCTTATTCTTGGGAGGAGGTTTGCACTGAGGGGACCTGACCACTTACCTTGATGTTTGCTGGGCAAGCAATTTGTTTGTTCTTGTAGTAACAGTCCTTCTGCCTCTATTGTTTTGTATTTTTCCTTTGGTTTTTCTCTCAAGAAGTATCTTCTGTTCTTCTATCTGCTCCAGGCTGGTCTGCGTGTCCTTTCAAGTGAAAATTTCTCATCTCTGGAGATCTGGATGTGGTTCAGTCTTGTGTATTGCAGAGGCACTAATCAGGGGCTTTTGTGCTGGACTGCAAAGTCAGTTTTAACAGTAAGGTCGGTAGTTCAAGCTCACCAGTCGCTCCTCTGAAACACTATACAGAGTCGCTATGAGTCAGAACTGACTCAGCACTTAATAACAAAATCAGCAATGGATTTTCTAGATCCAAGTATTGATGGTTGCTTCCTGTCAAGTTTTACCCAAATCTTTGAGGAAAGGAGGCAATAAGAATTAGGTGCCTTGTTAAAATCAGATACATACCTAAAAAAAAATGCGTTATTCTTTAGAATGTCCCATGCCTTCATTGGAGAGTAATAATGATATCACTGGATAATCCTGCTAGTGGGAGTTTCTCAATACTCCCAAAGACATCAAGTTAACTGTACATCCTTGGGGAGATTAACTTTTTGAACTCAATATCTTCAACTGCAAAATGGAGTTAATAATTTTCATCTTGTACACTTGTTGCGATGGACAAAGAAGACATATGGTATGCACTGGCCCACAAAGTCCATTTGAACTGCAAGATCTGTGGTTCATATCCACCACTGTCTCCTCACAAACTCTATAAAGGGTTATGATGAGTTGGAAACTATTCAATAGCACTTAACAACAATGAAATGCTCAACACATAGTAGGTGTCCAAATATTGTTTATCTATCTACCTACCTATCTATCCACCTTTCCTTCTCTATTAATTTAATTTAATTATTAATTTGTCATGAAGAGTGAGAAATATGCAGGTGGGTGTCATAAGCCCAGATTGTTGTTGTTAAGTGCCGTTGAGTCGGTTCCAACCCATAGTGACCCTGTATAGGGTTTACAAGGCTGTAAACCTTTACGGGAGCAGAAAGCCTCACCTCATCTTTCTCCCATAGAACAGCTCATAGTTTCAAACTGCTGACCTTAAGTTTCATAGCCCGAATCTTAACCACTATGCTACCAGAGCTCCTTGTCATAGATAATCCAGATGGGCAGCTGTTATTGACATTACCTAGAGAGTGGTTCCGGAGATACCTGCTTAAGGATCCTGGGATCTTCAAGACACATATATCCTAGATCTTAGTGATACCCCGTGTCTAGATAAAAAATAGAAAGCTCATTCAATTATCCCTGTTTCTCAGGTTTCCAGATGTTGTGCGATGCATTAAAGAACCTTTATATAACTGTTAGTATTTCCTACATTTTGTCTGGTGGGTTTATGGCTAACCTGCTATTCTGGTATTAGCCTTGTTTCAGTCTTGCAAAACAAGTTGATTTGACTTCAGAAGTTTCAAGACCCACTCAAAAAGACTGTAAATTCTGGAACTACATACTGATTTGGTTCTTGCCTCTGTCTGAAAAATAAGATTCCTTTGCCAAGTTGGCTTTGCTTGAATATCCTCCTTTCTTCAACCACATGAATCTTGTTTTTCCAAAGGTCTGAAGAACAGTGACCTTTGGTGTCTGGGATTTTAGAGCATTTGTCTAATCAATACTCTGGTCACTAATTAACCACATCTGAATGAGAATTTGGCTAGTTTTATTCTTATGAAGCATTAGATAGCTCTAACAGCTCCTTTGACTAACTATAGACACCTTTTAGACCAAACTCCCTGAATAGGTAATTTTACTCATTCTAAACAACTGGGTGGTGGCTTCTGCATGAGATGCTTCCTGTTGCTTTTTTCATGTTGTCTTTGATGACTTGTCAGTCTGGGGTAACCGTGCAGGAGAAGGTAAACAGGTGAGTTGACTACATCTCTACAAATTTGCTCAAGGAAATTGCCTGGTGGGAGCTAAGACACTTTCATGTTTGCAACAGTCTATTTTATTATGAATGTTATACTAATCCAGTGAGGGAGCATAGGGCCATTGTTGTTGTATGTGCCATGGAGTCGATCCTGACTCATAGCGACCCTGTACAGGGTTTCCAAAGCTATAAATCTTTATGGGAACAGAAAGCCTCCTCTTTCTCCCATGGAACAGCTGGTAATTCTGAACTGCTGACCCTGAGGTTCGCAGCCCGATTAGTAACCACTACAAGGGAGTATAGGACCATTAGAAGAGCATATATTTGGAATCAGATGGGGCTGTGCAAATGTTTTAAATATTTGTTAAGTACCATTGAGTCCCTTCTGACTCATAGCGACCCAACTAATCACTAAAATTTGTTGAGCCTCAGATTCTTCATCTGTAAAACTAGAACAATAATATCTCTTTTTTTTAAATAGTTGAAATAGGAAGGTGAAATAAGATCCTGGATATAAACTATACTTGACTTATAGTAAATGATAGTTCTCTTGAATGATGCTGGACAATTAGCTTAACATGTACTTCCTTATGTGTAAAAAAAAAAAATCATAAATATGCATCTCATTATGTTGGAAGAATGAATTTAGACTGTAAATAAATGTGAAAGCATTTTGGAAAAGGCATGGAATTGTAGATACATTTGGCTTATTTCATTCTAGAAATTAGCCTGTGTTTTACTATGGGTTAGCCTAGTCAGTTGCATTTTTCATTTTCTATTTCCTTGCATTTTTCCAACCTACCTTCAAGCTTTCCTATAGCCTAATCATAAGTATTTTGCAGTACTTAAGCAATCCCTTGTTTCACATTTGAAATCATTTAAAAGCAGTCCCTGTCTCCTAGACATTAAGGATTTTATAGAACATTCTTTTATTCAAATTTTTGTTGGATGATTCAATTTTGAATCATTACTGCTTTTAAATGTTAGAGCAAGAGACATTGCCTTTAAGTAACATTTCAGAAGGGGAAAATACATTCTTACCTTAGTTAATTTGCAACTTTGTATTTAAAGTAAGTAGAGGTTTTTAAAAAAAAAAAAATCAGGAAATTCATCACTAATAATTAGAAGATAAAGGCAAGAAGAGAAAAGTGGTAAAGGAAATTTCTGCTGAGATATTCTTAATTATGAAAGCTTATCATTGTAATCCTTTCTGAAACTGAACAAAGAGCCTTGATGTTTGATGAACTTATCAAACAAGACAGACCAGTGAAGAGGCAAATTTGAAGTCAATGCAAAGGAGAACCAATTAAATATTTTACAAAGTGCTGAAGTAAGAAATGACGAGGTCTTTGTGTCTAATGCCAGTGTGTCTGACACTGGATTTGAAAATGGAAAGCTAGATGGTGAAATGACTTGACTGCTTTTGAATGCTGGCACTAACATTTACTAGTTGTGTTCTTGGCAAGTTATTTAACATTTCTGAGCTTCAGTCCCCCTATGTGTAAAGTGGAGGAAAAGGAAGAGCACTCACTCCCAGGTGATAGTAAGAACTAAATGCATGAAAAGTACATAGAACACTGCCAAGCACTTAGTAAGGGTTCAAAAAAGGTGATGGCCTTTATTGACGTTTTTTAATATTTCCATTCTCACTGATGGTTAACAATAATTTGACTGAACAAATTTATAATTTTCCAAGGGGCATAAATCTTCCAGATCAGTCAACAATTTCAAACTTTTCTAATACAGGAAAGATTTCCTTTTCTTCAAACAAAATCATGCGTGAACTTCAACTTTGAAAATAGATGGTATACATTTTTAATCATGTGCATTTATTTTATGAGCTCCTGTGTAACGTTTATTTATCTGAAGTCTGTGGAGGTGATGTTTAGCTTAGGTATGAGGAATGGTAAAGAGAAGCCATGTGAAGATCAGGGGGAAAGATCAACATGTGCTAAGATTCTCTGGTGGGCAATAGCAACTCATCTTTATGGACCTGAAAGATGGTAGTCACGTGTGGGCTGGGGAGCTGCTATGAGAGGATGTCAAAGACGTGAGCAGAGACTAGATTACAGATGACCTCAGGCATCATGACTAAGAACAGAATTTTAGTCTAGTTGCAGCAAAAAGCCTCTGGCATGATGTTATTTTATCTATACTTTTTAAAAACTTACTCTGGTTGATATATAGAGACTGGATTGGAGGAAGGTGAAGTAGATGGTTTGGGGCCATATGAGACCATAGCAGTTACCTGAAGAGAGATAGGGTACCTGGAATTAGGATAGTGGCCTTGGGGATAGCCTGTCCCTGTTGTTGCTAAGTGCTATTGAGTTGGTTTGAACTCAGAGCTACTCTGCGTAGGGTTTCTGAGGAGTGACTGGTGAGCTTGAACCACCCACATTGCAGTGCAAACCGACCCTGCAGTCCAGCGTATTAACCCTTAGCGCCACACCAGGACTCTTGAGGATAGGCAGGTGGGAAGAAATTTGAGACACATTTTGAAGATAAAATTGACAGAAATTTCCAAAGGATTGGATGGGGGTAGGGGAAGTAGGGGGAGCAGGAAGGAAGAAATTGAAGATGACTGTTTGCTATTTGACTTGAACAGCTGATTTTATGGTGAAAAGTGAGAGTTAGTAAAAGTGAGAGAAAAACTGGTGTAATGAAAAAAAAAATAAGTAAGAGTTTAGATTAAGACCTATTAACCTTTTTCATGCTTGAGAGCCAAGATATAAAATGGGCAGTTGGATAAAGAAAATAGGATTGCAGCAAAGTGGTCTGGGTTGAAGATCTAACTTTAAGAAGCATTAACATAAATGGTATATGGAGCCAAGGAAATGACTGATCTCCTTTAGGGTGCAAGTATAGAGAGTAAGCACAGCCCAGAGGCAAGACTGCACCCAGTATTTATAGGAGAAATCAAAGAGAACTGGCCACAAGTATAAGAGGAGAGCAAGGAAGTGTCTTGAGTCTAAGGAACAAATTGTGTGAAGAAGGAAAAAGTCATTAAAAGATGACAAGCATATTAATTTGCTAGTGTTGCTGTAACACATTACCACAAATCACAGCAAACTGGATGTCTTTAAGCAACAGAAAATGTATTCCCTCATAGTAACGGTGTTAGAAGTTCAAGATGAAGATTTGGGCAGAGCCATGCTCTCTCTCTAAAGACTGCAGGGAAGAACCATTCCTTGCCTCTTCAAGCTTCTAGTGACCCCAGATATGTCTTGCTTGTGGTAGTTTAATAATAATACCTACCTCCAACTTCATGGCCTTTCATCCTGTGTTTCCTCTGTGTCTCTGTGTCCAAATTTTTTCTTTTCTTCTATAAAGACACTAGTCATAGGATTCAGAGCCTACTTTGATGTAATATGACCTCAACTTAACAGGATCACACCTGCCACCACCACCCACGAGCCGTTCCAACTCATAATGACCTTTAGGACAGAGCTGAACTGCTCCATAGGGTTTCCAAGGCTGTAATCTTTATAGAAGTAGTTCTTTATAGAACTGCTGAGTGGCTGGTGGGTTCAAACCATTGACCTTCTAGCTCATAGCCAAGCACTTTAACCACAGCACTACCAAGGCCCTTGATCACAATTGTAGAGACCCTATTTCCACATCACACTCACAGATACCGAGAGTTAGAGCTTGGACATATGTTTTTGGGGGACACAATTCAACCCACTACAGCAAACAAGACAAAGCCAGAAAAGTTTCCATTGGGTTTAGCAACATGAAGGTCGCTAGAGACTGTTCACTTTGAAAGTCAAATTTAAAATACCTCAGTTTCAAGTACCTGAATGGGACTAGCCCAAAGGTATATAATTAGTGGCAATCAGCCTTAAATACAGTGGTTTGCTTGGCCAACTTATTAGGATGACCCCAGCAGTAATCAGGGTTAGGTCTTCTGATCCCCTAGCCTAGGATTGGTAGTTAATTAATGATTTTGTTTTCTAAATTGCTGAGGTGGTCAAACTCTGAGGTCAAGCACTTAGTTTGCATTTTGTGTATTCAACAGTAGGTCTTAGATTCTTTGCCCAATATACTACCCAAAATAAAAAGACAAGTGGTAAGCATGCCACTAATACACAGTCTTAAACAGAACAGACATTCGACACAAGTTTGATGAAGATGGAGACACTTGACGAGCATTCATGGGTTTGAGAAAACAAAAGTATTTCTGGAATTTTACTTGCAACTTTACACATATAACCGTGCTCCACATTCAAGGCAGTCTTGGAAGGTATTGTTGTCTCTGTTTTTCAGTTACAAGAGAATGGAAGTTTAGCAAGCGGCAGAAACTGGATTCCAGTGCATGCTTGGCAGACTCTAAAACCTTGTCTATTTTATCAGTGTTTGCTCAACTGTGTTACAGATTCTCAGATGTTGCAAGAAAAAAAAAAAAAAGAAATGGACTGTGTTCCAAATTTTGTGAAATTCAGGAATTCCCAGAGGCTCTAATATGCTATTGGGTGTTTTAAATCTCCCAGAAGGCACACTGCTAGCTCAGTGAGTTAAGCGTTGGGCAGCTCCAAGACTGGCATGTTGTATGCAGTTTATCCAAATGTATTAACTGTAGGTCTTTTCTTGATTTTCTGCTCTTGGCACATATCTCAAGAACTAGTCAATATTCTACAAAGTACCCTTTGAAAGCAACAGAAATTTATTCTCTCAAGATAGGGGTTAGAAGTTCAAAATCAAGGTTTGGTCATGGCCATGGAGTCCTAGTGTGGTGCTGTGGGTTAATGCACTGGACTGCAAGGTCAGTGATTCAAGCTCACCAGCCACTCCTCGGAAACCCTATACAGGGTCACTATGAGTTGGAACAGACTCGATGGCACTTAACAACAACCAGAGGTTCAATGGCAAAACACCACAATGATTTGCATTTATTCCATAGATTAAAAAAAAATTAAAACCTAAATAGTTTAAGATAACTTACTCATAGCATGATAAATTGTAGGCAAACTAAAAACTAGAATTAAAGATTCCTTAATCTTAGGGCTGTATGTTAAATATCTTACTGATAAAGTAGATTTGCTATAGTTGATTATGCTACAAAACTTCCCCCCAAGATTTAGTAGGTCACAGAGTTATTGATGATTCTTTAAGCAAATGAAAAATTGATATGGCTCCTTTGAAAAATCATTTGACAATATCTGTCATAAGCTTTGAAATCACTTGTGTCCTTACTCAGCCATTCCATTCTACAGGATGCTTCTTTTGTAAATGACTTAGAATAAAGAAAATCTGGAGAGTCAGTAATCCAATTGTTTAATATTATGGAATTGGAATAATGTTTAGTCATTAGAAATGGATTCTGTTTTTGCTAAACTATTTAGTGGAAAATCAAGATATAAAATGTATGACTTCAACTCTGCTATGAAAATAAAGAGCAAAAGGAGATATAACAAAAACATTAATGGAGGTAGGATTTAGGATTTTTTTCTTTTACTACCTTTTCTATATTCTCTTTAATGTGAATGTATTACTTTTATAATCAGCCCACAATGAGTTACATTAAAAATAATTCATTGGAATGATAAGAGAAAATGTTGGCCATATGGTTGATATTGGCTAAAAGGTTGGAGCCTTGCAGTGACTTAATGAATGGTCCCCGTGCACCTTCTGCAATCTAGCTTCAGTGATAGCATTACTGTATATGCCTTTGTCTAGACATCATGTCACAAAGCTTTTAGACCTACAACAACACAGTGCTGCATCCATTAATGCTGTTTCCTTCTATTTTGACATCATAATGCAGTCTCTGTGAGCTTACAATGACATTATCCTGACAATTCTATAGTGAGATGCAGAATGAATGCTTGAGTCATCTTCTGCTCCCAAACCTTTACCCTGTTCTTTTTCTCCCATATATTGATGGTTAGACCTCTTCTCCTTGCTCATGCTGCTATATTTCAAATTTTTATTATTAGTGCAACCTATTGGAAAAATGGTATCTGATCCAAATCTTGAGTCATTTTAATGTGTAGATACCAGCATTATTTAATGAAATTTTATTTTAATTGTGGTTTAGGTAAAAGTTTACAGAGCAAATTAGCTTTCCATTCAATTTTATAAGTGCTTTTTTTCTTTTCTTAGAAAACAGTTTTTATTTTGTTTTGCCTTCTGGTGCTCTTCCACATGGTTATATAATTTTTCCTAGTTTATATAATTTTTTCACCTAGTGTTATATCACGGAAACTTTTTTGTATTTCTACATTGATAACATAATGTCTAACTATTGTGAGTGTCAGACTGATTTAAACATCAAATTCATTGTTAGACATTTTTTCACAATATTTTTCATAGTGTTTTCCTATGGTGAATATGAAATGCCACATATTAAATCTTCAGAGCCATGTTTGTTTGTTTTTAAAAGTGCTTGATAGTCTCTCTTTTTTAATATCTTAAACTTTTTTTACGTGAACTGAGTGATGGATTACAGAACAGATCATCAGTTTTACATCCAATGAATCACACACTTTTGTTTCATCTCAATGAAGGTACTTCCCTCTATGTATCATCAGTTATCCCACTGCCTTCCTGTGGTTCCTAGTTCCATTCTACCTTCCTTCCCAACCCCTCTGAATCTTGTCCCCAGGGAAATGCTGTCCTTTTTATCTTGAATGGTTGACAACTTCATGGTGAGCATATCATACAGTATTGCTATTCCCTTTATATACTTATCCACCACTTGGTTAAAAATTTGGCCATGGAAATGAGTTCCATTCTTGACCTGAAGGGTGACCAAGGGTCATAGTCTGGGGTTCCTCCAATCTCTTTCTGACCAATAATCCTGGTCTTTTAAAAATGTATATAATATTGCATTTTCTTCCACATTGTCTCCCACATTGTCCAGGAACATTCTAATGTGGTAGCCGGCACCATCCAGTTTTGATTTCAGAGTGATGGAGGCTGATGTTCATGTGCTTCCTTAATACAGTGGACTAATTGATTCCAAACATCTTCAATTTTCATCACTCTTCTTTCTTCCACACATGGAGACACCAATAGATGCACCTCACATGGCAACTTATGTGCTTTTAAGATCCCAGCTTCTTCTTCCCAAAGTAGGATTGTAGAATACTGTCTTTGTGGATTATGCTATGCCAATTGATCATGGTTCCCACTATGAGCCTGAGACCACAGACTGAGCAACTTGTTGCCTAAAGGTGTCTGGTAATGTCTAATAAGTTTTCAACGTTTCATCCCCTATGTGCTCCAGAACATTCATAGATGTATTTACTGCAAAGGTAAATATCCATGTACAAATATCATCTGTCAAACCCTTATATATTTGTGGGTATATTTTCACTCTCCTTTCCATACCTATTCAGCCTGCGTATCTGTTCATGTATCTACCTACAGAACGCTGTTGTTGCAAGGTTGTGTATACAATAGTATTTACCTCTATCCCCTTAATACTTGCATTCCTCTGTGTGTCTTTACCTGTCTTTATCATTATTCTGACAACTTACCTCTTGTATATTTTGCCTTCCCCATTACCTGAGTTAAAACATAACTACCCCAAGCTACTGAATTACTCTTCCTTCCTTCCCACCCATGGTAGTCATCAAAGAATGATCCTTTTAGCATGAAAACCTTTTCTTGAGTTTTTACTATAGAAATCTCATACAATATTTATCCTTTTGTGATTGACTAATTTCA
>NW_006408544.1:24337936-24339803 GCF_000296735.1 Chrysochloris asiatica
AGGTATACATATATCTATTCATGTCATGGCTCTTATTTCTTGGGGATATATACCAAGCATAGGTATTGCTGGATCGTATGATATTTCCATTTCCAACTTTTTGTGGAAGTGCCATACTGTTTTCAGCAGTGGTTGCCGCATTTTACAATCCCATCATCAATGTAGGATGGGAACAATCGCTCCACACTCTCACCAGTATTCGTTGTTTTCTGATTTTCTGAACTTAGCTTTTAATGCTGGGGTGAGATGATGCTTCATCATTGCTTTGATTTGCATCTCTCTAATGGCTAATGATCACAATAATATCTTCATATGTTTGTTGATGGTCTGAATGTCTTTTTTGGTGAAGCATTTGTTTATGTCCTCTGCCCATTTTGTAATTGGCTTATTGGATGTGAGTCCACAGACTAAGGAAAAATTTTTGACAATGACATAGCAGACAAGGCATAAAAAAATCTCTAAAATGTATAAACATGTTGTAATACTCTATACATTTTAGAGATTAGTTCCTTGTCTGATATGTCATTGCAATTATTCCCCCCTCAGTCTGTGGACTCCTATTTTAATTTTTGGTGAAATCTATTGATGCTCATCTACCACTCATCTGTCAAGTTGTCATACTGTGGTAGCTTGCATGTTGATGTGATTCTGGAAGCTACGTCACTGGTATTTTAAATATCAACAAGGTCACCTATGGTGGACAGGTTTGAGATGAGCTTCCAGACTAAGATAGACTAGGAAGAAGGAGAGATGGACTACTTTGGAATATTTAGTCACTGAAAACCTTATGAATAGCAGTGGAACACTGTCAGATAGCACCAAAATATTGACTATTGAAACATGCTGAAGAATATGCAGAACAAAGGATATTATTGTTTATGTCAGATGATTCTTAACTGAAAGCAGAGAAAACCAGAAAGTTGTTTACCTGTGCATTATTGACTACATAAAGGCTTTTGATTGTGTGGCTCATGACAAGCTATGAACAACATTGAGGGGGAAGAGTATTCCAGAACACATCACTGTGGTCATGAGGTACATGTACATAGACCAAGAGACAGTTGTTCAAACAGAATTAGGGAAAACTGAACGGTTTAAAGTCTCTTTTGGTTTCTTGTAGTAGTGTTTTGTAGTTTTCTTTGTATAGGTCTTTTGTTTTCTGGTTAAATTTATTCCTAAGTATTTCATGGTGGCTATTGTGATTTACACCCTCGATGGCACTTAACAACAACACAACAACAACATTGTGTGGCTCTGTGGGCTAATGCGTTAGACTACGAAGTCATTTGAACTGCAAGGTCGATGGTTGAAGCTCACCAGCTGCTCCTTGGAAACCCTATACAGGGTCCCTATGGGTTGGAATAGACTCCAAGGCAGTTAACAACAATATTGTAAATGGTGTTGTTTTGCTGATGTACTTTTCAGAGTTCTCTTTCTTATTGTAAAGGAATCCAACTGATATTTGTGTCTTGATCTTGTACTCTGTTATGTTGCTAAATCTTTCAATGGGCTCCAGTAATTTTCTTGCTGAATCTTAGAGATTTTCTACTGATATGGTGATCATATCATCTGCAAATAGAGAGATTTTTACTTTTCTTTGCCAATTTGGATGCCTTTAATTTCTCTTTCTTGCCTTATACTTTTGACTAAGATTTCTAGCCCAATATTGAGTAGGAATGATGATAAAGATCATCCTTGTCTGGCTTCTATTCTCAAATGGAATGCTTTCTGCTTCTCTCCATTGAGATTAATGTTGGTTGTTAGATTTGTATATATGCCTTGAATTATGCTGAGGTATTTCCCTTTTCTTCCTATTTTGCTGAGTATTTTTGTCAGGTATTGATGTTGGATTTCATCAAATGCTTTT
>NW_006408544.1:24364452-24410665 GCF_000296735.1 Chrysochloris asiatica
AAGCTTTCAAGAGGGAACCTGGATTGACAGGGCGGGGAGGAGGGTGGATTCTCAAGTGAGTAATATCCAACCTGTCTAGGAAGAGCTGATGAAAAGAAATGCGGATGGGTCTCTTGTGATACAGGGGTGAATAATTGTTATGAGGATGGATTATGAGTACTGGAAAAGTAAAGGTGGATATTTTATAGCAAGGAGGAATGTGATTAACCTTTCAGTCTAGTAGCAAAGGCTCCTGGGACCATCACTGGAGAAGAACAGAAATTGGGACCCCATCCAGAGAAGCAGCAAGGCCTGAGATGGAGACAGAGAGGATGGCATGAAGAGATGGATTGGCTGAGGACTTGAGATCCAGTGAGGGAAGGGAGCTTTGTACTCAGGACCGTGGGGAGAGAGGGGCTGCCTGTGGGTTATAACCTTTGGTTGGGTGATGATGCATGGATGTGATAGTGAGTATGGCAATGAAACGATGTTTGATAGAATGAGTGTAAAGCTAATGTTCCCCCATGTAAACTATCACACAATAAAAGGGAAAAAAAATGCTATCTCTTCTCAGTGCCTGTCTCTCTAAACTCAGAAATGATCAATGTGTTAAGAGGTAATTAGATAACCCCAGCACCACCCCTGCATTAGTAAAAGTACAATGAATATTCTTACTCAGGTGGTTGATATCATCCATAATTATTTTTCATTTCTTACAAATTGTAATTTTATTGGGAGGAAAACATGCATGGCTTCCTTTTTTGCCTAAATTTGCTTTTCAGAAATAAGCAGGAGTCTTTTTTCTCTTTAGGAGAGTTATCCGGGCTGATCAAAGTTCTACTCCAACAGCAGTTAGCTGCCAGCTAAGCAACTGGTCAGAGTGGACAGATTGTTTCCCATGCCAGGACCAAAAGGTAAGATATTTATAGTCACATTTTGGACAATTTACATTTAATTTGTGTTTTAGACATTCAAAGAGAGATAAGCATTGAGTCTCTAAGGCTAGCCATCTACCGGTTTGTCTTTCTGTGGCAGCTTGCATGTTTCTGTGACACTGGAAGCTATACCAACAGTAGTTCAAATACCAGCAGGTCACCATGGTGAACAAATTCCAACAGAGCTTCCAAACTAAGAGACACTAAGAAGAAAGGTCTGGCAACCTACTTCTGAAAATTAGCCAATGAAAAACCTTATAGATCACTCACAGGAAGAGAGAAGCTCTGTGCTGGCAGCCAGGAGGCAGACTTGCAGAATGTGTCCTTTGGTTGTTTGTGTGTGTGTGATGTGCCGTGGAGTTGGTTCCGACTCATAGTGACCCTGTACAGGGTTTCCGAGGCTGTCAATCTTTACGGGAGCAGAAAGCCTCATCTTTCTCCCGTGGAACAGCTGGTAGTTTCGAACTGCTGACTGAGATTAGCAGCCCCATTCATAACCACTATGGATGGTTATATATTCCTAAGTGTTTTTGTGTACATTCCCCCTGCCCCCCCCCAAAGAAAACATACAAAACAAAACAAAAAATATACAGAGGGAAAAAAAGCAAATATCATTGAATGATATTCATTGTCATGAAATGATGAGTGTAAAACAATGGTCTCCCATGTAAACTAGCACGCCATTCACAATAAAAACTTTACAAGCAACAATAACAAATAAAAGCCTTCTGGATCACAACACAGCATTCTCTGACTCGCTTATTTTGAACACTTCATCCAGAGATCACTGGAGGAGGATATTCTGTTTGGTGAAGTAGAGGGTCAATGAGGGTAAGGGTGAGATAGATTGGCACAGTAGCCATACAATGGACTTAAACATGCTGGCAATCGTGAGGATAGGATAACTCAGGGCCAAGAAATATTGTGTTCTGCTCTGTGTAAGGTTGCCATGAGTTGAAGTTGACTCCAGGGGTGGATGATCTATCTATCATCTATCTATCTATCTATCTATCTATCTATCTATCTATCTATCTATCTATCTATCATTTATCTATCTCCCACTATCTATTATCTATATACCTACATCCCTATCTGTGTTTCTAACATCTATCATCTCTATCTATCTATCTCTCTATCCATTCATCCACCCATCCAGCTTTTATGCATACAGAGAAATTGGTTTACAGGTGGTGGTAGTGGTAGTGTGCGTGGAGTCAGTTTCACCACATAGCCACCCTGTATAGGGTTTCTGAGACTGTACATTTCTATGGAAGCAGAAAGCCTCATCTTTCTCCCACAGAATGCTCTTTCAAACATCCAACCTTGGGGTTAGCAGCCCGACTCATAACCACTACACTACCAGAGCTGGTTTACAGGTAGGCATTTGGAAATCATGGGTACATGAATGTTGGGACTGATTTCTGTCTCTTCCATTTTTTGTGTGAGGCATTATTGGGAGAGACTGCAAAAGATGTGCAGAAAAGTGGTCTTCTGCACGTGGGCTCATTTATCTCTAATGGCTTCTCTGGGTCCTGGCCAATCTACTGTCCTCTAATTAGGGTTATTCAGAGGGGACTAATGACTTAGTAACAAAATGCCAAGCTGCCCATGACCCGTGGGGAGCTGAGATAAACCAGAAAATGACTCAAGGGGCATCTCTAAGGATTCTACTTTCATAGATTGAAAAGGCAGCCACACTCAGTGGACATAGGCTTGTCTAAGTGATTAAATATATGCATATACTTACAAAATACATACATATTTAATATATATGATAGTGTTTAAGGAAAGCATTTACACAGCAAATTAGGTTCCCATTGAACAATTTTCAGAGAAATTATTCAGTGATATTGGTTGCATTTTTCACAATGTGTCATCATTTTCAGTCATTTGGTTTTTCCCTTTCTAGTATTCTACTTTTCCTGTCCTCTTACCTTCTCATCTTTACTTTCATGTAATTTTTGACCATTTGGTTTCATACAGATGATTTTTTAAAGGACCTCATTATTCATGGGTGTTTTTCTTTATTTTATGAGTCATTCAGTTTGTTAGCTAAAATCTAAGTGATTTTGAATAATCTAAAGTAGCCCCTAAGGAACTCTGGTTGAGTAGTGGTTTCGATTCAGGAGTACTGGTGTAGCACTGGAGGTTTCTGTGCTGGACTGCAAAGTCGATTTGAACCACAAGTTCAGTGGTTCAAGCTCACCAGCTGCTCTTCAGGCCCTCTATACAGGGTTGGAACTGACTCAACGGCAGTTAACAACAATGACAAAAAAAACAGCCCCTGTAGTCCTGGTATGGCACTGTAGGGTAAGCACTGAACTGCTAACTACAAGGTTGGAGGTTCAAACCCAACAGCCACTCCTTGCAAACCCTATCCTAAGTCATTATGAGTCAGAATTGACTGGATGGCACTTAACAACAGCAAAGTGGCCCCTATACTTAGTGGTATACTAAGGGAAGGGGACAATGAGGAGTGCTACACCACTGATTTTGTTTAGACTCACAGACTCATGGTGAAAAAAAAAATCACCAAATTTTATTCAGTTTTATTATTGTTTTATATACTCTTACAGACAACACACCCTGAATGGGAGGCACCGAGGCATGCTTATTCATTCTTGGTACACTTGCATTACTATCAAATCCAAATAGTCAAGTTCAGATTCTGCAGTTTAAAATCCTGGTTTTGCTCCTTATTCCCTGTTACTTTGGGCATTTAAAAATCTTTGTGCCTCAATTTCCACATGTCTAAAATGAGCATAATAATAGTACTCACCTCATTGAGCTATTATGAGCGTTATATGAGTAATTCATGCAGAGCACTTTTCTTGGCATCTGGCCCTTAGTAAATGTTCAATAAATGTTAGCTGTTTTTAAATTCACTGTCTGTGCCCTTTTCTCTACCACTACTTCTGTTGTCTTAGAGCAAGCCCTGCTCTTCTCTCACCTAGACTCTTGTACAGTCTGCTGATGGTTCTTCTCCCTCCAGACCCATCACTCTGTGAATGTTGGATAAGTTGTTCAAAATCATAAAGCTGGTAGGTGGTAGAACCATGATTAAAACCTGATTTATTCAACTACAAATCCTGATGCTGTTATTCTACCTCACCCCACTCATCCCACGCTCATCTCTGAAAAATGCCAAAGAATCCTAGGCTGTCTTTGTTTAAAAATATCTGACCCCCACACTCTCATTTTGCTCTGACATCCTATATTAGTTTTCTATGGCTAATAAAAAAAATATTTTCTAATGGTTCTGAGGTCAAAAGATATTTTAAATCAAGATGGCGGCAGGGTCATGGGCTTTCTGGAAGCTCTAGAGGAGAATCTGTTGTTTGTTTCTTCTGGTGTCTGACAACTGTGGGCATTAGTTGGTTTTTGGTCCTTCTTTATTCTTTACCTCTATGATCACTATGCTTCCTCCTCTTCTGTAGCTTAGGATGTGTTGTTGTTGTTGTTGTTGTTAAGTACCATCGAGTCGGGTCCGACCCTGT
Organism: Chrysochloris asiatica; assembly: GCF_000296735.1. Taxonomy (NCBI): domain Eukaryota; kingdom Metazoa; phylum Chordata; class Mammalia; order Afrosoricida; family Chrysochloridae; genus Chrysochloris; species Chrysochloris asiatica. Next base: position 24,368,864 of record NW_006408544.1, read on the forward strand.
ACAGGGTTTCCGAGGGTGTAAATCTTTACGGGAGTAGAAAGCCTCATCTTTCTCCCGCGGAGCGGCTGGTAGTTTCGAACCGCTGACCTTAAGGTTAGGTTGAATAATGGCAACCTACAATATATTAAAGGTGCTCTGGTAGTGTAGTGGTTACAAATTGGGCTGCTAACCTCAGGGTCAGCAGTTCAAAACTACCAGCTGTTCCACAGGAGAAAGATGAGGCTTTCTGCGCCCATAAAGATTTACAGCCTCAGAAATCCTGTACATGGTCATTATGAGTTGCAACCAACTCCATGGCACATAACAACAACAACAATATGCTAAACTACATTTTCCTCATGTGTTGCAGTTTAGTTAGCAGATAGCAGATAGCATAGGTGAATGACTTAAATTTATCTTTGAAACGAATTGCTTCCTTGGTGACTCAAAAAGACATGTATCTTGAAAGGGATATTTAAGTTACTTAAATTTTGTTATTTAAGTGAAAGGCCACCTTAGTCCCATGCTTATTAATATGTTTCTTCCTTTCAATATCATCCAGAGAAAGATGTGCATATCTAGAAAGAAGTATTATCTACTAGCTAGGAAATAAAATTGTGTCTTAATGATACCAACCACAGGCAATAGCACAGCGAAGTCCCTGAGGGTGTGTCTGTACCAACCTTTCTGCCACACAATATCTTCATTATCTGATACAAACCTAGAAAATAGGGAACCAGTGGGAATGAAAATCACATCTTCCACAATCATTCCAAGTATTGGAACCACAGGAAGAATGATACTGGCATTAATCATCACCATTCAGTAAATTATTGTATCCACCTGCCAGGACCTGTGCTAATATTTTAAGTGAATTATCTTATCTGACTTTTACAGCCAACCCTATGTGATAGATATTATCATTTTCATTTTATAAACGGAAAAACCAAGACTTTAGGGAGTGTAATAACTGCTTTTTGCCACTCATTAAGAGAATGCCAGAATGTAGATTTAAAATGTGGTTAGTCTGACTCCAAAAAGCCTATGGGCCTAACCACTCTGCTGCCTCATTCTGAACAATACTTGAGAGTAATACGTGACATTGATGGTTCCCTAATCCAATTACCACTCAGCCATCAACCCTTCATCAGTAGCCCCACTGCTGGCTACAAGAACAGTGATGATGTTGATAATTATTATCATTGAACATATACCAGGAATCAGGCAAAGTGCCCATTTCTTTACATGTATCATCACTAATTTTCACAGTAACACTCTCAGATATAGTCCCACTTGCAGATGAGAAAACTAAGGTCAGACAAGTCAAGAAATTAACCCAAGGACACATACAGTTAGTAGCAGAACTGAAATTCTAACCCAGTTTAAATGGAAATCATAGTTGTCCATAACCTCATCAACTTGTGAGGGTTAAATGAAATGAACAATGTGAAATATCTGGCCAATAGTAAACACTTGATAAATGGTAGCTACCATTATTTTGTTCATAACAGAAGGATTTAAAACTCTGATGAATATTTTTCAAGAGTAAGAAAGAAAAGCAGATCTACGTTGATGTGCTAATCACTCCTTTTATTCACTGTACTGAGGGGCAGGAGTGTGGGTAGAACATTAAAAAGCCTTGCTATTCCCCAGTTTGTCATTGTTATAACCTCTTCCTACAAAGTATACAAAGGTCTACCACTGATAATAGCTGAAAGACTAGGAAGGTAAATGGAAAGGTTTGATCTTCACCTCTTTGCTTACTCCTCTGCCCCATTTGCTAATGAAGTAGTCCGGGGGTGGGCAAGAAGAGGCGGATATGTTGCCTTGCCACAATTTGTCTACTGGAATCATCTGGAAAAGATGGAAACCATTTCTGTTCACTGAGCACCAGGGTTATTCCAGGCACCGGGCTAGGTGCTCCCTCATACATTTGCTCACTTAGTTCTCACTGTGTCCTTTCAAGGTAAGGTGTTAGAACCTCTATGTTACATGTTAGAAACCCAAAGCTCAGCAAAGGCACCTAATGCCTTATGGTCAGTTATTAAGTAAATTTGGGATCCGGGATTTGGCATCTGAACCCAAGCACAATTCTCATACCCATGTTCTTTCAACTGTAGCACAGGGGTGGAAGGATCATAAGAAATTGTGATTAACGAGGTCATCTAGTTCTAGGAAACAGAGACACAAAACAATGAAGTGTTTTACATTACATTATATGCCAATTCCTTCAAGCCGATTCTGACTCAAGTGTGACCCATGTGCCAGAGGGAAATTGTGCTCCATAGGGTTTTCAATGGCTGATGTTTGGAAGTTGATCTCTAGGCAATCTTCTGAGACACTTCTGTGTGGACTTGAATCTCCAGCCTAAGGACAGCAGCTGAACACAACTGTTTATATCACCCAGGGACTCTTGACATTACATGTTGTTGCATGAACAAATCAGTTCAGACTCATGGGGACCCTCTAAAGAGTTTCCAAAGAGTGACTGGTGGGTATAAAGCGCCAACCTTGAGGTTAACAGTCCAGTGTTTATCCTAAAGCACCACACAATCCATAGATCTGAGTCAGGAACTCACTTGTCTGACTCCTCAAACTCTTACTTTCCCAAAGCTTTCTTATGTCTCAGAATATCCTTGTATGCAACACTAGTAACTGATACTGTACACAAAATAGAAGACAGAATCATCAAACCATAGAGCCCAACATTTGTTTGCATTTGTATTGCTTCCTTTCTTCAACAGAATTTATTTATCAGCAGTCAAGACTGGACTCAGAGACTCAGATGGTCTTCGGAGCTCTCTTTGTCTCTCTCTTGGATGGATTCTTTCTATACAGTAGGCAAGATGATTGCTGGATACCTATAAGTCCCAGAAACTCCAGCAAAAAGAAATGATCTTTTCTAATAGTTCCAAAGAAAAGTCTCCAAAGAGGGCTATGATTACTCTAGATTGAGTCATATTCCTATCCCTGAAACAATCATTGTATCTAGGGAGGTTCTCTGGCCAGGCCTGGTAATACTCACACAATCTTGTGACTGAGGAGTTGGGGTCATCCCCACCTGATCCATATGAGAATATCCTAGGGAGGAGGGGTGTGACCACCAGAAGAGATGCTGCGAGGTCAGAGTAACAACTCTCTTCTATAAGTGCCTCTTTTTGTGCTGAACAAAGTTCAAGTGTCAAGCATAAAAAATCCAACTCCATTCTCAAATTACTCACAAATTAGTGGGAGAACTAGAGATATAGCAAAATGATCAATCACAGTCTCATATGATAAATGCTAGGAAGGTGGGGAGAAGGAGACCAGCTGTAGCACAGAGGACTGACTCCACCTACCTTGGGAGGTATTCTAGAAAGGGTAAACTATGAATCTTGAAAGATGAGTAGTGATTAATCAGTTGAAGAAGGGTTGGAGATGTGGGGTGGAGCCCCTGCCTAACAAGGAGGAAAACCCTAGAAGTAATTGGTCCAAATTTTTGTATGATGCTTGAAGGTAACATTCTACCTGGTGATCATGCCACCTCTGTGCATCACCATTTATGAGCACTGATCCTCTTAAAAGACAGTTTTTCAGACAGTTCCCAACCATATAACAGTTATTCCTTATGTTGAGCTGAGCCTTGCCTGCACATATCTTGGATGATTGATTGACAACAATGTGTCTGTTTAAAAATCTGATCTAGTACCGATACCGGAGTCTCCTGCAGCCAAACAAGTTTGGGGGCACCATCTGCACTGGTGATGTCTGGGATCAAGCCAGCTGTCACAGTACTTCTGCTTGTCTTATGCAAGCACAGTGTGGACAGGATTTCCAGTGTAAGACAGGTGAGTAGCATTCCAGCAGGTCAACAGCTGTGACAGTCAAATCTAAGGTGCAAAACACTTAACTGTGGAGCTTGTTAAAATGCAGACTTTGGAGCTCTTCCCTAGAGCTTGTCATTCAGTAGGCTTGGGGTCCAGATTCAGCCTTGGAAACCAGCATACTAAGTAATTTTGATGGAACTATGGAATAATTCCTGTTTGATTCATTTAGAAAATGTACAACTCATTCATTCATCTGTCCATTAACAAGATGTGCCAAGCAGCACAGTGGCTCTAAAGGATAAGCACTGAACTGTGAACCACAAGGTCAGTGGTTGGACCCCACCAACCACACTGCAGAAGAAAGCTGTGCCTTTGTGTTCCTGCAGAGATGACAGCTTCAGAAACACGATATAGTGTTGTTATGAGTTGGAACTGACTCCATGGCATTTAACAACAACAACAAATTGTGTGCCAGGCAGAATGCTGGTACCACAGAGCTGAAAAAGTATTGTTTCTGACCTCGAGGCACTGATAGTCTGTTTGAGACAGTTTTGTTGTTGCATGCCTTCAAGTCACTTCCAGTTAATAGTGACATCAGAAGAACTGCCCTATGGGGTTTCCTATGCTGAAATCTTAATGAGAGAAGATTATCAGGACTTTTCTTCCATGGAGCTATTGAGTGGGTTTGAACTGAAGACCTTTTGATTAGTGTGTGAGTGCTTTAGCATTGTACCATAAGGGCTCCTGGATGAGATTCCTACTAAGAGTCAATTAAAATATGTGATAATGGTTGTAATTGGTGTAAGTAGATAGCTCAGTGGGTGCTCATATCTGCTCTGGAGAGTCATGCTGGTTTCAAAAAAAAATACTTGAATTGCAACTTGAAATTGGAAGGGAAAAAAATGGGTTTCTGAGAAATACGGTGAAAGAAAGTAAAAGCAAGGAGATTCTAAAATTAATAATCAACCAGAATAATCCTAGTATTGGGACTTTGGGAAGACAGACAGGCAATAAGGCCAGGTGAGAAAACTCCTTTGTGTTAAATGGGGAGCTATTGGAGGGTACAATCAGGGGTGATATGGATAGATCAGCATTTAGGAAGACCACTGGCACTGCAACCAGAAGCTGAATTTGAGAGGGAGAGCGAGGGCAGGGCACTCTCTGGGAACTTCAGGCAGAAGAGAAGGAGCCTGGAAGGAGGGCAGGGCAGTGAGGATCGAAGGGAAATGGGATAGATGTAAGGGAACTTCCAGGGCCAGACTGAAGAGCAGGACTTGGTGCCCATGGAGGTGGATCATGAGGTAGAAGGATGAGTGCAGGGAGATGCTAGAAGCATCCACCCCATCTCTCTCTCTCAGGTCGTTGTCTGAAACGTCACCTTTTGTGTAATGGAGACCAAGACTGCCTCGACGGCTCTGATGAGGATGACTGTGAAGATGTCAGGGTCATTGATGATGACTGCAGCCAGTATGATCCAATTCCAGGATCAGAAAGGGCAACCTTGGGGTGAGTCACTGTCTTCTGTGAGTGATTTGTCCTGAATCATGAATGTTAGTTTCAGAGTGAGCAGCGGGCTTTCCCAGGAGGCAGTTCTCACTGTTCCCCTATGATGGATATGCAGTCCTGCCCAGGTGATATCACTTATGCTTCCCTCTACACGTCCTCCTGGGGTGGGGGCCCTTCTTTCCTTTCATGCTTCCCTACTCCACTGACCATCTCCTTTCACCTCCACTCCATTTCCAAGATCCATTTAAGATGCAGTGTTTCTGACCCAAGTTCACTTTCCAGTAGTCCTGTTCACAATATATGTTGCAATGTAGTTGCTTGTGAAGTCTTGGTATGGTGCTTTAGGATAAGCACTAGACTGCTAACCTATGACGTTGGATATTCAAACCTGCTAGCCACTCCCTGGATGTGAGTAGGAACCAACTCAATGGCACATAACAATAGCAACAGTTGCTTGTAAAACAATGGATGGTGAATTGGAAGAAAGGCCTGGCAATCTACTTCCAAAATGCCAGTCATCAAAAACCTCTAGACTGTGTGTTCTACTTTAACACACATGGAGTCACTATGAGTCGCAATAAAGTCGACAGCAGCTTGGGATGGTAGCAGGGTGATATAGTACAAATAATATAGACGCTGTTGTGGTTGTTAGGTGCCATCGAGTCGGTACTGACTCATAGCCACCTTCTACACAGCAGAACGAAATACTGCCTGATCCTGGGACACTTGAGCCCATTGTTGCTGCCACTTTGCCAATCCATTTCGCTGGGGGTCTTCCTCTTTTTCTCTGACCCTCCACCTTACCAAACATGATATCCTTCTCCAGTGACTGGTCCCTCCTGACAATATGTCCGAAGTATGACAGATGAAGTTTGGCCAACCTGGCCTCCAAGGAGCACTCTGGCTGCACTTCATCCAACACAGATCTGTTGGTTCTTTTGGCAGCCCATGGTACTTGAAATACCATAACTCAAAACCATCAATTCTTCTCAGTCTTCCTTATTCACTGTCCAGCTTTTGCATGCATATGAGGTTATTGAAAATACCATGGTTTGGGTCAGGTAAACCTTAGTCCTCAAGGTGACATCTTTGCTCTTCAACACCCTAAAAAGGTCTTGTGCCACAGATTTGCCTAAGGGAATATGTCATTTGATTTCTTGACTGTTGCTTCCATGAGTGTTGATAGTTGATCTAAGAAGAATGAAGTCCTTGACAGCTTCAATCTTTTCCTCATTGTTAAGAATGTTGTTTATTGGTCCAATGGTGAGGATTTTTGTTTTCTTGACATTGAGATACAATCCATACTGAAGGCTATACTTTTTGATCTTCATCACTAAATATTTTAAGACTTTTTCACTTTCAGCAAGCAAGGTTGTATCATTTGCATATGGCATAGTTAAAGAGTCTTCCTCCAATCCTGATGCCACATTTTTCTTCATATAACCCAGATTCTTGGATTATTTGCTCAGCATACAGGTAGACTAAGTATGGTGAAAGAATACAACCTTATCACACACCTTTCTTACTTTTAAACCATTTGATGTTCCCATGTTCTGTTCGAATACCTGCCTCTTGGTGCAGGTACAGATTCCTCATGAACACAATTAAGTGTTCAGGAATACTCATACTTCACAATGTTGTTCATAGTTTGTCATAATCAACACAATTGAAAGCGTTTGCATAATCAATAAAGCACAGGTAAACATCTTTCTGATATTCTCTCCTTTCAGCCAAGATCTATCAGATACCATCAATGATATCCCTTGTTCCATGGCCTCTTTTGAATCTGGCTTGAACCTCTGGAAGTTCTCTGTCAATGTATGCTTGCAGCTTACTTTTAGTAAAACTTTACTTGTGTGGGATATCAAAGATATTGTCTGATGATTTCTGCATTCCGTTGGGTCACCTCTCTTTGGAATGGTCACAAATATGCATCCAATCAGTTGGCCAGATGTCTTTCAAATTTCTTGGCATAGATGAGTGAGTGCCTCCTGTGCTGCCTCACTTTTTTGAAATATTTCAATTTTTATTCCATCAATTCCTGGTGCATTTTTCTTTGCCAATTCCTTCAGTGCACTTTGGACTTCTTCTTTCAGTATCATTAGATTTTGATCATATGCTACCTCTTGAATCGGTTAAACATCAACCATTTTGTCTTGGTACAGTGACTCTGTGTATTCCATCTTCTCTTTTTTTAAAAAAATTTATTGTGAGGTTTACCTGGGAGAACATCATTTTTACACTCATCCTGTCATATTTTGTTTCATTGCAATGATTACAATCCCCTCCATGCATCATCAAATAACCAAAGGGTACACCCCACAGGCCCGCCCCCTGGCCATCAGCGCACAGCCCCTCTCCCTCCCTGAGTCCAGTGTCCCCAGCCGCTCCATCTGTCCACATCATCATCTCTGTCTCCATTCCTGGCATCACTGCCTCTCTGGGTAGGGTCCCACTCTCCATTCTTCTCATTTGATGGTCCCAGGGACCTCTGTTCCTGGGCTGCAAAATCAATCACTCCCCTCCTTTTGTCAAAAAACATCTACCTCTGTATTTTCTACTCTCACAGTCAGTCCTGATGGCAATTATTTATTATTATACCACAAGAGTCTTATCCCCATTTCCTTTTACCAGCCCGGTCCTAAAAGATTAGAAATCATTCAGTGGAGATTCTACCTTCCCCTGCCACATCTGAAACTAAACTCCCTCTTGAAAGCTTGTAAGCCAGTCACTTCTTGCCTTTATTGGCCCTCCAATTTTGAATAGCCAAGGTCTAAGTTGCCCTTCAATTCTAGTAAGGCTTGCTTCATATATCTTGGTACTTTTTCATTGGAAGCATAAATATTTATTATGGTTATGTCATCTTGCTCATTTGACCCTTTGATCATGAGATAGTGTCTTTTTTTTTTTTTTTTTAATGCTGGTTTTTGTCTTAAAGTTTACTTCATCAGAGATTAGTATTGCTACTCCTGCTTGTTTATTGTTGCAGTTAGCTTGGTATATTTTTTCCATCCTTTAACTTTTAGTCTGTTTTTGTCTTTGTGTGTAAGGTGTGTCTCTTGCAGGCAGCATATTGAAGGATCTTATTTTCTTATCCATTCTGCCATTTTCTGTCTCTTCACTGGTACATTGAATACACTGACATTCAATGTTATTATCGATAGGTATGAATTAATTGCTGCCATTATGTTAAATTTTTGGTAGTGCTGTTTGTTCCTTTGTTCTGCATGCCTTCTTGTGCTGAGATTGTGTTTTTTGTGTTATTCTTGTCTGTTTTTCCTTAGTTTTCATGTTTGCTTGTTCAGCTTGGAAGTTCATTTTCATGGTAAGTTGTGAAGTATTAACTTTCTTTGGAGTCACCTTATAATCTATTAACTTTTCTCTCAATTTAAGAGAATCTATTGTATCCTGTAATCTACCTCACCTCCTCACCACCTGGATCTCTGTTTCAACATTTCCCCCTTCTTTTGACATTGATATTATTTTGCTCTTCGGTTTACCTCCAAGCTCCTTTGAATTTGTTTTTCTGGTTTTATTCTGTTCTGGACTCTGCTATCCATCGTCTGAATTTCAGGTGTTGTTGACACACCTGTTAATCTCTGGTTGTTATCTGTTCTTGTTGGTTTTCAGTCCAAAGAGCTCCCTTTAAGATGTTTTGAAGTGCTGGATTAGCTTTGACAAAATCTCGTAGCTTCTGATTATCCTGGAATGTTTTGATTTCACCTTTGTATTTGATTGAGTTTTGCTGGATAGGTGATTCTTGGTTAGCCGTTTTTTTCTTTTAGGATTTTGAATATTCTCCCCATTGCTTTCTTGCCTGCATGGTTTCTGCTGAGGAATCAGAGCTTAATCTTATTTGCTTGCCTTTGTAAGTAACACTTCTCTTTTCCCTGGCTGCTTTTAGGATTCTATCCTTGTCTTTGATTTTGGTGAGCTTGATTATTTATATGTCTTGGTGATTTTCTTTTGGGGTCTATCCTTCCTGGGGTACGTTGGGTTTTTTGAATGTTTATCTTCTCACCCTTCAAAATATTAGGGAAATTTTCTTCCAGAAGCTCTTCCATTATCTCCTCTGTGGACTTCTGTGATTATTTCTGTTCTGGAATTCCAATAATTGTTAAGTTGTTCCTCTTCATGTTATCCAGCATGAATCTTAGACTCTTTTCAGATTTTTAAATTCTTTTTTATGCTTTATCTTCTATCTTAGCAGTATTGAGAGATTTATTTTCCAGCTCACTGGTTCTGGCTTCCATCTCTTCAATTTTGCTCCTTTCTTCTTTCAGTGTATTGTCCATTTCTGATATTTTATTATTAATCATCTGGAAATCTTTTTGCAGGTTTTGAATTGTTTCAAAATACTTTATCGATCTTGTTTGATTGCTCTTGTAGTACTTTCCTGACTTCTTCCTTGTTTTCCTCCACTCCTTTTCAGAGCATTTGAATTTGTTTCCATATTATTCTTCTGAATTCCTTCTCATGCAAATCTCAAACCTGCTCTTCCTTTTCTGGAAAGCCTTTGTCTCCAGCTCATTTGTCTCAGTTACTGTTTTCTGGTTTTGGACATATTTTGAGATCTTTTGTTGTGTTTTTTTCTTTGGTACTTTCCAGTAGTTATGTGGGTTTTTAATGCTTAAATGGATGTTTGTAGCTGTGTTATTAAGCTTACTGGTTGTCTTCTGGGGGATATGATCAGGAGATAGGCTTCCCTTTTTGCATGTAATGCTTAGCAGCTGTTATTGGCTCTTGTCTCAGTGGTGGGATATTATGGTGTATGCTTGTAGCTTGGCTATATGGTCACGATTGCTGTCTCTTACTGGATAATGTATGGAGAAAAAGCTCCCACCTCCAGGAAAAATGTGTGATCAAAAGGATCAAAAGCAGAAGCAATTTAAAAGCAGAGACAAAAACTATCCTTTTGAAACAAAAATAAAACTGTGGCCGACTGGCCAGTAGCCTTGCTACACAGGTAGTGTGTGTGCACTATAGAAGCCTCCAGCAGTGGGTGAGGCTGTCCACTTGCTCAGGGCCCTCCTCTAGTCACCACAGTAGAGGTGTGCAGATAGATTTTGAGAAGTTAATGGGAGAAAGATTGTCTACTATTTTTGTCTCTGAAGTTCAGTTAGGTAGCTGTGTGTGCACAGCATAATTCTTGAGATAGTTGCGTCCTTTCTGATTCCAGATTTTTGCACATTTGGTTGTAATATTTGCCTTTATCTTCTCGAGCTGATCTTTGAAATTTTCTGTTCAGCTCTTGGACCTCCTCATTTCTTCTATTTGCTTTAGCATCTCTACGCTGGAGAGCAAGTTTCAGTGTCTCTTCTGACATCCATTTTGACCTTTTCCTTCTTTCGTGTCTTCTTAATGACTTTTTGCTTTCTTCATGTATGATGTTCTTGATGTCATCCTACAACTCTTCTGGTCTTCAGTCTTTAGTGTTTAATGTATCAAAATTGTTCTTCAGATATCTCTAAATTCAGGTGATATATTCAAGGTCATATTTTGGCTCTCATGGACTTGTTTTCATTTTCTTCAGCTTTAGTTTGAATTTGCATATGAGTAATTGATGGTCTGTTCCACATTCTGCCCCTGGCCTTGTTTTGACTGATGATATGGAGCTTTTCCATTGTCTCTTTCCACAGATATAGTCAATTTGATTTCTATGTATTCTACCTGGTGAGGTCCATGTGTATAGTTGTCTCTTATGCAGTTTAGAGAATGTATTTGAAATGAACAAATCATTGATTTTTCAGAATTCTATCATGCTATCTCCAACATCATTTCTATCACCAAGGCCATATTTTCCAACTACTGATCCTTCCTCTTTGCTCCCAACCTCTGCATTCCAATCACCTGTAATGATCAATACATCTTGATTGCATGGTTGAGCAATTTTATACTGAAGAAGCTGGTAGAATTCTACTTAATCTTCACTGGCTTTAGTAGTTGTTGCATAAATTTGAATAATAGTGGTATTAACTGGTCTTCCCTGTAGGCGTATGGATATTATCCTATCACAGATAGCGTTGTACCTCATGACTGATCTAGATATGTTCTTTCTGACAATGAATGCAACACCATTCCTCTTCGATTTGTCATTCCCGGCATAGTAAACCATGTGGCCGTCAGATTCAAAATGGCCAATACCAGTCTGTTTCAGCTCACTAATGCCTAAGATATCAATGTTTATACATGCCATTTAATTTTTTACAATTTCTAATTTTCCTAGATTCATACTTCATACATTCGATGTTCTGATTATTAACGGATGTTTACAGCCATTTCTCTTCATTTTGAGTTGTGCCCCTTCAGCAATTGAAGGTCACGTGGGCTTTTCTCCCACAGGCTTTACTCCATTCACATCATCATGGTCAACTCTACTTTGTGGAGGCAGCTCTTCCCCAGTCTCATTTTGAGTGCCTTCCAACCTAGGGGCTTATTTTCCAGCACTATGTCTGCCAGTGTTTCTCTGCTGTTCATAAAGTTTACAGTGACTAAATAATTGGAAGTAGTTAGTCACTCCTTCTTCCTAGTCTGTCTTCATCTGGAAGCTCATCTGAAACCTGTCCACCATGGGTGATTCTTCTGGTATCTAAAATTCCAGTGGCATAGCTCCCAGAATCACAGCATTGATACATTTGAGCCCATTGATGCTGCCATTTTGCCAAACCATCTCACTGGGGGGTCTTCCTCTTTTTCTCAGACTGTCCACCTCACCAAACATGATGGCCTTCTCCAGGGACTGGTCTGTCATGACAATATGTCCAAAGTATGAGAGATGAAGTCATTCGATCCTGGCTTCCAAGGAACACTCTGGCTATAATTCTTTCAATACAAATCTATTTGTTTTTTTGGCTGTCAATGATACTTTCAATATTATCCTCCAATGCCATAACTCAAATGCATCAATTCTTCTATAGTCTTCCTTATTTATTACTCAACTTTCGTATGCCTATTAGGTTATTAAAAATATCATGGCTTGGGTCAGGGGCATCTTAGTCCTAAAACTGACATCTTTGCTCTTCAATACTTTAAATAGGTCATGTGCGGCAGATTTGCCCAATGCAATATGTCATTTAATTTCTTGACTGCTGCTTCAGTGTGTATTGACTGTTGATCCAAAGAAAATGAAGCCCTTGACAACTTCAATCTTTTCTTCATTTACCTTGATGTTATTTATTGATCTGGTGGTGAGGATTTTATTCTTTACATTGAGGTACAACCAATACAGAATGCTGTGGTCTTTGATCTTCATTAATAAGAATTTTAAGTCCTCTTGGTTTTCAGCAAGCAAGGTTGTATTGTCTGCATATCACAGGTTGTTAATAAGCCTTCCTCCAATCAATATGTTTTTCTTCATATAATTCAGCTTCTCTGATTATTTGCTCAGCATACTGGTTAAATAAGTTTGGTGAAAGAATCCAACCCTGTCACACACCTCTCTTAATTTTAAACCATTTGGTGCTCACTTGTTCTGTTCAAACAACTGCCTTTTGGTTTATGTACAAGTTCCTCATGAGCACAATTAATTGTTCCGGAATACTCATTCTCCACAACGTTGTCCATAACTTGTCATGATTCACACAATTGAAAGCCTTTGCATAGTCAATAAAGCACAAATATTCATCTTTCTGTTATTCTCTGCTTTCAGCCAAGATCCATTGGACATCAACAGTGATATCCCTCATTCCGCATCCTGAAACTAACTTGAACCTCTGGAAGTTCTCTGTTAATGTAAGGTTGCAGTTCTTTCTGTATTACCTTTAGTACAACTATACTCACATTGTATATCAATTATATTGTCTGATGACTTCTACATTTCATTGGGTCACCTCTCTTTGGAATGGACACAAATATGGATCTCTTCCAGTAAGTTGGCCAGGTAGTAGTCTTCCAATTTTCTTGGCATAGACAAGTGAGTTTCTTGAGTGCCACATCACTTTGTTGAAAGATTTCGATTTGTATTCCATCAATTCCTGGTGATTTATTCTTTGCCAATGATTTCAATGTACCTTGGACTTCTTCCTTCAGGATCATTGGTACTTGATCATATGCTACTTTTGAAATGTTTGAACATCGACCATTACATTTTGATATAGTGACTCTTTGTATTCATTAAATCTTTTGATACTTTCTTCATCATTCTGTATTTTGACCATAGAATCCTTCCATATTACAAGTCAAGGTTTGAATTTTTCTTCACTTCCCTTAGCTTGATAATGCTGAACATGTTCTTCCCTTTTAGTTTTCTAACTCCAAGTCTTTGCACATTTTCTTATAATATTAGACTTTGTCTTCTCAAGCTGACCTTTGAAAAATTCTTTTCAGCTCTTATACATCCTCACGTCTTCCATTTGTTTTAGCATCTCTATGCTGGAAAGCAAGTTACAGAGTCTCTTCTGACATCCATTGTGGTCTTTTCCTTCTCTCTTGTTTTCTCAAGGAACTTTTGCTTTCTTCCTGTATTATATAATCTTTATGTCATTCTACAACTCTTCTGGTCTTCAGTTTTTAGTGTCTAATGCATCAAATCTCTTCTTCAGATGATCTCTAAATTCAGGTGGGATGTACTCAAGGTCATATTTTGTGGACTTTTAAAATTTCTTCAGCTTCAGCCTGAATTTTCATATGTGCAATTAATGGTCTGTTCCACAGTTTTCTTCTGACCTTGTTTTGACTGATGATATTGGAGCTTTTCCATCGTCTTTTTCCACAAATGTAGTCAACTTGATTTCTGTGTATTTCATCTGGTGAGGTCCATGTGCATAGTCATCTTTTATGCTTTTTAAAAATGCTATTTTCAATGAAGAATTCATTGATCTTGCAAAATTCTGGCATATAGTCTCCAGCATCATGTCTATCACCAGGGCCATATTTTCCAACCACTGACCCTTCCTCTTTGATTCTAACCTTTGCATTCTTATCATCAGTAGCGATTGATACATCTTGATTGCATGTTTGATCAATTTCATACTGAAGAAGTTGGCAGACTTCTTCAATTTCATCATCACTGGTGTTAGTGGTTGATGCATAAAGGTGAATAATAGTGGTAGTAACTGGTTTTCCTTGTATGTGTGTGGATATTATCCTATCACAGATAGCGTTGTACCTCATGATTGCTCTTGATGTGTTCTTTTTTGATGTTGAATGTGAAGCTATTCATTTTAATTTGTCATTCCCAGCACAGTAAACCATGTGATTATCAGATCAAAATGGCCAATACTAGTCCATTTCAGCTCACTAATGTCTTGAATATCAATGTTTATATGTTCCATAACATTTTTTACAATTTCCAATTTTCCTAGGCTCATATTTCATACATTCCATGTTCCAACTATTAATGAATTTTTACAGCTGTTTCTATTTATTTTGAGTTGTGCCCCCTTAGCAAATGAAGGTCCTAAGGACTTTACTCCATTTGTAACATCATGTTCAAATCTGTCTTGAGGAGGCAGCTCTTCCCCAATCTTATTTTGAGTGCCTTCTAACCTGAGAGGCTCATCTTCTTGCACTATTTCTGACAATATTCTGGTGCTCTTTATCATGTTTCAATATTCAATAGCTTGGTGCTGATAGTGTTCCACTGCTATTCATAAGGTTTTAATTGACTAAATATCCAGAAGTAGTATATCTCTCCTTCTTCTTGGTCTGTCTTCATCTGGAAGCTCATCTAAAATGTGTCCACAGTGATTGACCCTGCTGGTATTTAAAATACCAATGACGTAGCTTCCAGAATCATAGCAACACACAAGCCACCCCAATACAACAAACTGACAGATCAGTGTTGAGACAAAAAGAGGTCTGAACCCCCATTTTACCACAGCTTATATAAACCTCCCAATCCACACTTTCCTTATTTGTGGGAATTAAAGCATCTTTGATTCTTCTCTTCATCAAGGTGACTTCAGGTTTGAGGCAAGTTCCTTGGATGCATCACATTCTTTGGATTCTGAGCCTTGATAAATTTATTTCTTCTTTCTGGACTGTTCTTTCTCATCTTCAGAACCAGCAATCGTCTCTTCAGGAAGCCTTCTTGACCCTGTCTAGGCTGATTTACCACCACATTTTGTTCAGTTTGCCCTACTGTGGTGGCTTGTGAATTTTTCTGTGATTCTGGTAGCTATGAAATGAGTATTTGAAATAAAAGCAGGGTCACCCATGGTGGACAGGTTTCAGCTGCGCTTCCAGATGAAGACAGGCTAGGAAGAAGGAGGGCAGGACTACTTCTAATTATTTAGTCACTGAAAGTCTTATGAATAACAGTGGAACACTTTGAGCACCAGGATATTGAATACTGAAACATGATGAAGAGCACCAAAATATTGTCAGATATAGTGCTATAAGATGAAATGCTAGGTTGGAAGACACTCAAAATACGACTGGGGACGA
Source organism: Chrysochloris asiatica (assembly GCF_000296735.1). Taxonomy (NCBI): domain Eukaryota; kingdom Metazoa; phylum Chordata; class Mammalia; order Afrosoricida; family Chrysochloridae; genus Chrysochloris; species Chrysochloris asiatica. Next base: position 24,384,541 of record NW_006408544.1, read on the forward strand.
GCTGCCTCCTAAAATAAGAGTTGATGGTTATGACACAAATAGAATAAAGCCTTAAAGAAAAATAGCTGTAAACTTCCATTGATAGTCAGAAGATGGAATGTAAGAAGGATGAATCTAGGAAAATTGGAAATTGTCAACAATGAAATGGAACATATAAACATCAATAGTCAAGGCATTAATGAGCTGAAATGGACTGATATTGTCTGGGAGGTCTGTTGAAGCATCAATCTGCCCAGCATAGAGCTTTTTGAGAGATCTGTCTTGTCTTCTTTAATTCTCTGTACCCAGCATGCGTGATGGTGATGTTCTGGTATTGTCAGTTTCTGCTGTTCTGACTTTGTCTTGGGTCTTGTCCCCTGACTTACATAGGGCCTTTTTGAAGGCAAAGTCTGTCTTTGATTCATCTACATCCCCTCAGCCCTTTTTCAGAGTCTGCTAGTAACCTCTCACTAAATATTGCTTGAAATCAAACAAATCAATACGACTGCCTGAATCATTGTAGATGAGGCAATGCGGAGATTCAATCATTGCTGGGAGTGACCCAGCCTTATTGTAGCCCACTTAAGGTCAGTTGAGAGTGTGTTGCTTGCAGCTCTGACTCATTATGATTTAACAGCTCTGAGGTCACAGTTCCTGACTAGGTGGGATTGAGTCCTATAAGTGATGTAGCATATGAAAAAAAAAAAAAAAAAGATAAAATTCTGTATTTTTTTAGACTAATCAGAGGAAATTCTTATTAATATTGAAAGTTACTATAGAATGAACAGAGTAGAAGCAGAAACTATTGAGCTGAGAAATAGCCCCTCTTTATTGGCAAAATAACCTATACAACATGACCCTACTTTTGTGTGAATCAACCAGAAACATTCAAATATACTTCCTGAATCATGGGCCTTTGCCCATACTCAATACTGAAATAGTGGTCTGAACCCATCTCCACTTCCATCTGCTTACATTTTGAGGGTTCTTCTCTTCATCACAAGATCTTACAGATTTTATTGATATATTAATTTTTTCTAATTTAAGACTTCCCAGATTGTAATTTTTATTTGTTGTTACAGAATACTAGTTGTTTAAGGTAAAACTGAAAGTTTTTACCTTCCCCATTCATGCCCACCCAATCACTTTCTTTCCTTTCCCTCTCTAGTGCCTATCTCTAGTTTGGTGTAGAGACTCCTAGACCATTTTAAAAATGCAATTTATAGTAAAATAATCCTATATACACATGGAATCCTTGTGTGGCACTGCAGGATAAGCACCTGACCTCAAGATTGGTTTGAACCACAGGGTAGAGGTTCAAACCCACCAGCCACTCCTCAGAAATGCTATACAGGGTCACTGTGAGTCAGAAATGACTCAAAGGCACTTAGCAACAACAACAATAGTATACATATAGGCATATTTTACATGAATGTGATCATGCTATAATATTGATAGGTGAGTTGCTTTTTCCACTTACTGTATCTTGTTCTGGAGTCCTGGAGTGGCACTGTAGGATAAGCACTGGACTGCTAACTTCAAGGTTCGTGGTTCAAACTGATCAGCCACTCCTTGGAAACCCTTTACAGGGTCACTGTGAGTAGATACTTACTTGAAAGCACTTATAAGAGCAACATATCTTGTTCTACCTCTTTTTTCCTAAGTATATAGTATTCTATAACAGGAGCCAGCAGATTATGACCATCAAGTCAATTCTGCCTTACTTTTTGTTTTTTTAAATAAAGCTTTATTGAAAGACAGCTTTTGACTCATAATCGCAGGATTGAATAGTTGCTATAGAAACCTACAGATTGCAAAGTCTAAAATAGCAAATCTTTACAGAAAGATTTGCTAACTTCTCTTCAATAGTAGGACTATATGACTGTTCATTTGACTATTACATATGGAAGGAAAATAAGACTTTAAAAAAAAAAATCCTCTTATAAATGATGCTATAACGAACACCCTTGTACACGTCTAAGTATTTCTGCATAGTACATTTCCAAAAAGTGACGTTTCTCTGGCTATACCTTTTCATTTTTACTGATTCTTTTGTAGCTAGTTTTTCTGGATATATGTAGACTTTAATTATGCTTACAGATTGTGTTGTTATTGTTGTTAGGTGCCATCTAGTTAATTCCAATACTCAGAAAGACTATATATACAACAGAACAAAACAATGCTCAGTCCTGCACTATCTTCACAATAGCTCCTATGTTTGAGCCCATTTCTTCAGCCACTATATCAATCCATTTCATTGAGGGTCTTCTTCTTTTTCTCTATCCATCTGCTTTTCCAACTATGATGTTCTTGTCTAGGGAATGGTTCCTCCTGATAACATGTCCAAAGTACATGAGACAAAGTCTCATCATCCTTGCTTCTCAGGGACATTCTAGCTGTACTTATTCAAAGACAGATTTTTTTTTCATTTTTCTGGTAGTCCAGGATATGTTCAATAGTCTCTGTCAACACCGTAATTCAAATGCATTCATTCTTCCCCAATCTTCCTTATTCATTGTCCAGATTTCACATATATATGTGGGAATTGAAAATACCATGGTTTTTTGGTCCTTAGAGTGACACCTTTGCTCTTTATCATTTAAAAAATGTCTTTTACAACAAATTTTCCCAGTGTAGTATGTCATTTGATTTCTTGACTAATGCTTCCATGAGCATTTATCAGGATTCAAGTAACATGAAATTCTTGATACGTTCAATCTCTTCTCTGTTTACCATGATGTTTATTGGCTCGGTTGTGAAAAAAAGTTTTTATTTTTTTTACATTGAGGTGTAATCCATACAGAAAACTGTAGTATTTAATCTTAATCAGTAAGTGTTTAAAGTCCTCTTCACCTTCAGCAAGCAAGATTTTTTCAGCTGCATATCAGATTGTTAATAAGTCTTTCTCCAATGATGATGGTATGTTCTTCTTCATATAATAAAACTTCTCAGATGATTTACTCAGCATACAGAATGAGGAAATGTGGTGAATGTATACAATACTGACACGCACTTTTCCTAATTTTAAGCCACACAATATCTCCTGGTTTGCTGAAACAACAAAATTAAGAGTTCTGGACTCTATTCTTTTCAATGTTCTCCATAGCTTGTTATGATCCACACAATTGAATGTCTATGCCTTGTCAATAAAACACAAATCAACATGTTTTAGGGTTTATAGGATAGTCTTAAGGTTTATTGTTCTTTTAAGTCTTATTTTTTTATGTGACTGAGGTGAATGTTTACAGAAGAAGAAGAAAAATCAGTCTTTCACTCTGCAAATCATACACATTTTTCTTCTTGTCATTGATTAAAATTTATCCCACTTCCTTCTATTTTCTGTTTCTATTGTTAAGTCTTTCCTAGCCTTTCTAAACCTTTTCTTTGGAAAATATTGTTCTTTTGATTTCAAGGGGCTGATTATTCTAAAGTCTGAATACTTCCCCAATATATTGTTCCCTTATATATCTGTCTATTGTTTGGCTGAAAATTGAGTCATGGAGGTGAGTTCCTTTCCATATCTGAAGGGTGACTAAAGGCCATTGTCTTGAAAGTACCACCAGTTTCTATCTGACCAGTAAGCCTGGTTTTTGTTCCACATTTTTCTCACTCTACCCAGGACCTTCTAATATGATTCCGTTCAGAGCAGTTGGTAGTGGTAGCTGGGTACCATCTTGTGTTTCTCCTCCTAGATTCATGGAGACTGATGTTCATGTGGTCCATTCTCATGTGGAACTAATTTTTATTACTTTTCCTTCCTCCATATATGGAGAAACCAATAATTTCACCTTAGATGACTGCTCAGGAGCTTTTAAGACTCCATTCGCTATTTTCTATTATAAGATGTAGAACATTGCCACTTGACCTTGATATTCCCTGAGACCATGGTCCTGAGCCCCTGGAAACAGGGACTGATTCCCTCAAGGTGTTTGGTTATGCTTAAGATGATTATGTAACTTTGTCCTCTGCATACTCCAGCACATTCTTGAATGTATGTACAGCAAAGGTGAATATACATGTATTAATATCCTCTGTCAAACCTACAAAAGGGTATACATTATCATCTCTCCCTCTCATACCCATTCAGTCTTTGTGCCTACCCATGCTTCTACTCATAGACCATTTATATTACAGGATTGTATATATCACAGTATGTTTTGTTTGGCACATCAGAGAACTTATATTTATAAAATATAAGCAGAAATTTGTACAGTGAATGGGAAGATAGAAACTGCAGGATAGAGTAAAGTGAAGAAGCCCAGATTTTAGTGTCAAAAGATCTTGGGGGGAAAATGCATCTGTGACTATAGGCAAAATAATTTTTCTGAGATTCAGTTTCTGAATTTGAAAAATTGTCATGGAGTTGAAAGTTAATGTATGTTAAATGTCTGGCAGAGTTTGTATTCAATTTATCATAATTATTATTACATCATTTCCACTAATATGAAGAAAGTGAAGAAGATAGGAAAAGAAGAAGGAAATTAATATACATTGATTTCCTACTATATGCCAGGTATGCATTATTTATCCAGTTGTCATAGTGTAATGGTTTCAAGATGGGCTGCTAACCTCAAGGTCAGCAGTTTGAAACTACCAGCAATTCCACAGGAGAAAGATGAGACTTTCTGCTTCCATAAAGATTTACAGTATCAGAAATCTTATAAAGGGTCACTATGAGTCAGAACCAACTCCACAGCACACCACTGCCGTCACCACCTTTTGAGATGGGTTACATTCACAGTTTAATTCTTGCTCATTTTCTGTCTTTATACCTTTAAGACACATGGCAAGGGTAATCACTGAATGTCATGAGAACATAGGGGGGGGGGGGAACAACTACGTCTGTCCAGAATAATCAAAGAAAGCCACATAGAGGAGACAACATTTCTGTTGGGTCTCAAAGTCAAGGTAGGAATTTGACAGCAGAGACAAGTACTAATTTTATTATTTATTACATAAGAGTCTTATTATATTGTTAGGTCTTGAAACTTTTAGCCAAATGCAAAAATGTTTTGTACAGTTAATTTTCCCTTCTTAGAAAATTAAAGCTGTTTTTCACCAACTGAGCATTATTTTACAAATTTTCTGTGGCCTAAAACATGATCAAAGATATTAGTTTGAAGATTAAGGTACATCTGACCCAACCCATAGTATTTTCAATAGCCTCATATGTAGGTAAAAGTTGTACAGTGAATAAGAAAGCTTGTGGAATATTTGATCCATTTGAGTTATGGTCTTAGAGAAGAATACTGAAAGTACCCATGAGTTTACAAAAGAATAAACAGATTTGTGTTAGAAGAAGTACAGCCAGAATTCTCCTTAGAACTACAGGCTGTTGAGATCTTGGACATGTTATCAGGAGGGAACAGTCCCTTGAGAAGGACATCATGCTTGGTAAAGTGGAGGATCAGCGAAAAAGAGGAAGACACCCAACAAGATGGATTGGCACAGTGGCAGCAGCATTTAGGTTCAAACAATTGTGAGGATGGCGCACGACCGGGCAGCGTTTCAGTCCATTGGGTTTCAGTGCATAGGGTTGCTATGCACAACAGAATGGCACCTAATAACAATGAAAACATAGACATGAGCAAGATATATTTTATATGTCTCAGAGAGGAAAGTATTTCTGGAAGAGTATTGGGCAATGGGAAGGGAAGTATCTTGTTAATTGCCTAGCATATACTATCAATTTTACTTGTGTTTTAATATTCTCGTTTATTCTTGTTAAGTGCTGTTGAGTAAATTTCAAGTCATAGTGACCCTGTATAGGATTTCCAAGGCTATAAATCTTTCCAGTAGCAGAAAGTCTCAACTTTCTCCCGTGGAGTGACTAGTGGCTCAAATCACCCACCTTGTGGTTTTCAGTCCAGTGCTTACCCTACAGAGCCACCACACCCCCCAATACTCCCATTTAGAGTTAACAAAAACCATTAGTGGTAGTTATTGTTGTGCCTGTCCTTCAAATAAGAAATGAACTCCAAAAAAGTCATATAGCTAGTAAGTGGCAGAGCTTTAAATAGGCCTCTTCTGGGCTTTCATACTGCATATCTTCCGATATCTGTAAGTCTGCCACTAAGGTAATGACCTTTTTAAGGGCTAGGCTCCCTCTTAGCACTATACTGTTGTTGTTAGGTACCGTCAAGTCAATTCTGACTCATAGTGATTCTGTGTAGGGTTTCGGAGGTGGGAATGGGGTGTATGAACCACCAACCTTGTGGTTCAAATTGACTTTAAGGTCCAGTGTTTGATCCTATGGCACCACACCATGACCTTTCTGAGTCTTAGGTTCCATCTTAGAACTATGTTGTTGTTGTTGTTGTGTGCCGTGGAGTCGGTTCCGGCTCATAGCAACCCTGTACAGGGTTTCCGAGGCTGTAAATCTTTATGGGAGCAGAATGCCTCATCTTTCTCCTGCAGAACAGCTGGTAGTTTCGAACTGCTGACCTTGAGGTTGGCAGCCCAACTCGTAACCACTACGCTACCAGCGCTTAGAACAATGAGTTACCCCAAATATCAAGACTGACTTTTCAATTAGAGGGTCTTTTCCTGAAATTGTAACATTAACAACAAAATATTCATTTAGTAGTAATGTATGTTAAGAACTTTTATGATTTCTTCACATGGTTTAACTCATTCAATCTTACAGTCACCTTATGAGGAAAGCAGTATTGTTAATTGATTTTCTTTCTTTTAACACCTTATCTGAGATATAGTTTACAGATCAAACAATTGAACTCTTTAGAGTGTACAGTTAATGATTTTTAGTACATTTACAGATATGTGCAATCACCATCAAAGTGATTTTTACAACATTTTGATCTCACATAATTTTGTTATCATACTCCAATCCATTCACCTTTGCCTTGGCCTTTGTTTTTGTTGTTATTAGGTGCTATAGAGTCAATTCTGACTCATAGCAACCCCACGCACAACAGAACAAAACACAACCCAGAGCGACTTTCTCTTTTTCGCTGACCATTCATTTTATGTAGAATGATGCCCTTTTACACTAATTGGTCTCTACTGATAATATGTCCTAAGTATGAGAGACAAAGTGCTTCCAAGGAGTACTCTGGCTGTATTTCCTACAAGACAGATTTATTTGTTCTTCTGGCAGTCCGTGGTACTTCCAATATTCTTTGCCAACACCATAATTAAAATGCATTTATTCTTCTATGGTCTTCTTTACTCATTGTCCAACTTTCACATGAATATGAAGTGACTGAAAATAACATGCCTTCAGTCAGGTCCACCTTAGTCCTCAAACTGAAATCTTTGTTCTTTAACACTTTAAAACATGTCTTTTGCAGCTGATTTGCCTAATGTAATACGTCGTTTGAGTTCTTGACTGTTGCTTCCATGAATGTTGTTTGCAGATCCAAGCAAAACAAAGTCTTTGACAACTTCAGTCTTTTCTCCATTTATCATGATGCTATTTATTGATCCAGTTTTGAGGATTTGTGTTTTCTTTACATTGGGGTACAATCCATACTGAAGGCTGTGGTCCTTGATCATCATCAGTAAATATTTTAAGTCCTCTTCACTTCAAGCAAGCAAGGTTGTATCTTCTGCATATTGCAAGTTGTTAGTAAGTCTTCTTCCAATCCTGATGTCACATTATTCTTCATCCAATCTGGTTTCTTGGATTATTTGCAGAGCATACAGGTCAAATAAATATGGTAAAAGGGCATAAGCCTCGTTATTATATTTTCTTGATTTTAAACCATTCCTGATTTTAATTGAATATCTTTCTAATTTTAAATAATTTCTTATTTTAATTTAATACCTTTCCTGATTTTAAACCTTGTTCTTTTTTAACAACTACCTCTTCATCTATATACAGGTTCCTCAGGAACGCAATGAAGTGTTCTGAAATATCTATTCTTCTCAATGTTTTCCAGAGTTTGCTATGATCCACACAATTAAAAGCTTTTGCATCGTCAATAAAGCACAAGTATCTTTCTGATAGTCTCTGCTTTCAGCCAAGATCCATATGAAGTCACCAATAATATCCATGGTTCCATATTCTCTTCTGAATCTGGCTTGAATTTCTGGCAGTTCCGTGTCAATGTACTGTTGCATCCATTTTTAAATTATGTTCAGCAAAATTGCATTTGCCTGTGACATTAATTATATTGTTTGATGATTTCTGTATTTCATTGGATCACCTTTCTTTGAGATGGGTACAAATATGGCTCTCTACTTATCTGTTGACCAGGTAGCTGTTTTCCAAATTCTTTGGAGATAGTGAGCACCTCCAGTGCTGCCTCAGTTTGTTGGAAGATTTCAATTTGTATTCCATCAGTTCCTGAAGTCTTGTTTTCCACAAAGCTTTTAGTACAGCTTGTACTTCCTTCTTTAGTACCGTTGGTGTTTTTGAACTGAAATGGTTTGAGTGATTTCTTTAGTTTTTTATTGTGAATTGAATGATAGTTTACATGGGAGAATATTGGTTTTATACTCATTTTATTGCAATGATGACAATTTTGCATCACCATTCAATAATATTTGCTTCTATTCCTTGTGTGTTTTTTTGGGGGGGGATTATGGAGGGTGTGTGGAAGTTGTACACAAAAACTCTCAGGAATGCATGATCATTTAAACAACCAAAGGACAGATTCTGCAAGCCTGCTTCCTGGCTGCCAGCCCACAGCGTTTCTCTTTCCATGAGTGTAGAGTCCTCAGCTGCTCTCTCAGTCAGTGTTCTCAGCTCTGCCTCTATCTCTGGTGTCACTGTATTTTTGGATAGGGTCCCACATTCTGCTCGTGCTCTTCTTCCTTGATGGTCCTCTGTTCCTGTAATGTAAGATTAACTACTCTCCCCTTTATGTTACAAAACTTCTACTTCTACAGTTGTGACAATCACTACCTCTTGAAAGGGTTGAATATCAACCATTTCTTTTTGGTACAATGACTCCATGCATACCTTTCAATTGTGTGTGTGTGTGCTTTTTGCATCATTTAATCTTTTACCCATAGAATCCTTCAGTATTGTAACCTGAGGCTTGAATTTTTTTTTTTTTTCAGTTCTTTCATCTTAAAAACTCTGAGTGTTCTCTTTTGCTTCTCTAACGCCAAGTCTTTACCCATTCCATTATAATATTTCGCATTGTCTTCTTGAGCTGCCCTTTGTAATGTTCTGCTCAGCTTTTTCAGTTCTTCACTTCTTCCAGCGTCTCTACACTCAAGAGCAAGCTTCAGAGTCTTTTCTGACATCCATTTTGGTCTTTTCTTTCTATCTTGTCTTTTTAATGATATTTTGCTTTCATCCTGTATGATGTTCTTGATGTCATCGCATAACTCTTCTGTTCTTCTGTCACTAGTGTCTAATGCATCAGATGTATTCTTGAGGTGGTCTCTAAATTCAGGTGGGATATATTCAGTGTCATATTTTGTCTCTATTGTAGGCAATATTCTTCAGTTTCAGCCTGAACTTACATATGAGCAATTGATGGTCTGTTTCACAGTCTGCACCTGGCCTTGTTTTGGCTGAGGATATTGAGGTTCTCTACCATTTCTTTCCACAGATATAGTCAATTTTATTTCTGGTGAAGTCCATGTAAAAAGATATTTGTAATGAATAAGTCATTGGTCTTGAATAAGTCATTGATTTTGAAAAAGTCTATTATGCGATCTCCAGCATCATTTCTATCAGCAAGGCCATATTTTCCAGTGACTGGTCCTTCATCTTTGTTTCCAACTTTCACATCCCAATAAGCAGTAATCATCAATGTATCTTGATTATGTATTCGATCAATTTCAGACTGAAGAAGTTAGTAGAATTCTTCAATTTCATCATCATTGACTTTAGTGCTTGGTACACAAATTTGAATAAAGTGGTATTAACTGGTCTTCCTTGAAAGTGTATGGATATCATACTATCAAAGACAGCATTGTACTTCAAGATACATCTGAAAATATTCTTTTATACAATGAATATGACAACATTCCTCTATTTAAAAAATTTCATAAATTTTTCATTCCCAGCATAGTAAACCATATAATGTCAAATTCAAAGTGTTCAATACCAGTTCATTCCAACTCACTAATGCCTAGGGTATCTATTTTTATGCATTCCATTTCATTTTAACAACTTCTAACTTTCCTAGATTCATACATCATACATTCCATGTTTCTATTATTAATGAATGTCTGCAACTGTTTCTCCACATTTTGAGTTGTGCCCCATCAGCAATTGAAGGTCCAAAAGCTTTGCTCCATTCATGTCACTATGGTCAGCTCTACTTTGAGGAGTTAGCTCTTCTCCAATTGTATTTTGAGTGCCTGCTAACCTGAGGAGCTCATCTTCCAGCACTATATCTGATGATGTTCTGCTACTGTTCATAAGATTTTCATCTTCCGGCACTATATCAGCAATGCCCAAGTGATATTCATGTGGTTTTCAGTGCCTATTCAGACATAGTCTTCCTTGTCTGTCTTAGTCTGGAAGCTTGACTGAAACTTGTCCACTTTGCTGGCATTTAAAATACTGATGGCATAACTTCCAGCATCGCAGAAACACACAAGCCACCACAGTACTACAATGTGACAGATGAGTAGTGGTACCTTGGCTTTAGATAATCACTAAACTGCCTATCTCTCTATATCCATTTCTTTGTTCTGGGCATTTTATATGAATGGGATCATATAATATTTGGTCTTTCATGTCTGGATCTTTTCACTTAGCATATTTTCAAAGTTCATCCATGTTATAACATAAATCAGTGCTTCCTTGTTATGACCAAATCATGTTCCTTTAAATGGATATGCCACAGTTTGTTCATCTATTCTTCACTTGGTGGACATTTGAGTTATTTCCATCTTTTGACTATTGTGAACAGTGCTGCTTAAAATATGAGTCTACATGACATGTGTATCCCTAGGAGTGGAGTTTATTTCTCTTAGGTATATACCTAGGAGTTGGGTTGCTGGGTCATGTAGTGAAGCTATGCTTAATAATTTGAGGAATTACCAGGCCCTTTTTCAAAGTAGCTGCACCATTTTACATTGCCCTCAGCAGCGTAAGAGAACTCTGATGTCTCCAAATTTCACACTTGTTATTATTTAGCTTCATGAGCTGCTTTTTATAAATGACAAAACTGAAACCCAGAAAAGCTAAGTGATTTGCCCAAAGCAACACATGTTTCAGAGCTGGGACATGAGCTGAGTCTGGCTTTTGTACCTGAACTCTTGATCATTGAGCAAATTATCTCTGTAGTTTATTCAAAAAATATTTAAGGGTGTCTCTTATATGGGAACACTGTTCTAGATACTGAATGGAGCTTTGCTTTCCATATGCTCTGGTTGAAGAGAAACTTGAGGCCCAAAATATAGCCTATTCAGCCTCCCATTGTTACCTGAAATGGCCCTTAAGGTATCTTGAGGAATCCTTGGGATCCACAGAATATAGATTGAGAAACAACTGATCAAACCACTTACCACATCATCTCCAGAGGATGACATTTTGTGCTATTTTGGCTATTCCAATGCTTTGTTCCAGAAATTGACCTTTCAATTTAGGTACAATATCCTGACCCAGCAAGAAGTTCAGAGTGTGTACGATGCCAGGTACTACGGGGGCCAGTGTGAGACAGTATACAATGGAGAATGGAGGGAGCTTCGATATGACTCTACCTGTGAGCGTCTCTACTATGGAGAGGATGAGAAGTACTTTCGAAAACCCTACAACTTTCTGAAGTACCATTTTGAAGTAAGTCTGGACTGGGATGTTCAGGCAGATAGATGCTTGTTGATGGAGATACCTTGCTTTTGGAGCTTTTATCTTTAGTAGAGCTTACTGGCAACTGCACATGCTTTCCCACCTGCCTCTACAGATCTCCTGTGTGGAAGGGCATGGAGAAGCAAGCATAAGACCAGTGAGACACAATGTCAATGTGGTCATGCACCTGTTAAATCTTAGCTCTCCAAACATAAATAGATCTCATTTTATCGTACTTAGAGTTACTGCAAGCACAGATACTATGTTTTTTTTGTTTGTTTGTTTTTTACAAATTGAAGATTTGTGGCAACCTTGTGCTGAGTCAGTCCACTGGTATCATTTTTCCAACAGCCTTGTGCTTACTTTGTGTCTTTGTGATACATTTGGTAATTCTCAGACTAGTTGTTGCTGTTGTGAAGTACTGTCGAGTCAGATCTGACCCATAGCGACCCTGTACAGGGTTTCCAAGGAGCAGCTGGTGAGCTTGAACTGCCGACCTTGCAGTTCAAACAGCTTTGCAGTCTGGCGCATTAACCCACAGCACCACACCAGGACTCCAGTTCTCAGAGTAGTTCCTCCTTTTTGTAATGCTGTTGCACACTCAGTGGACTACAGTACAGTGTAAATGGAATTTTCATATGCACTGATAAACCAAAAAATTCATGTGACTCACTTTATTGCTAAGGTTGCTTTAGTGTGGTGGTCTAGAACCTGCACTATCTCCCAAGTTTGCCTGTAGTATTTTATCAGAACCATCTTTATATATATTTGTGTATATAAATAAATATTTTAGCAGTGCTATAAACATATGGAAAAGAGTTTGATGGAATATGAGCTAGGCTGCTAACCACAAGATCACCAGTTCAAATTTACTAGTTGCTCCTCAGAAGAAAGATGAGGCTTTCTGCTCTCATAAAGATTTATAGCTTCAGAAAGTCTATAGAGGATCACTAGGAGTCAAAAACGACTCAACAACGCATACTACTATCATGATTATATGGAAGAAGTGTCTGGGTGCTACAAGCAGTTAAATGCTCAACTACTAACTGAAAGAGGCTCTATGGTAGCATAGTGGTTACGAATCAGGCTGCTAATCTCAAGGTTGGCAGTTCGAAACTACCAGCTGTTATGTGAGAGAAAATGAGGCTTTTTGCTCCCGTAAAGATTTGCAGCCTCGGAAATCCTGTACAGGGTCACTGTGAGTCAGAACCAACTCCACAGTACTTAACAACAACAACAACTAACTAAAAGGTTGGTGTGTTGACTCACCCAAAGGTGTCTTGGAAGATGAGCCTGGAGAACTTCTTCAGAAAGATCACAATTGTGGAATAGTTCTACTGTTCAAACTTGACAGCTGCTAATAACCATGATATGTCCACATTGAGAACATTGCTAATTTTGTATATGTTAGCAACTACCCATATGATGCCTGGATTAGCCTTTTAACAAAATTGCTTACAGCAGTCTGAAACTGTAGATATTTGACAAAGCAGAAATTTAAATATTGAACAGAGGTTTTATGTGCCCAAGGCTAACTTCTGCTTGCTTCTTTCCAGGCTCTGGCTGATACAGAAATTTCCTCAGAGTTCTATGATGATGTGAATAGCCTTCTTTCTGAAATGAAAAATGAAGATTCAGTTTCATGGGGATTGACCCTTGATATAGGTTTTGCATACTTCCCGATATCTGTGAAAGGGAATCTATGTAGATCAAAAGACTCTTCATTCTTGGAGAAGTTAAGCAAGTATAATGAGAAGGTATTAAAACATAATGCCTGTGTTGCCCAGTATTCCATAATCTACATGGAACACGTATTACCTTAATTGCATTAAAAAGTACAGTAGTAATCGAACCTTAATTGCTTGTGTAATTGGAAATGTCTGATCACTGGTAATCATGTTTGTTTTTCTTATTACGCTTTTGCACACAGAATCATCACAAAGGGAATAAAATTGAATGATAAGACAAGAACCCTGATCACTTCGCCCAATCCTTTTTCATGGTTACCTGGAGCATATAGTAAAATATTTAGTATGGTAATGTGTTAAAGAAAAAGAACCAGGTCTTTTAAATTAGAACTAAAAGAATGTTAAAGTAAGCTTTGGCTTACCAAGCAAGTAGAGGGGCTGGCAACTAAATTGAGTTCCTGCAGAGTCAAGAAATGCCTCCTTGAGGAAAGAACATCTGTATAAGTTGAGGTCTAAAGATGATACAAGTTAGACAAATAAAGGGAGAGAGAAGTTGATTGAAGGGTGTTCTAGACACAGGGAACAGTATGTGCAAAGGTCTGGAGATAAGAGAATGCCTCATACGAATTTGGGATTGAAAGGGCTTCAGCTCACTCAGGTACATACTGGACAGAAAAGTGAGGATTGTTGAGGATGAAGAAATTAATCAGATACAAGAGAACAATTAATTGAATTGATTTAAAATTTATAAAACAATTCTTAATGACATTGTTATCTGGACTGTGGATTTATTGGAAACAGGGATCCATTGATGTGCGGATTTATTAGAAAAAGAGATTCATTTTCTGAAAGAAGAGCTGGGAGTAGAATGCATCCTTTGGACCTGTGGTCCTTGCACTGTGAAGCTTCTAGATCTAGAAAAGGATTGATGTCAAGATACATTGTGAATTCCAAGGACTATTGGACCTACTGATGCTGAAAGGAGAAAAGGACCATTCCCTGAATCTGGACTCCTAGCCTCCTAAACTGTTACAAAAAAACATTTTGTGATATTTCTGCTACAACAGCACTAAGACAGAACTTGGTACTGAGAGTAGGGTGCTGCCCCTAACACATACCTAAAATGTGGAAGCAGTTTTGGAATTGGATAATGAGTAGAGGCTGGGAGAATAATAAGCTACTTACATTTCCTGGAAGAGACTATTGGTGGTGTTATGGAAGTCAAAGTCAATTCTGATGAGGGTTCAGAAAGAAGTGAGTAGAGAAGTAACACCAAAGATGGCACAGATGGTACGAAGCAGTAGCAGAGAAACTGTAGCTGCAGAACAAGGAGGCCAACACAAGACAGCATGGGAGTCCACCCATGGAGCGAGAAAGCAGAGTGCTTTCATGCATGAGGCTTCCTGGTGGAGGGGGGTGCCTCTAGTACTCATCAGTATGGCTGAAGAGCTTTGTGACACTTCTTGACCAGAGCAGAGATCAGGCTGGCCTCTTCCAGAGATCAAGAAACCAGGAAGCAGAAGATGAATAGACAAGGAACACAGAAAGCAGAGTTGCCGCATACTCAAAAGTTAAGACTATGACTTCTGGGTACTCAAAGGGTGAAATCATGACCTCTGGAGTTTCCAAGTGTGGTACCACCATGTTCTACGCTACACAGAGTGTGATCTTCATTACCAACTCAGTTCTGGAGTGTGGTACTACCATTAAGATGGGGCCTATGACCAAAGCTGAGGGACAGGGGCTACCATGTTTGGGACAGAAGTTCGGGGCCATCCAGTGTCAAGAGAGGAGGTCACCACTCAGATGGACTAGGAGAATGGCCACCCAAAGTTGCCATTCCTGTGGGCCTGGAGGGAAGAACTGAAGTCCAAGGTTGAGGGGTCTCTACCCAGAGTCCTCAGTGTATGGCCAACACCCAGAGTCTAGAGGGCAAACCATTGCCTAGGTGGTCTCGGAGAACACAGGAGTATTTTCAAGCCTTGAGAACTAATGCAAATTGTTCTGCAGGATTTCGAACTTGCTTGGTGCCTGTTATTCCTTCTTTTTCTAATTGCTCCTTTTGTAAGGGAAATGCCTGTTCCACCTTTGCATTTGGAAGCAGATAATTTATATTCCAGATTCACAAGTGAAAAGGAATGTTGTCTCAGGTTGAAATTTGAAGTTGATAGAATTTTGGAACAATGTGGCGCTGTAGGATAAGCACTCAACCATAAGGTGGGTTTGAACCACAAGTTTGACAGTTCAATCTCCACAACTGTTCCTCAGAAGCCCTTCACAGGTCAAAATGAGTCATGGTCAATATGAGTCAGGGTCAATATGAGTCAGAACTGAAGCAACAATAGCAGCAATATAATGGGGTTTGTGTGTTTTCACTTGTATGTGTATTAGTTGTATCATGTTAGGTGCAAGTATGAATTTATACATGTCTTTCTTTAGAAATTATGCATGGTTTAAGGAGAGATGAACATGTACTATACAGGGTTGTTTTGATAGTTAAGATTTTGTATCAACTTGGCTGGGCTAGAATTCTCAGTGGTTTAGCTGTTAAGATATAGTTATCAACTCCATGATGCAATTTAATATAGCACAATCAATACCATGATGCAATGAACCTGATACACTTGATGGTGAATTGGTATAATCTTTAATGTTGCTGTTTTGAAGACTCTGTTTTGACTCATAGCAACCCAATGTAGGATCTCCAAGGGGTGGTTGGTGGGTTTGAACCACCAACCTTGAAGTTAAAACGGATTCTGAGTTCCAGTACTTATCCTACAGCATTGTACCAGTGCTCCAGTGTTTAATGGATACATAATATTTGTGATTTGTGTAGGAAGCTGTGCAGTGTAGAGCTGTGATTAAAGAGCTGTGAAGGTGGGAATAGACAAGACGGGGTAGAAGTTGGGAGCAGTGAAGAAACCATTGTCGTAACTGAACCAGGGAAGAGCTGATGAGAACTTGACTTAGGCAATGGCAGTGGGAACAGAATGAAGACATGGAAGAAGAAGCCTGGATTCTGCCTAGATATATATTAGGCACCACTTGGTGTCCACTTAGTGGTGTCTAATATATACTTGTAAAATGTAATAATACCCCATTATATTTGTACTGATGTTATATTTATACTGATACCATGGTTGACATCAGATGAATCTTGGCTGAAAGCAGAGAATACCAGAAAGATATTTACCTGTGCTTTATTGCCTACCCAAAGGTTTTCAATTGTGTGGACTGTGACAAGCTATGGACAACATGGCAGAGAATGAGTATTCCAGAATACTTAATTGTGCTCATAAGGAACCTGAACATAGACCAAGAGATAGTTATTCAAATAAAACAAGGGAACACCAAACGGTTTAAAATCAGGAAAGGTGTGTGCCAAGGTTGTATTCTTTCACCATGCTTATTCAATCTGCATGTTTAGCACATAATCTGAGAAGCTGGATTATATAAAGAAACATGTGGCATCAGGATAGGAAGAAGACTCATTAACAGCTTGCATTATTCAACCTTGCTTGCTGAAAGCGAACAGAACTTAAAACACTTACGAAAATCACAGACAACAGCTTTTGGTATGGATTGCACCTCAATGTAAAATCCTCACCACTGGACCAATACATAATATTATGATAAATGGGGAAAAGATTGAAGTTGTCAAAGACTTCATTTTGTTGGGATCAACCATCAACACTCATGGAAGTAGCAGTCAAGAAATCAGACAACGTGTTGCATTAGGCAAGTCTGTTGCACAAGACCTCTTTAAATGCTAAAGAGCAAAGATGTCAGTTGGAGGACTAAGGTACAATCGTCCTAATTCATGGTATTTTCAATAACCTCATATGGTTGTGAAACTTGGACAGTGAATAAGGAAGACAATAGAAGAATTGATGCATTCAAGCTATGGTGTTGGAGAAGTGTTAAAAGTACCATGAACTGCCAAAAGAATAAACCAATCTATGTTGGAGGAAGTGAGCCATATACTCCCTGGAAGTTAGGATGGCCAGACTTCATCTGTCATACTTTGTACATGTTGTTAGGAGGGACCAGTCCTTGGAGAAGGATATCATGTTTGGTAAAATGGAGGGTCGGAGTAGACGGGGAAGATGGATTGGTACAGTGGTAACAGCAATGGACTCAAATGTAGCAATGACTGTGAGTTTGGTGCAGGACGGGGTAGTGCTTCATTGATTGTGTATAGGTCGCTATGAGTTGGTACTTACTCAATGGCACCTAATAACAATAACAATATTTATACCCAGGGGTCCTTGTGGTACAGTGGTTAAAGCACTCAGCTGCAGTTGGAACCCACCAGCCACTCTGTGGGAGAAAGATATCACAGTCTGCTTCCATAATGTTTTATAGTCTTGGAAACTTTGTGGGGCTGTTCTACCTAGTCCTATAGGGTCACTATGAGTTGGAATCTATTTGATTGCAGTGGGTTTAGGTGGGGAATATTGATATATATATGTGTGTGTTTGTGATATATGGAGTCCCTGGGTGATGTAAACAGTTAAGTGCTGGGCTACAAACCTTAGGTTAGTGGTTTGGGTCTAACCAGAGGCACTAGGGAGAAAGGCCTGGTGATTTATGTCAGAAAAATCAACCATTGAAAATCCTATGTGTTGAACACAGCTCTATTTTGACATTTATAGAGTCACCATGAGTTGGGGTCTACTCAATGGTAACTGACTTGCTGTGGTTTTCTGCTACAAGGGGGCTTCAAAAAGTTTGTGAAAAAGTTTTCATTACTTCTTATTCCATTTGTAGTCCTGGTGTGGATATGCATTGGACTGTTAACTGCAAGGCTGATGGTTCAGACGCACTAGCCAATCCTCAAAACCCTATACAGGGTAACTATTAGTAGGAACTGACTCAACAGCACTTAACAACAAATATACATATGGTGGTTGTCTGCCATGAAGTCAGCTCCATGTCAGCAACTCTGTATAGGATTTTTGAGGCTGTAAATCTTTATGGGAGCAGAACATCTTATCTTTCTACCCCCAGGAACAGCTGGTAGTTTCAAACTGCTGACCTTGAGGTTAGCAGCCCAACTTGTAACCATTATGATACCAGAATGCCTTGCTTCTTAAATGTATATGTTGTTGTTGTTAGGTGCCACTGAGTCAGTACTGACTCATAGTGACCCTATGTACAACAGAATGAAACACTGCCCTGTCCTGGGCCAACCTCACAATTGTTGCCACACTTGAGCCCATTGATGCTGCCACTTTGCCAATCCATCTTGCTGGGGGTCTTCCTCTTTTTCTCTGAACCTCCATCTTAACAAACATGATATTCTTCTCCAGCGACTGGTCTCGCCTGAAGTATATATGTGGTGGTGGTGGTTATGTGCCGTGGAGTCGGTTCTGACTCATAGCGACCTTGTACAGGGTTTCCAAGGCTGTAAATCTTTACGGGAGCAGACAGTCTCATCTTTCTCCTGCAGAACAGCTGGTAGTTTCGAACTGCTGACCTTAAGGTTCGCAGCCAGATTTGTAACCACTATACTACCAGAGCTCCTTGAAATATGTATGTAATTCTTGTTAAATATTTAAAGGTTAAGTACCGTCAAATCAGTTCTAACTCATAGCGACCCTGTATAGGGTTTCCCAGGAGTGCCTGGTGAAATTGAACCACTGACCTTGTGGTTCAAACTGACCTTGCAGTCCAGTGCTTTATCCCTTTATCCCACAGTGCCACACCAGGATTCTGAGTCTGTGTGTATATATGTACATATATATATACACACATATAGTTGTTGTTTAGTGCTGTGGAGTAAATTCTGACTCAGTGACCCTGTATAGCATTTTCAAGGAGTATCTGGTAGATTTGAACTGCCCATTGTGCAGTTTGCAGTCTAGTGCTGATCCTACAGTACCACACCAGAAGTATATATATATATATAAATTTAGTTGTTGTTAAGTACCGTGGAGTTGGTTCCAACTCATAGTGACCCTGCACAGGGTTTCTGAGGCTATAAATCTTTACAGGTGCAGAAAGCCTCATCTTTCTCCCCAGAATGGCTGGTGGTTTCAAACTGCCGACCTTGAGGTTAGCAGCCTGAGTCATAACCACTACACTACCAGAGCTCCATATATATGTATATATATTTGTTATTGTTGCTGTGTGCCGTGGAGTCGTTTCCGACTCATAGCGACCCTGTACAGGGTTTCTGAGGCTGCAAATCTTTACGGGAGCAGAAAGCCTCATCTTTGTCCCAGCTGTTCCACAGCTGGTAGTTTCATACTGATGACCTTGTGGTTTGCAGCCCAATTTGTAACCACTACATTACAGAGCTCGTTTTTTATATATACATATACTTCTGGTATCCAATATATATATAGTGCATTTATATATTCATATGAGGGAACTTCAAAATGTTTGTGGACAAATTACAGTATCCTGAATATGCATATACACACACACATGTATACTTCACTCAACTATTAAGTGTTGATCTTTTGTATCATCACCTATGTGCATTCTCTTTGTCTTTCCCCTCGTTCAGTGTAGGCTGTTGTTGTTGTTGGCAGAAATACGGCTTCATGAGAATTTTCACCAAGGTTCAGACTGCTCATTTCAAGATGAGGAGGCACAACATCGTACTGGATGAAGGAATGCTGGAGTCATTAATGGAGCTGCCAGAACAGTACAATTACGGCCTGTATGCCAAGTTCATCAACGACTATGGCACTCATTACATCACCTCTGGATCAATGGGTGGCATTTATGAGTATATTCTGGTGCTTGACAAAGAACATATGGCATCATCTGGTAAGTAGAGCAGAAGAGGTGTTATACACAAACATTGACCCACATATATACCAGGACCTGGTTTGCAATTTCCTGAGCCACACATGCTCTCATTTAATCTTTTTTTTGAGACAACCTGCCTTTTGTTTCTTCTACTGTTATTTATCTTTCTTTTTTTTTAATGTTGTATTGTGAATTATGTGATAGTTTACATGGGAGAACATTAGTTTTACATTCATCCTATCGTATATTGTTTCATTGCCATGATTACAATCCCCTCCATGCATCATCAACCAAACAAAAGGTATAACGGTATAAGCTGCAAGCCTGCCCCCCCCTCCCCGCTTCCCCCCCTCCCCCGGCTATTAGCACACAGTCCCTCTCCTTCTCTGGGTCTAAAGACCCCAGGTGCTCCATCTCTCCATGTCATCGTCTCTGCCTCCATCTCTGATGTTACTGTTTCTCTGTGTAGGGTCCCGCTCTCCACTCTTCTCCCTTGATGGTCCCAGGGATCTCCGCTGCTGGACTGCAAAGTCAATCACTCCCCTCCTTTTGCTACAAAATGTCTAGCTTTACATTTCCAACCCTCACAATCAGTCCTGATAACAATTATTCACTATTGTATCACAAGAGACCTATCCGTATTTCCTTTCATCATCTCCGCATAGACAGATTGGATATTACTCAGTGGAGATTCTACCTTCCTCCATGCCCTCTGGATCTAGGTTCCCTCTTGAAAGCTCTCATTTCATCTTAACATAGAAAATGTAAGTGTGATTATTTCTCTAGAACTGAGGTGCTGAAGGGTGAAATGACTTGCTAATAGATGCAACAAACAGGGTTTGAACTCAGACTTGCCTGTCCACCTAAACAATACAGTTTCTATTATATCACATTTACCTAGTTATTAATGAATCTTAGTGATTTTGTTATTTAAAATGTTAAAATCTGTGTTAAACTTTGGTTCTTGGGTAATGGAGCCATCATCCAGTCAGATCATTTAAGCCAGACATCTAGAGTCATCCCACATTCCTCCTTTGCTGAATGTTCATGTCCAAGGCCTTTCATTCTCTCTTGAGTTGCTCTCAGCCAGTCCATTCTCATGGTCACTCCTAGGTGGTAGGCTATTCATCTTTGACTTAATACTGCATCAGCACCTAAAGGGTCTCTGCTGACAGGCTCGTCCCTTCCATCCATACTTGATGATTGCCACCAGGGTGGACTTCCTACTTCACAGAACTGATGGCATTGCTCCTTGTATAACATTCTGGATGATCATTTTCCTGCTGAGAGGTTGGTGGGTTTGAAACCTCATCTGAAGGTTAGCAGCTGAATTAATGCTTATCCCAGTACCACCTAGACTCCTTCTTACCTTGGATGGTGGTGGTGGTGGTTTGGTGCTGCTGAGTTGGCTCTCATAGCTGCCCTGTATAGGTTTTCCTAGGCTGTAAATCCTCTCAGGAGAAGAAAGCCTCATCTTTCTCCAGTGGAGCAGCTGGTAGATTTGAACTACTGAAATTGCAGTTAACAGTGTAACATGTAATCCACTGTGCTACTGGGGATCTTTCCTTCCTACCTAGAATTGTTGTTGTTAAATACAGTCAAGTCTGATCTGACTCATAGCAACCCTGTATAAGTTTTCTGAGGAAAGGCTGGTGGGTTTGAACCATTGACCCCATGATTTCAATCAAGTGCTTATCCGACAGCACCATCAAGGCTCCTTGGTGGGTACTATGGTGGTGGTAGTTATGTGCTGTGGTATTGGTTCCGGCTCACAGCAACCTTGCATAGGGTTTCTGAGGCTGTAAATCTTTATGGGATCAGAAAGCCTCATCTTTCTCCCATGGAACCCCTGGTAGTTTCGAACTGCTGACCTTGAGATTAGCAGCCTGATTCGTAACCTCCACGTTACCAGAATAATGCTTCACAAATTGTGGGCCCCAAACTGGGAGCATCAACCTCACCTGGGAATTGTCAGAAATGCAAATTGACCAGGTCTTCATCCCAAACTTACTGAATCAGAGACTCTGGGAATGGGACCTTCAGCCTGTGTTTAACAAGTCTTGCAAGTGATTTTTATGCCTACTGCCATTTGAGAACCACTGGCCTAGACAATCAGTGAGTAGAAGGATGCAAGATAGGTTCACATTTCAAACCCAAATTTCTGGTCCAAAGAAGTTTCTCCAATGGCGGAACAGGCCACTCTCTTTCTTCAACATATATTGTTAAGTGCCGTGGAGTCAGCTCCAACCCATAGCAACCCTGAACAGGGTTTCCGAGGCTGTAAAGCTGTAAATCTTTATGGGAGCAGAAAGCCTCATCTTTCTCCCGTGGAGCAGCTGGTAGTTTTGAACTGCTTACCTTGTGGTTTTCAGCCCGATTCATAACTACTATGCTACCAGAGCTCCATATATATATCTTACTGTGTTTAGTTTGTTAGTGAAAAACAATTTTCAAATGCTATTTTTCTCTTCAGCTAGAAAGCAAGATTCTTGAAAACAAGTGTTCTGGTTGACATTTTGCTATCCTTCACCATTTAACACAGGCTAAGGCCTGTGTGTAAAAAAAAAAGTGAGTGTGTAAAAAAAGACTTGGCGTTTGAACCAGAAAACCAAATCTTTTACCTTCAAGTCAATATCAACTCATAGCAACCCCATAAGGTAGAGAACAACCACTCCCTAGAGTTTCCAAGGCTACTAATCTTTATGGAAGCAGACTACTACATTTTTCTCCCAAGGGACAGCTAGTGAGTTCGAACTGCCTACCATTCAGTTAGTTAGCGGCTGATTCACCAGAGTGCCTACCAAAAAAGAATAAGAAGAGAGAACAGATAGAATATAAAATAGCATAGTGGCTTACAGGCAGTGAAATTAAGTTAATGTTTCAAGAAACTTTATCCAGTTAAATAAATATATGTATAATGTATTTGCCATGATGTAAAGTATCATACTACATCATAGATGATCACTGACATCATTCTGCTGATTGACATAAGTCAGTCACAAGAGGACAGATACTGCGTGATCCCAGTTACATGCAATATTGGAGTCCTGGTGTGGTGCAAGCACTGGACTGAAAGGTCAGTTTGAACCACAAGGCAGCAATTCAAACCCATCATTGGCTCCTCGGAAACTCTATACAGGTTGCAATGAGTCAGAGCCGACACAATGGCATTTAACAACAACAACATATACAATACGTAGAATTGACACAAATATAGAGATCAAAGTATATTAGTGATTAGCAGGGGTTGGCAGGAGGCAGGGACAAAGAAGACACATGTTTTGGAAACACTGAATCTGGAATTGGATAAAGGAGATGATTGAGCAACATGATTAATAATGTTAAAATTGTGCAATGGCAAATATTGTATTACCTATATATTTGTCCCATGCACACAATTAAGTTGGTACTATGGATCAATGTAAAAGAATTAAGTTTGAAATACTGTATTCAAGTGCGTCTGGTCTTCCATAAATATGGGGAAGAAAAACAGAACTAACTTGTATTGAATAACTACTAGGTCTCAGGTGCTGTGGCATGTATTTTTATTGTGTTATCTTGATAGCACTTTATGGTTGGTGTTACCCCAGTTTTAGCCACAGAAGAGCCAAGGCCCATCACACAGGTACCTTTTGCCTATGGGGCTGCAGGAAGCTGGTGACAGCCCCTAGGCAGAGCCCAGGACCTATATATAGTATTTCCACACCATGGTTCTGCATAGACACTCATTTGGCTTCCTGTCTTTGGTGTTGGATGACTAATTAATTGCCTGGGGTATCTGGCGGCCCCTCCTCTTCAATATCTGTGAGGCCGAAATGGGCTTCCAATGTGGTTAATATTCAAAAGGAGCCCACCAACAAATTGTCCCAGGGATAATTACCTCAGTTCTGTTTATAGAAAACCATATGTCGATAATAGCACAATTTGCTATTCGTGAAGCGCTGATTTTCTATAAATCCAGAAAGTTAGTGTTGCTTTTCTATAAATATGGAAATGTGCTAATCATCACCTCATCTGCTGGAGATCGCTAATAAATCAGAATTCCATTTACATATTAACCTACAAAGGAACAAAAACATCTACCTTCTTACCATTTTACAAACAAAATCACCCACCCCCACTCTCCATGTTTGTCTAGTTTGCTTTCTCCACCTCATGCCCTCTCATTTTCTTTTCTTTTTAGGTGTTTATCTCTGCTTCATTTCTTTTCTTTTGCTCTCTTTTCTATCTCTTCCTGGTTTTCTTGCTTTCTTATTTGTCATTGTCTTTTTTTCCTCTGTGTCTTTAATCTATAAAATGCTAACAATATTTATATTCTTTCAGATGCTTGTTTCTAAGAAACTTCCTGTGTGGTATGCATTCATGTCCTCGAAAGGTTGAGCTTGGACTGGAATGATTTAAGTGAACACAGTGACTGGTTTACTCTAGGGGAATCTTTTGTCCTTGGATTTGTTCAGATCCTCTCTGGGTTTCTCCCAGAGGATGCACAGCTCTGTTTTCTTCTAATGTGTCCTTTAGATAAACTGCATCTCTCCCACAGATAGCGTGAAACAATGCATCTAAAATCAAGGGAAGCCTTGGATGTTGGGGAAGCATGTTAGACTTCAATGGGATCCTAGGATTTCCTCAAAGGCTGTGACTAACAACTTTCTACCTCCTACAGGAATCAGTATGACTTTGGGCTTGAATTTCTGGACTTAAATTGTTTTTCTCCTTTAGCTCATCTTTAGAAGTCTCATTATTTGTCTTTGTATCAAGGTATAGCAAACAGAATTTTGTATTAGCTTCTCTGGAGAATGGCCCAGTTACAGAGCTGCCAATTTACCCTGGGCAAGTATGTTAATTCATTGACACTATTCTATTCATGTTATTTCCTGTATCCTTTTGCACATGGTCTTTCCTCAGCCCCAAATGCTCTTCCCTGTCTTGCCAATGTAACTAACTTCGACTCATCCTTCAAAACCCTTGAACAGGGATCTCTCCTCAAGGAAATCTGTTCTGACATCCTTCTGCCCTTTCTCCCATTGTTTTATTAGTTTATTCAGTTGAGTTTATTGAGTTTATATGATGTGCCAGGTAAACAAAATCAATATGGTCCCTGTCTTTGTGAATCTGACAGTTTAGTGGAAGAAACAAATTAAACAGCCCTGAATCTGTATGTCATCCTTGGTTCCTTTCTTGCTTCCTGCCACACATCAGCAAACTCTGTCATCTTTACCTTCTAAAGCATATGTGGTATCCACCCTTCCATCTCTATAGTCATCTCGGTACTCCAAGTCACCACTGATGTTGTTGTTGCTATGTGTCATTGAGTCTGTTCTGGCCCAAAAGGATCATGTATAGAATTTCTGGGGAACAGCTGGTGAATTTGAAGCTCCAATCTTGAGGTTCAAACCAACCTTGTAGTCCAGTGCATTAGCCACACCAGACTCCCAAGTCATCATCATACTGCTCTATATGGAGGGTCAGAGAAAAAGAGGAAGACCCCCAGCAAGATGGATTGGCAAAGTGGCAGCTTCAATGGACTCAAGTGTGGCAACAGTAGTGAGGTTGGCCCAGGATCAGACAGTGTTTCATTCTGCTATGCATAAGGTCGCCATGAGTCAGTACTGGCTTGATGGCACTTAACTACAACAACAAATATACTGGGTACTATTAGAAGGTGTATTCCAGAACACTTAATTGTACTCATGAGGAATCTGTACCTGGACCAAGAAACAGTTGTTTGAACAGAGCATGGGAATACTGAAAGTTTTAAAATTAAGAAAGGTGTGCGACAAGTTGTATTCTTCCACCATACTTATTCAACTTGTATGCTGAGCAAATAATATGAGAAGCTTGGTTCTATGAAGAAAAACATGGCAACAGAATTGGAGGACGGGTCATTAACAACCTGCGATATGCAGATGCTACAACTTTGCTTGCTAAAAGTGAAGAGGACTTAAAACATTTACTGACGAAGATCAAAGAGCACAGC
>NW_006408544.1:24411335-24412822 GCF_000296735.1 Chrysochloris asiatica
AATGGCACCTAACAACAACAATATTAGAGGGTCCCCACTGACCTTCCTGTTTCTTCTATTGATCAATGCTCTGTAGTGCATTTCCTAATCTTAACTATTACTAGGCAGCACTTGTTGAGTATGTTCCTGTCAAAATGGCTTTTTTTTTTTATTAGCTCCTCTCCTTCCTTCCTTCTGCCCTTCTTCCATTGTGTCTTCTCTTTTGGCCATTGTTTTTGCTGACATTAATGTTTTCCATTAACATTCTAGCATACAAATCTTATTTTAGTCTAGGGTCTTGTACTAGTTGTCCTTACTGCCTGGCCTGGTCTTCCGTCTGATACTTGCATAGTTGGATTCTTATCATTCAGATCTTAACATAAATGCTACCTCCTGGTGTGGTGCTGTGGGTTAATGTGCTAACTGCAAAGCCATTTGAGCTGCAAGGTTGGCAGTTCAAGCTCACCAGCTGCTCCTCGGAAACCCTATACAGGGTCGCTATGGGTCAGAACCGACTTAACAGCACTTAACAACAACTACCTCTTTAAAGTAGCCTTTTCTTACCTCATTGTTATATTGCTGTTGTTGTTAGATGCCTTACAGTCTCTTCTGGCTCCTAGGGATCAACCCTTTGTATAACAGAAGCTTTGTGGCAATGCTTTTAAGAAAACAATTCTTCTAATATTTGAGCCCATTGTTGTAGTTATCTCCCGCATCAGTCAATATCCCTGAGGGTCTTGCTCTTTTTTGATAGCCCTCTCCTTTATCAAAAAGAAATGGTCAATGTTCAACCATTTCAACAGGTAGCATATGATCTAGAGCCAATGATCTTGAAGGAAGAAGCCTAAGGTGCATTGAAGCCATTGGCAAAAACTAGGCTCCAGGAATTGATGGAGTAACAATTGAAATCTTTCAAAACAGTGAGGTGGCATTCGAGGCACTCACTCATCTATGCCAAGAAATTTGGAAGACAACTCCCTAGCCTACAGACTGAAGGAGATCTGCATTTGTGTCCATTCCAAAGAGAGGTGGCCCAACAGATGTGGAAATTATTGGGCAATATCATTGATATCCATGCAAATAAATTTTTACTGAAGGTAATACAGAAACAACTGCAACCATACATTGACAGAAAACTTTCAGAGGGTCAAGCCAATTCAGAATAGAACGTGGAATGAGGGATATCATTTTTGATATCAGATGGATCTTGACTGAAAGCAGAGAATATCGGAAAGATGTTTACCTGTGCTTTATTGACACTTTTGATTCTGTGAATCATGACAAGCTATGGACAACATTGCGAAGTATGAGTATTCTGAAACACTTAATTGTGCTCATGAGGAACCTGTACATAGACCAAGAAGCAGTTGTCGAACAGAGCAAGGAAATGCCAAGTGGCTTAAAATTAGGAAAGGTGTATGCCAGGATTGTATTCTTTCACCATACTTATTCAATATGTATGTTTCATACATAATCCGAGAAGCTGAATTATATGAAGAAATATGTGG
>NW_006408544.1:24413257-24428761 GCF_000296735.1 Chrysochloris asiatica
TAGTGAATAAGGAAGACCATAGAAGAACTGATGCATTTGAGTTATGGCATTGGAGGAGAATATTGAAAGTACCATGATCTGCCAAAAGAACAAATAAATCTGTGTTGGATGATGTACAGCCAGATTGCTCCTTGGAAGCCAGTATGGCCAGGCTTCATCTTTCATACTTTGAAAGTATTGTCAGGAGGGAACAGTCCCTGGAGAAGGATGCCATGTTTGGTAAAGTGGAAGGTCAGAGAATAAGAGGAAGACCCCCAACTAGATGGACTGGCACAGTGGCAGCAGCAATTGGCTCAAACGTAGTAACAATTATGAGGTTGACCCAGGACTGGGCAGTGTTTTGTTCTGTTGTGCATAGTGTTGCTATGAGTCAGTACCAACTCAACCTAACAGCAACAACTACTTCATCAAACATGATGTCCTTCTCTCGTGACTAGTCTCTCATGATAACAGGTCAAAAGTACATGAGATGAAGTCTTGTCAACATCACTGTATTTCTGTATATTTTGCATCATAGATTTTTTCATTCTTTGGCAATCCTCATTGTACATTGTTGTTGTGTGTGTCATCAAGTCAATTCTGACTTATGTTGTTGTTGTTAAGTGCTGTTGAGTCAAGTCAGTTCTGATTCATAGTGACTCTGTATAGGGTTTCCCAGGAGCAACTGATGAGTTTGAACCACTGAACTTGCAGTTTAAACTGACCTTGAGTTTGAGTCCTTATCCCACAGTGCCATACCAGGTTGGTGGATTTGAACTGCCGACTTTGTGGTTACCAGTCCAGTGCTCATCCTACGGCCCCACACCAGGACTCCATTTTAAATTAGTTACCTTGTTATCATATGTATTTGTTTCTTACTAATCCTTTCTTTCTAGAATTCAAGTTCCTATTACGGAACAGGAACTTCACCTGTTTTTGTTGTTACTTGTTTTCTGTTTTCAACTGATGCATGTCCATAGCCTACAACACTGTGTGGCACGTAGACTGAATAAGATCTTGCTGTTCAGTAAATGAATGAATCAATCTATCAGTGTGAAGCTAAGTAAAAAAGTATTGCTACAATACACTTGTTTTTGTTAAGTGTTGTCAAGTCAGTTCCAACTCATAGTGATCTTGAGTATGGCTTCCAAGGAATGGCTGGTGGGTTTGAACTACTAACCTTATAGTTAGCAGTCCATTGTTTATCCTACAGTTGCACACCAGGACTCCTACAACATCATTGTTGTTAAGTGCCATTAAGTCAGTTCTGAATCATAGTGGTCCTGCATAGGGTTTCCTAGGAGCAGCTGGTCAGTGATCAGCCAGCTTTGTAGTTAGAAGTCCAGTACTTATACTGCAGTACCATACCAGGACTTCACAATATCACAGAAGCATTTATTAAACAAAAATATAACAATGTGAAGCTACTATTTCTTAATATACTCTCTATCTAGGTCTATACACTTCTGAAGGTGGTGTTCCCATCACTCTAACCCTTCCTTGAAGAATATTGTGTTCTTCTATTTACACTGAACTACACTACAAGCAGTGGACCACAGGTTGGTGTTTCAAACCCACCATTCGATCCTCAGAAACCCTATACAGACTACACACATTATGGAATACTGGTGAGCATGTCCACCAGGAAAGAAACCCCTTCAGGCAATCACATCATTTCCTTTTCACTCCAGTCCCCTCCATGTTCCTCATCTTGAGTTCTTTCTCTATCTGGTCACCCAACACAGAGAGGTGGAAACATAATTGACTATTATGTGCTAAGTCCCATGCCAAGTACAGTCACATCAATCTTCTCATTACATTTTCATAGCAATCCTCTGCTCCTTGGCAATCCTATACAGGATCGCTGTGGGTCAAAGCCAGCTCAACAGCACTTAATAAAACACAACAAAAAGTTATATAGCTAAGAGTGAAACCCCTTTCAAGACTGAGACTCAAGTGGAATGCATGAGCAGGTATGTGGTCTTGCTGGTGACCACACTGGTCTACCGATAAGGGGAAGTTGGGGGAAAACAACAATGAAGTCATGAGCTAAGTCTGACCACGTTCAATAGATTCCTGTCTATCTGGATTGAGACCTGGTTGGCCAGCAGTATGGCAAGACTCCTGGGCCCACAGAAGGGGACATGGCCACAGAGAACTAGAGCAAAGAGTGAAGCATCCTGCTGATATGAAGTGAGGGGAGATGTACAAGAACACCCATGCTTGCAGATAGTACCCACTTGACCTGGATTCAATGGCTGCATGATCAGAACTTGACTAGAAGAAGAAAGAAGAGGAAAAAGTGTAATCCACTAAAATTTGATGAACTTGACCAATACTTATGGGTGTAGTAGCTCAAAAGAGTGAACAAATCTTTATAGCGAAAATCATTCCCATCCCCTCGGTACACAGGTTTGACAGGGATGGGAAACTTAGACATTGACTACCCAAAATGGGATGGGGGGGGGCAGGGGGTGGTGGCTACCAAGGCATGAAGTGACTGGCTTACAAGCTTTCAAGAGGGAGCTTAGTTCCAGAGGATATGGGGGAAGGTAGAATCTCTACTGAGGAGATGAGGATAAAACTCTTGTAGTTCAATAGTGAATAATTGCTATCAAGACTGACTGTGAGCGTTGCAAATGTAAAGGTAGATATTTGTAACAAAAGGAGAGGAGTGATTGATTTTGCAGTCCAGGAGCAGAGGACCCTGGGACCACCAAGGGAGAAGAGCTGAGTGCAGGGCCCTATCCAGAGGAGCAGTAATGCCAGAGATGGAGACAGAGACGATGACGTGGAGAGATAGAGCAGCTGGGGACTCTGGACTCAGGGAGGGAAAGTGTCTGTGGACTGACAGCTGGGGGGCAGGCTTGTGTGGTGTACCCTTTGGTTGTTTGATGATTCATGGAGGGGATTGTAATCATTGCAATGAAACGAAATACGATAAGATGAACGTAAAGCTAATGTTCTCCCATGTAAACTATCACTCAATTCACAATAAATAAATAAAAAAAAGTTATATAGCTAGAAGTGAAAAATACTCAAATTATTCTAGTTAAAATCCAGGTTTCTTCATTTTATCCCAGCTGCTTTTATCAGGACTCATAACCTGGGAATAATTTTTAATCTCTCCCTCTTTCTCTCTTCCCATACCTCATCAGCCATTCATCAGTATCTACAATGCTCTTCCTCTCATACTCACTACTCCTGATTATGTCATGCCACACACTCTCTTCAGGTACCCTTCAGCCAGTGGGCATGCAAAATGTGAAAAGTACCAGATATTAGGTGGATTTTCTATGCATGCTTTTGGAATGATGGTGGTAGCGTCCTACTCTGGACCCACTTTTTGTGGACAGATAGGTGTCGCTTGACACATTTGGTATATATATCTCACTGGTTCTCTGGAAAAGCAAAACTAGTGAGATGTATATACATGTAAACAGAGAGAGAGAGAGGTAGAAAATGATTCCAAATAAGTGGTTCACATAATTGTGAGGGCTGGCAAGACCCAAAGTCAAGGATCAGGCAACAGAATAGAGATCTCTGTTGACTCATGGGGTTGTAGGGACTGATGAATCCAAAAAAACTCTGCAAGTCAGCTGACAGGTTGGGAACTTCTGCCAGCTGATGTCTCAAGAAAAACATGGCATCATGGTTGGAAATAGACTTATTAGCAACTTGTGATATAAAGACAATACAACCTTACTTGTTGAAACCAAAGAGGATTTAAAATACTTACTGATGTAGATCAAAGACCACAGCCTTCAGTATGGGTTGCACCTCAATGTAAAAAAAACAAAAATCCTCACCACTGAACCAAAACATAACATCCATATAAATGGAGAAAAGATGGAAGTTATCAAAGACTTCATTTTGTTTGGATCAACCATCAACACTCATGGAAGCAGCAGTCAATAAATCAAACAAATCTGCTGCACAAGACCTCTTAAAAGTATTCAAGAGAAAAGATGTCAGTTTGAGGATTTCATATTGATGCCAAGCCATGGTATTTTCAATAACATCATATGCATGTGAAAGTTAGTGAATAAGGAGGACTGTGAAAGAATTGATGCATTTAAGTTATGGTGTCAGAGGAAAATATTAAAACTAACATGACCTGCCAAAAGAACAAACAAATATGTGTTGGAAGAAGAATGCTCCTTGTAATCTAGGCTGGTCAGACTTCATCTCTCATACTTCGGACCTATTGTCTGTCAGGAGCGATCAGTCCTTGGAGAAGGTAATTATGGTTGGTAAATTGGAGGGCCAATGAAAAAGAGGAAGACTCCCAAGGAGATGGATTGGCACAGTGACAGTGGCAATGGGCTCAAGAGTAGCATAATTGTGAGGCACTCTTCATTCTGTTATGCATAAAGTCGCTATGAGTTGACACCAACTTGATAGTACCTAACAACAACAAATGTCCCAAGAACCAAAGGAGAAGAACAGATGGTCAATGAGAAGAGCAGATGGTCAATCAAGAATGAGTCATGCTAGACTATATTTATAAACTGGAGGCATCCCACACCTCCAAGTTAATGGCTTTGTCAACAAATTGGCTGATTACATTATGTCAGGTCATGGAAAGGGATTACATTATATTACATTATAGAAGAGCACCCAGTCCAATATCTGCCAAAGCACTGGGAATCATAGCTCAGCCAATTTGACACATAACATTAGTCATCACAGTTTCTGGACGTATTTTCCCTCAAAATGCAATATGAAGTAGAAATTTTCCTATCTGTTAAAGAATCAAGGAAATCTGACAAGATGCCTCCATCAGGGATGCTATAATGGAAACCCTGCTGGAAATAGTTAAATTAATGGACCTCAGGACTCTAAAAGTCTATGAAAAAAAGTCTATGATTTTTATCCATATTGAAAGGACTCTGAAATTACTTTTCAAACATTGACTTCAGCTGATGTTTTTCTCATAAAAGGAACCAGTAGCATTCTGAGATGCCAAAAATGTCAGAAGTCAGTGTGGTAGTGGAATGAATTCTTGCTCTTGACAGAGACAACCTTGGTAGGTTCTGTCATTAAGAAGCTAGCTCTTTACATCTATGACTTTCAGTTTTCCTGTAACTAATGTGGTTAAGTCCAAAAAGTCATTTCTATTATTGTTTTAAAATGTTGGTTGGGGTGAGTAGGTAATAAAGTCACTTGATCAATATCTGTGGAATGAAGGAATATATTAGGAATGTGGTAACAAGTGTTCAAACTTTGGAGTCAGATGCGTCTTGGTGGGAATCATGTCTTTACCATTTATTAGTTTTATGATCTGGATCAAGGTACTTAATTTATCTGAATTTCAGTATCTTCAAAACTCAAACTGGAAGCATCTGGGGACTTTAGACACAGAGAGGGAGAGGGGCTATGTGCTGATGACCAGGGGGCAGGCTTGCAGGGTATACCCTTTGGTTGGTTGATGATGCATGGAGGAGATTATAACCATAGCAATGAAACGATATACGATAGGATGAATGTAAAACTAATGTTCTCCCATGTAAACTATCTCACAATTCACAATAAAACATTTTAAAAAAACCACAACTCAAACTGGAATGATATCAAGGGTCTGTTTATTTGAAATAGCCCATAGTCAAAGTAGAGGCAACATGGTAAATATTTAATAGATATCTCTTCCTTTATAATGTAGAATAGTAGCCCAGCAGGGTTATGACCACGCTAGGTAGTCATCTAAAGTCTCAGTTTACTTACCTGTAGGTAGAATTCTGCTGTTGGTGCTGTAGGATAAGCATTTAATTGCTAACTACAAGGTCAGTGGTTCAGACCCACTAGTCACTCCTCAGAAATCCTAATAGGGTCGTGATGTGTTGGAATTTTATATGCTAAATCCCATATGATGTACACTCACACCAATCTTCCCACTGCATGTTCACAATAATCCTTGACAACACTGAACAACAGCAGATTGGAAATATTAATAGCATTTACATTAATTAATGGCTTAAAGGACTGAGTGAACTAATTCACAAAAAGTATTTACCTCAATGTCAAACTCTAATGAACAATAAATATCAGTGGTTCCAGTAGGTTTTTGGTCAGATCACCTGGATTCAACTTCTGTCTCCACTACCTTCCAATGCTGTGCTCTCTCTCAGGCAAATTCGTAAATATTCCTTAAGCTCCTCTTTTAATTTTGTACCAGGATTCATAAGGTTGTTGTGACTATATAATGAAATGATCTATATGAGCATGTGGCCCAGTGCCTGGTATATAGGAAACATTAAAAAATGTTAACGTATTATTACTGCCATACTCTCTGTTTTTATTACTCCCAGACTCCTAGTTATTTATCCTGTAACCTTAACTGCTATCTCATCTGTAAAGTGGGGATAATAAGAATTCCTATCTCACAGGGCTCTGTAATCCATCAGCTCTGAGACATTGCTCAAATTGGAAGGGAAATCATTATCATTATGTCCAGCCTGCAGTGGACAATGCTTTTGCCGTAGACTTGGAGCCTCAGCAATCATGCCCCTACCCCACCTGTCCATTTCTTTGACCCAAGTCATCCATTTATGTCTCCAAAGCATCATCCACTTTGGAGGAACTACCCTCCCATTTATCAAGATCACTTTGTGTTCTCATCACTATCTTTCAAAACGTTAACAACTCTGCCCAAATCAGTGTTTGCGTTCCATCATCTGAGTCCTGGATAGATGCCAGATAACAGTGACCCTGTGAAAGACCCTTCTGGCATCCATTGATCACCACTCTCCAGACAGGGTCATCAGACCAACTGGTTTACCACCTAACACAAACTGTGGAATTTAAAACCTCATTAACTCACCCCCTGCCATCAGTTGATTCCAACTCACAGCACTCTGGTTTAGGGTTTCCAAGGCTATAAATTTTTACAGAAGCAGAAAGCCTCATCTTATCTCCATGGAGCAAGCTGGTGGATTTGAACTGCCAAGCTTACACTTAGCAGTACAGTGCTTATCCTATAATATTGCCAAGGCTCCTTGTTGTTACCGTTTAGTACCATTGAGTCAGTTCCAAAGCATAGCAATGCTGTGGGTTTCTGAGGACCAGCTGGTGAGCTTGAACCACAGACCTTGAAGTTCAAACTGACTTTGCAGTTCAGCACATAAACCCGCAGTGCCACACCAGGACTCCACCAGGTCTCCTTAAACCTCATTAAAATTGATTTCAATTATAGGCAAAAGTCCACTATTTGGCCCTCCTCTCTTCCTTCCTTAATTCTTTTAGTCTTTTATTCAACATTTATTCGTTTTCCATAATGTGGCACACACTGACCAGAAATCAATTTGACTAATACACAGTTTCTCTCACCTGAGAATTCATAGAAGGTAACATGGTTTTTCTCTGATTATGGTCAGAGATCATTTCTGCTATGCACAGCCAAATTGGTTACTGCATAAAATGACCTAAATTCATTTTTATATTTACCATTCTTAGAATTAGCCAATGTATTTAGTTTTAATAAAACTATCTTTACAAATAATAGTTCCTAATATTTGTAAAATGTAACATATTGCTACCCAGTATTTGGGTTTATCTTCATAATAGCTTTATGAAGAGTTCTATTATTATTTTATCCAACTTAATATAAAGAAGGCTGAGGTCCAAAGATCTTCACTAAGTGGCTCAATATAACTCAGTTATTATTGAACTAAGATCTTCTAGTTTAGATTCTGTGTACTTTCTAAGCAAGTACCCCCTTTTCCACACACTCTATCATTCACTTAAATAACTATATATCTGAGACTTAGAGTTTAGTAATGCTGGTAAAACAGTCAACATTTATTGAGCATCAAATACTGAGTTATTGTTAAGTGCTGTCAAGTCGGTTTTGACCCACAGGGACCCTGTATAGCATTACCGAAGAGCAGCTGGTGAGCTTGAACCACTAACTTTGCAGTTAAAATGGCTTTGCAGTCTGGCACATTAACCTACAGTGCCACGCCAGAACTCCAGATACTGAGTTTGGCACTTTAAATTCACCAACTCACTGAATTCTCAATGAGAGATCTTCCAGAAGAAGAATGTGGAAACTATAATCTTCAATTTACAAATGAAGATCTGAGGCTCAGAGATATTAAATAACTTACCCAAGGTCGCATAGCTATGAATTGGTGAAGCCATGGGTCAAATTCATGAAACCTATAATTATAACCAAAGAGCTCTGGTAGTGTAGTGATTACGAGTCGGGCTGTGAACCGCAAGGTCAGCAGTTTGAAACTACCAGCTGTTCCATGGGAGAAAGATGAGGCTTTCTTCTCCCATAAAGATTTACAGCCTGGGAAACCCTGTATAGGGTCGTTATGAGTCTGAACTGACTTCACAGCACATAACCACCACCATAATTATAACCAATATATTATAATGTCTCAGGGCTGTTTTAACCTAGAGTTTTTTGTAGATTTCAAAGGATATTTAGTGAGTCTTGACCAGCATTAAAAAAAAAAAAGAAATACAATACAGTAATAGAGAAGATATCAGAGGATATCACTCAAAATATAGCTAAGTATTAGAAATGTATGTGTGCTGGATTATGATGTGAAATGTGTTTCTTATTTTAGGAATAGTAAAAAATGCTAAATAGTAAAAAATGTCTTAACACAAACTGCCCATTTACTATACTATTTTTGCTAGTTGCTGTCAAGTTGACCCCCAACTCACAGTGACCTCATGTACAATGGAACACAATGCTGCCTGGCTGGGTACTATGCCTATGATACTTCGTGGATCAGATTAGTATGGTCCAGAGTTTTCCTTTGGTGATTCTCGTACTGATTGCCAATTCTTTCTTCCTAATCCATCTAGGAGTTTAGAGTAAGCACTGGACCACAAAGTCAGATTGAACCATAAGAATGGCAATTCAAATCCACTAGTCACTCACAGAAAATTTCAAAGATCAGCTCAAGAAGATAAAGCCAAATATTACAACAAAATGTGCAAAGATCTGGAATCAGAAAACCAAAAAGGAAGAACACGCTCAGCATTTCTCAAGCTGGGGGAAGTGAAGAAAAAATTCAAACCTGGACTTTTGTTATTGAAAGATTCTTTTGGCAAATTATTGAATGATGCAGAAAGCGTCAAGAGAAGAACAGAGTTACTGTACCAAAAGGAAATGGTTAAGGTTCAACCATTTCAAGAGGTAGCATATGATCAAGAGCCAATGATACTGAAGAAGGATGTCCAAGTTTCATTGAAGGAATTGTCAAAGAACAAGGCACAAGGAATTGATGGAATACAAATTGAAATCTTTCAAGAAAGTGAGGTTGCACAGGAGGCACTCACTCATCTCTGCCAAGAAATTTGGAAGACAACTATCTGGCTGATGGATTGGAAGAGATCCATATTTGTGCCCATTCCAAAGAGAGATGACCCAATGGAATGAGGAAATCAGACAATCTCTTTGATATCCCATGTGAGTAAAGTTTTTCTAAAGGTAATACAGAAACGGCTGCAAGCATACATTGACAGAGAACTTCCAGAAGTTCAAGCCGGATTCAGAAGAGGCCGTGGAATGAGGGATAGATATCATTGCTGATGTCCGATGGATCTTGGTTGAAAGCAGAGAATATTAGAAAGATGTTTATCTGTGCTTTATTGACTACACAAGGGCTTTTGATTGTGTGGATCATGACAAGCTATGGACAGCATTGTGAAGTACAAGTAATCCAGAACACTTAATTGTGCTCATGAGGAATCTGTACATGGACCAAGAGGCATTTGTTCAAACAGAACATGGGAACACTGAGTGTTTTAAAACTAAGAAGGTGTGCAACAAGGTTGCATTCTTTCACCATACTTATTCAAACTGTATGTTGAACAAATAATATGAGAAGCTGGGTTCTATGAAGAAAAACGTGGCCTCAGGATTGAAGAAAGACTCATTAACAACCTGTGATATGCAGATGATACAACCTTACTTGCTGAAAGTGAAGAGGACTTAAAATATTTATTGATGAAGATCAAAGAGCACAGTATTCAGTATGGATTGTATCTCAATGTCAAGAAAACAAAAATCCTCACCACTGGACCAGTAAACAACGTTCTTATCAAAGGAGAAAAGATTGAAGTTGTCAAGGACTTCATTCTTCTTGGATCAACTATCAACACTCATGGCAGCAGCAGTCAAGAAATCAAACGACATATTGCATTAGACAAATCTGCTGCACAAGAACTTTTTAAAGTGTTGAAGATCAAAGATGTCAGCTTGAGAACTAAGGTGTGCCTGACCCAAGTCATGGTATTTTCAATAACCTCATATACATGCAAAAGCTGGACAGTGAATAAGGAAGATCGTAGAAGATTTGATGCTTTTGAGTTATGGTGTTGGAAGAGAATATTGAAAGTATCATGGACTGCCAAAAGAACCAATAAATCTGTTTTGGAGGAAGTGCAGCCAGAGTGCTCCCTAGAGGCCAAGATGACCAAACTTCATCTCTCATACTTTGGACATATTGTCAGGAGGGACCAGTCACTGGAGAAGGATATCATGTTTGGTAAGGTAGAGGGTCAGAGCAAAAGAGGAAGACCCCAATAAAATGGATTAGCCAAGTGGCAGCATCGATGAACTTAAGCGTGGTAACTGTAGCGAGGTTGGCCCAGGTTTGGACATTGTTTCTTTCTGCTGTACATAAGGGCACTATGGGTTGGTACCAACTCGACGGAACCTAACAACAACAACAACAGTCACTCCTTGGAACCAATGTGTTGGCACTTAAGAACAACAGCAACAGTCTGTCTTAGTCTGAAAGTTCTGTTGAAATTTATTCAGCATCACAGCAACAGACAATCTTCCATTGACAGATGGGTGGTAGCTGTGAATTAGACAGGCATTGAACCCAGACCTCCTGTATGGAGCTTTTCAAGAGGTGAACAAACAATGCCACCCTACTGACTTTCCAACCCCAAAACCAAACCTATTGCTTGTGAGCCAATTCTGTTTCATAGCAACCCTGTAGGACAGAGTAGAACTGTCCATAGAGTTACTGAAACCAAATATTACAGAAGCTGATTTTCTCCTGTGGAGTGGCTAGTAGGTTTGACCTTTAATCCACTACATCACCAAGATTCCTTCTACTGACTATATGTATTTCATTAGTATATCTAAAGGATCACTTATAATCATAAAAGAGGCATTATTTAGATGGGGTAAGAAAGGAGAATGGGTACTTTCCTCTGGGTGACCTTAGAGAAAGATTCATTGGGACAGTAATTCTTGATGGAGCAATACATACCAGCTGCCATTCAGCCTTCCTTACCTAATCAAGATGGTTTCTTCTTCTGTGCCCACCCTCAGCAGCCCACCTGTTGGGCACCTTCCCTAAAATAAAAAATAGGCATGATAGCTCAAATTGATACAGACAGTTTAGGCTGTGCTACAGTTATGAGAAGGTACCAACAAGCTTAAGGCATATGTGCTAAATATGAGGGACTGGAGTGCTAGGGAGAGGATGCAAACTTTCCGGGGCTGTCACAGATTGTCTAATCACTTGGGGTCAGAGCTGGGACTAGGACCTCTCTCTCCTACTCCATCTCTGCACGTACTGCTGCATGGCCTTCCAGTTTGTCCACTCACAACCAAAGGATGAGACTTTTGTCTTATCACTTTGGCTCCCTTCCCCTATCTCTAGTGTAGTGACTTGGCCTGGATAAAGCCCACAGGGAAAGTTGTATCAAAACAAATGTGGTATCTGTAAAATAGGTGTTTTCTAATGTTTACTTTCACTTGATTTGACTTTCATGCATTGAGTGCCCTCTGTTTTCCAGGTACTGTGCTACTGCTCTGGGGACACAAAGATAATAGTAATATTATCATGATTGCCATTGGTATAGCCACCAATGAGCAGCTTTGCTTTGAGCTGTAGATCCATTCATTTAAGCCTCTCAACAACCTTAGGAGAGACTGTCATCCCGATTTTACAAATGAGAGAACAGAGCCTCAAAGAAGTGCCATAACTTGCCCAAGATTTCCCATCTGGAAAATGGCTGAGCCAGAATTTAGATCCCCCTTCTTTAAATTGTGGAATTCTGGTTTGGTGCTGTAGGCTAAATACTGGACTGCTAACCACCAGATTGACAATTCAAACCCACCAGCTGCTCTTTGGAAACCCTATACAGGGTGGCTATGAGTCGGAACCAACTCTACAACACTTACCAACAACCTCTAGATTATAAAGACCAGGAGAGCAATGGCCAAGTCTGCCTTGTTTATTATTGAATTCTCAGTGCCTGGCACACAACAGGTAATCAGGAAGAACTGATGAAGGAATTGAAGAACAAGGTTCTACCCTCAAGGAGCTAGGAGCAGATCTGCATAACAACTGCCAAGGCAGATATGAGAATTCTAATAAAACAGCCCCAATGGTTTATCTAAATGGAAAGGAAAGATCAAGAATTTGCTGATTTTTAACTCTGGCATGCAGCATGCTTGGCTCTATGTCACTGCATTTAAGCCTTTTAGACACCTCTCAAACTGGGTTTTATTGTTGTAACCATTTTACAGATGAGGAATCCATATATTGAAAAATAAAGTGGCACCATAGGATAAGCACTCGACCTCAAGGTTGGTTTGAACTTCAAGGTCAGCGTTCAAACTCACCAGCCACACACATACAGGGTCGCTATGAGTTGACACCGATTCTATGGGACTGAACAACAACAAGGAGACACAGCTGGTTAGTGGCAGAGACAAACTTGAGAACAAGCATTCTAATTTCCAGTACAGATAAATTATACAAGAATATTTTATTTCACTTATCTTTTAAAAAGTTTAAATCACTTATGATATGTGAAAAGTGGCTAAATTTGATTTTCAGAATAATGGATTTTATCTTCAATATGTATTTCTAAAATTAGTTTTGCGTCAATTTGACCTATTGATTGAGAATGGTAATGAGGAAGAATTGTTAAACACTGCACTATAGGTTTCTGTTTTGAAGCTTATATATAGTCATGGAGCCAGGAACATAAATGAGGTGTTAGTACCAATGGTACCCAATGAGGTGAACCTTGAGAGACTTGGAGGCCAGAAAACATTACAGATCAGGAATGGTAAGTAGTTTTAATGGTAAATGTTACTTGAATTGTTGAGTTGAGAATGTTGTTGTTGTTAAGTGCCATAGATTCGGTACGGACTCATAGAGACCCTATGCACAACAGAGCGAAACACTGCCCAATCCTGGGCCAACCTCACAATTGTTGCCACGCTTGAG
Organism: Chrysochloris asiatica; assembly: GCF_000296735.1. Lineage (NCBI taxonomy): Eukaryota > Metazoa > Chordata > Mammalia > Afrosoricida > Chrysochloridae > Chrysochloris > Chrysochloris asiatica. The sequence goes on from NW_006408544.1 coordinate 24,426,460, forward strand.
TCTTTTGATGCTGCCACTTTGCCAATCCATCTTGCTGGGGGTTTTCCTCTTTTTCTCTGACCCTCCACCTTACCAAACATGAATGATATCCTTCCCCAGAGACAGGTCCCTCCTGACAATATGTCTGAAGTATGAGAGACTTAGTTTGGCCATTTTAGCCTCCAAGGAGCACTCTGGCTACACTTCCTCCAACACAGATGTGTTGATTCTTTTGGCAGCCCATGGTACTTTCAATACTCTCCTCCAACACCATAATTCAAAAGCATCAATTCTTCTACGGTCTTCCTGATTCACTCTCCAATTTTCACATGCATATGAGGGTATTGAAAATACCATGGCTTGGGTCAGGCATATCTTAGTTCTCAAGCTGACATCTTTGCTCTTCAACACTTTAAAAAGTTCTTGTGCAGCAGATTTGCCTAATGCAATACATTGTTTGATTTCTTGACTGCTGCTTCCATGAGTGTTGATAGTTGATCCAAGAAGAATGAAGTCCTTGACAACTTCAATCTTTTCTCCATTATAAGAATATTATTTATTGGTCCAGTGGTGAGGATTTCTATTTTCTTTATATGGAGATGAAATCCATACTGAATACTGCGCTCTTTGATCTTCATCAGTAAGTGTTTTAAGTCCTCTTCACTTTCAGCAAGCAAGATTGTATCATCTGCATATTATAGGTTGTTAATGAGTCTTCTTCCAATCCTGAGGCCACATTTTTTTTTTTCATATAACCCAGCTTCTAAGATTATTTGCTCAGCATACAGTTTGAATAAGTATGGTGAAAGAATACACCCCTGTCACACACCTTTCTTAATTTTAAAACATTCAGTGTTCCCATGTTCTGTTTGAACAACTGCCTCTTGGTCCATATACAGATTCCTCATGAGCACAGTTAAGTGTTCAGGAATATTCATACTTCGCAATGTTGTCTATAGCGTGTCATGATCCACACAATCATCAAAAGAAGATGGAAGGAATACACAGAGTCACTGTACTAAAAGTAAATGGTTGATGATCATTTGTTTCAAGAGGTAGCATATGATCAAGAGCCTGTGATAATTAAGGAAGAAGTCCAAGGTGCGTTGAAGGAATTGGCAAAGAACAAGGCTTCAGGAATTGATGGAATACAAATTGAATTCTTTCTAGAAAGTGAGGCAGCACAGAAGGCACTTACTCATCTATGCCAAGAAATTTGGAAGACAATTATCTGGCTAACTGATTGGAAGAGATCCATATTAGTGCTCATTCCAAAAAGAGGTGACCCAACAGAATGTGGAAATCATCAGACAATATCTTTGATATCCCATGTGAGTAAAGTTTTCCCAAAGATAATACAGAAATAGCTGCAAGCACATACTGACCAAGAACTTCCAGAGGTTCAAGCTGGATTCAGAAGAGGCCGTGGAGCAAGAGAGATTATTGCTGATGTTCGATGGATCTTGCCTGGGTTGGGGATACAGACACCATATATGGGATCGGGTAGAAAATGTTGTAATCAATTAGTAGGGACTGATGGTCCTGAACTGTGTATTTTCTATTATTTTATGGTTATCATTGTTGCTGTTATCTGCTAGCATATAGATCTTCTCCTCATGGCAAGAACAAATACAATGGAACAAAACACTGCCCAGTCCTGTGTTATCCTCATGGCTAGTTGTGGATCAAACCTTTGTTATCCACAGGGTTTTTCTTCACTGATTTTCTGAAGTGGATCATTAGGCCTTTCTTTCTCATCTATATTAGTCTGGAATTTATAGCAAAACCTACTCAGCCTCATAGCAACAAGCCAACATACACTGTATCTGAGGTGCATTAGGTCAGAATCAAACCTGGTTTCCACATGGAAGGTGAGATTTCTACTACCACTGACCTACCAATGCTTTAGTTACTTTACTAAAATGTGACAAAGCAGACCCAGGTGATTAAGCCATGTATAGAGTGTAATGAAGATGGTGTGGTTATATTTATTGTAGCTCTAACTTATCGTAGTTGTTGTTAGGAGCCATCAAGTAGGTTCTGATTCCTAATGACCTTACGCACAACAGAACAAAACACTGCCTGGTCCTGTGCCAACCTTACAACCATTGTTATGTTTGAGCCCATTGATGCTGCCACTGTGCCAATTGATCTTGCTAGGGGTCTTCCTCTTTTTTGCTGACTCTTCACTTTACCACCCATGATGGCCTTCTCCAGGAACTGCTCCCCCCTGCCACACACACACTGATAACATGGTTGAACTATGAGAAACAAAGTCTGGCCTTCCCTGCTTTCAAGAAGGATTCTGGCCATACTTCTTCTA
>NW_006408544.1:24430051-24435507 GCF_000296735.1 Chrysochloris asiatica
GCTACCAGAGCTCCTTTTTTGCACTGGAGAAGTGCATAATTAACTGGGAACTAAAATTAATATAGTATGACTGATTCTTTAATAGAAACAAGTCCATGGGAAGTACATAGGAGGGAGTACACTGAATTTTATATCCCTTCTACTTTCTAAGCTCCAAAGATATTTAGACTTGATCTTTCTAAATGGATTGGAGTAGGAACGAGTGGAAAGGGAAGCCAGCAGAGGTTTCAAGCCCTGGGAATTGCATGGGATTGCCTGAAGCAGACAGTTGATGAGGAGAATTGGCAGGAGATGAGTATCCAGGCTGACCCAAAAGTCCGATAATTTTTTGTTGAGGCTTTGCCCCTAAGGCTAGTGGATAAATGAGGACAATCCAATGGCAAGGTCATGCCAGGATTGTTGTGGTGATTATAGTAACCAGGAAATAGTCTGTCAATGCTGGCATCCCAGAGACCAGATAGGGTGGAAAGCTGCTGGAGCTAGGCAAATGTGCGCATTGAGAATAGGAGGTCCCCAGCCTTAGGACAAGATGGTCAACACTAAAGTCAGATGCTCTGTCTCTGCTCAGCCCTCTGGCTTCACTGTCCACCTGCTAACTCAGGTGCCACACTGAGTTACTTGCTGATCTCTGGACTTAGTACCATACTCACTTTCTCCTTGGGACTTTGCACGTGTTTCTCCTTCTACCTGCAATTTTAATCCCTTTGCCTTTCCCTTCCTTCCTCACCTGGCTAACACTTACTCAGCCATCTTACCATCCAAGACCTCTGTTTAGATAGAACTCTTTTAGACAACCTTTCTGACACTACTCTTCTGGCTTGGAAGCCTGCCTTAGGTGTTTACTCTATGTATCCCACTATTGCTACAGCCTGGTTTCATTGTACATCTTGTTAATGGTGTGCTCCCAGAGTTGCCCATAGATTAAGACTGATCCACGGTAGGGACTCAGGGTAATTTTAGCTGGAGCAGTGCATAATCCAAGCCCATAAAGGCTGGAACATCCTCCAGAGATTTCCATAAATTCTGCAAAGTCAGTGGTGGGTTCCTAAAGGGTCTGAGCTAGATTGAAAAATGAGAAGGGCAAGGTAGGCAGAAGTCTAATTGTGAAGGGCCTTATGTTCACAGCTCAGCAGTCTGGGTTGGCCCAGCAGGCCCTTTGCTGTGTGCCTGCTAACCAACCAGTCACCCTGAACAGACAGGCACTGGATTCTAACAAGCTCCAGGCTTTATCCCCTGTTACCATGACAACTCAGCTTCACAGTGATGGATGGTATTGATTGACTGACAGACTCCTGGTGTCTTGGCTCTGTCCCCACTCCCCTTAAGTCATCTGCATACACATGGAGCTGAGAGTCTCTCAGCACCATCCTCTCAATTTTGTACTGATTTGAAATTTCCATTTCTAAACCATTGAAAATAGCATCGCCTTAAAGGAGAATCAGCTGAAATGGTATCAAAATTGCTATCTCTCCATAGGCTCTAAAATATGGCATGAAGAATGTAGGCTTTGGACACAGAGCTTGTGTCAATCCTGCTGTTGTCATTTAGTGCCCTCAAGTCAATTCAGACATAGCAACCTTGTATAGAGTTTCTGAGGAGCAGCTGGTGGGTTTGAACCATTGACCTGGAGGTTAGCAGTCCAGTCCTGATCCTACAGCACCACACCAGGGTTATGTTATTTACATACAGTTTAATTTTGGAAAAGTCATTTAAAATAGTTAAGCCTCAATTTACTGATCTCTAATACAAGGATCTGTTGTGAAGTGGTATGTGAAAATTAAATGAGATATCACATGGAAAGTGTCTGCTTAGTACATTATAGGTAGTTATCAAATGAGAGTTAATTCCTGTATCTTGTCAGGTGCCTTTGATTCAGTTCCAACTCATAGCAACTGTACAGCAGAATGAAATACTTCCTGGTCCTATGTTATCCTCACAATTGTTGTATTTGAGCCCACTGTTGAAGCCAGTGTGTCAATCCATTTCATTGGTGGACTTCCTCTTTTTTGCTGACCCTCCATTTTAATAAGCATGATGTCCTTCTCTGGGGACCAGTTCCTCCTAAAAACTTGTTAAAAGTATGTGAGACAAAATTTCACAATATTCACTTCTAAGGAGCATTCTGGCTGTACTTCTTCCAAGACGGATTTGTTTGCTCTTTTCACAGTCCATGTTACTTTCAATCTTCTTTGCCAACACCATAATTCAAAAACATCGATAGGATAAGCTGCAGAAACACTAAGAAAATTGTTCTCACAGACTGCTCAGTCTTCCTTACTCTCTAATTTTCCAGATTTGGTACCAGGAGCCAAGATTTCAGTTTCTATGTTGGCTGCTGTATCTCCAGCAATGTGGTAATAACAGTAAGATTTGATCATTAATGCACGCTAAAAGTCAGGCACTATTCATGGCATGGGTTAACTCATTTAACCCTCACAACCACTTGTAAGGTTGTTGTTGCTGTTTTGTGTCGTGCAGTTGGTTCTGACCCATAGCGACCCTGTACAGGGTTTCTGAGTCTGTAAATCTTTACGGGAGCAGAAAGCCTCATCTTTCTCCCATGGAATAGCTGGTAGTTTCAAACTGCTGACCTTGTGGTTTGCAGCCCAATTCATAACCACTACATTACCAGAGCTCCTTTATTACACTGTACATTCTACTTTTTAAACTTACTTTGTAAATTACATCTTTACTTTTATTAAATATTCTCTACAACACTTTCAAGCTCACGTAAGGTAGATATTGCTATCATCCCATTTTACAGATGAGAAAACAGGGGTACAGAGTAGATGAATAACTTTTCCAGACAGAAAGTGTGAAGGGGTGGCATTTCAGCTGACTCCGTTTCATAGCCAGGTCTTCAGTTATACTGACTTTCATCATAGCCAGGATCATCTACAAGCACTCCTGGGGAAAAGCCCTGGGCAGGCAGGGGACTGAAACTGCACCTCAATGTTTCCCACTGCAAATGTAGCTTCCTTTTCTTAAGGCGCCTTTGTAGAATGCGGGAACAAGGGGCTTGGTAAGGCTCCTTTAGGGCTTACCATTGTGACTCACGCCATGTGATGAAGAGCCAGATTGCTAGCGCATAGTAAAACTCTGACGCTGATGCTCATACTCTTCTTAACTACTGTGACTATTGCCTTTCCCCACACTTGGTTGGTTGGTTGGTTATGTGTCGTAGAGTCGGTTCTGACTCATAGCGACCCTGTGCAGTGTTTCTGAGGCTGTAAATCTTTACGGGAGCAGAAAGCCTCATCTTTTTTCCACGGAACAGCTGCTAGTTTCAAACTGCTGACCTTGCGGTTCGCAGCCCAAAGTGTAACCACTACGCTACCAGAGCTCCTTTTTCCCCACACTAGTGAGCTTATAAAATTGATAGTCCCCTTGCCTCATAAGAGAGTTTGTTGTTGTTATGTGCTGTCAAGTAAGTTCAAGGTCATAGTGATACTATATAGATTTCCAGGACTCCTGGTGTGGTGCTATAAGATAAGCACTGGACTGCTAGCTGCAAAGTTGATTGTCAGCTGCTCCTCAGAAACCCTATACAGACTTACTATGAGTCAGAACTTATGTGACTGCACTTAACAATAGCAACATAGGGTTTCCAAGAAATGGCTGATGAATTTGAACGTCTGACCTTGCAGTTAGCAGTCCATTGATTATCATAAAGCACTACATCAGGGCCTGCAATAATGGAGATGGTGGTGTTGAAAGTACTTTGTAAAACATCAACTCTTAATCAAGTGTTCCACCACTTGTCTGTCAGTTTGTCATACTGTGGTGGAATTCATGTTGCTTTAATGCTGGAAGTGATGCCATCAATTTTCCAGGATGGACAAGTTTCAGGGGATCCTCTAGACTAAGACAGACTAAGAAGAAGGAGAGATGGACTACTTCTGTGTGTTTAGTAACCAAAAACCTTATGAATAGCAGTGGAACGTTGTCAGATAGAGTGCTAGAAGATGAAAACATTATGAATGGGACCAGAATATTGTCAGATATAGTGCTGGATGATATGTCCTTCAGATTGGAATGCAATCAAAATACAACTGGGGAAAAGCTGCCTCTTCAAAGTAGACTAGACCATGATGATACAAATGGAGTAAAGCTTTCATGACCTTCATTTGCTGTTGGGGCACAAATCAAAATGTTGAGAAACAAGTACAAATATCCACTAATAAATAGAATACGTACTATAAAAAGTCTGAATCTAGAAAAATTGGAAATTGTCAAAAATGAAGTGGAACACATAAAGATCAACATCCTAGGCATTTGTGAGCTGAAGTGGACTGGTATTGGCCACTTTGAATCAGACTATCATAGAGTTTACTTTATAGGGAATGACAAATTCAGGAGGAATGGCATAACATTCATCATCAAAAAGAACATTTCAAGATCCAACTTGAAGTATAATGTTGTCTGTGATAGAACAATATCCATGCTTACAAGGAAGAGTAATTAATGCCACTATTATTCAAATTTACACAGCAATTATAAAACCAATGATGTTGAAACTGAAGAATCCTACCAACTCCTTCAGTCTGAAATAGATCAAACATGCAATCAAGATGAATTGATAATCATTGATGATTGGAATGTGAACGTTGGAAACAAAGAAGGATCAGTTGTAGGAAAATGGGGTGTTGCGTTAGAAATGATACTAGAGATTAGATGATAGAACTCAGCAAGACCAAAGACTTAATTTTTTGCAAATATCATTTTTTAACCAACATAAAAGCCAACTATCCACAGGGGCCGACTGTGGAATTGACCATCAATTGCTCATATGCAAGTTCAGGCTGGAGTTGAAGAGAGTTAAAACAAGTACACAAGAATCAAAATATTACCTTGAACATATCATTTCTGAATTTAGAGACCATCTCAATAATAATTTAGACACCAATGACTGAAGACCAGAAAAGTTATGGAATGACATCACGAACATCATACAGGAAGAAAGCAAAAGAGTATTTAAATGACAGGGAAAAGAAAAGATTAAAATGAATGTCAGAAGACACTCTGAAACTGGCTATCTAGGTTAGAAATGCTAAACGGGATGGAAGAAATGAGGAAGTTAAAGAACCTAAAATTTTAAAGGGCAGCCCACAAGTCAAAGTTCAGTGTTAAAAAGAAATATGAAAAGACCTGAAGTCAGAAAGCCAAAAGGAAGAACAGAATCAGCAATTCTCAAGCTGAAAGAATTGAAGAAAAAAATCCAAGCCTCAACTTTCAATATTGAAGGATTCTACTCTGGTAGCGTAGTGGTTATGAGTCGGGTTGCCAACATCAAAGTCAGCAGTTCGAAACTACCAGCGGTTCTGCAGGAGAAAGATGAGGCATTCTGCTCCCGTAAAGATTTACAGCCTTGGAAAATCCTGTGCAGGGTCACTATGAGTCAGAACCGACTCCACGGTACTTAACTACAACAAATGAGTAAAAGAATAGTGAGGTTG
>NW_006408544.1:24435910-24436677 GCF_000296735.1 Chrysochloris asiatica
GCAGCGACTGCCCCGACCCATGTAGAGCTTTGAGCGCAGTGCTAGAGCCAGCCCAAATGGAGAAATCTCAAGTGGACAAAAGCTGCAGGAGAGTTCTCTGCACTAGCTTGAAATCTCAAGGCGTGTAGCAGGCAGAGAAAAAAAGTTTAACCAGGGCACAGAGAGCAACAGAAATACAGTGACTCTCAGACGTCATCAGACGTGGACTCCACCTGCCAGCTGAGTGGCCTTTTGGCATTTTGAACTTTCACCTGCCACTGCGGGCAGCGACTGCCCTGACCCCTGTAGAGCTTTGAGGGCAGGGCTAGAGCCAGCCCAAATGGAGAATCTTAAGCGGACAAAGCCACAGGAGAGTTCTCTGCCCTAGCTTGAAATCTCAAGGTGTGTAGCAGGCAGGAAAATAAGTTTAACCAGGGCACAGAGAGCAGCAGAAATACGGTGACTCTCGGACATCATCAGACGCCTACCTCCTGATCACAGCAATAAGAATTACAATAAAATAAGAATAATCATGCCCAACAAGTAACAATTAACATTATCAAAGCATCTCCAAAAGCAGAAAAAGGCAGCAGATACAAATGAGCTGGAGATAGACAAAGGTATTATAGAGGAGGAAGAGCAGGTTCTGGATTTGCCTGAGAGGGAATTCAGAAGAATGACATGGAAACAAATTCAAATACTCCGAAAAGGGGTTGACGAAAACAAGGAAGAAGTAACCAGAATACTGCGGGAACAATCTAATAGGATTGACACAGCACAGGAAACAA
>NW_006408544.1:24437810-24440607 GCF_000296735.1 Chrysochloris asiatica
TGGTCTTGCTGGTGACCACACTGGTCTACCGATAAGGGGAAGTGGGAGGAAAACAGCAATGAAGTTGTGAGCTAAGTCCAGCCATGTTTAACAGAGTCCTGTCCACCTGGATTGTGACCTCGTTGGCCAGCAGTATGGTGAGAGCTGGGAACTCCTGGATGCAGGGACAGGGACATGGCCACAGAGGACTAGAGTGGAGAGTGAAGCATCCAGCTGATATGAAGTGAGGGGGATATGCAGAAGAACACCTATACTTGCAGATAGTACCCACTTGACCTGGCTTCAATGACTGGATGATCAGAACTTGACTAGAGGAAGAAAGAAGAGGAAAAAAGAGTAATCAGCTACAATTTGATGAACTTGGCCTATACTTATAGATGTAGTAGCTCAAAAGAAGAAACAAATTTTTACAGGGAGAATCATTCCCACTCCCTTGGTACATAGGGTTGAAGGAGATGGGCAGCTTAGACATTGGCTACCCAAAGTGGGGTGACTACAAAAGAATGGCTTACAAGCTTTCAAGAGGGAGCCTAGTTCAAGAGGATACGGGGGAAAGTAGAATCTCCACTGAGTGGTTTACAACCTGTCTGGATGGGGCTGGTGAAAGGCAACGGGGATAACACTCTTGTGGTTCAATAGTGAATAATTGCTACCAGGACTGATTGTTAGTGTTGCAAATGTAAAGGTAGATGTTTTGTAACAAAAGGAGAGGAGTGGTTGATTTTGCAGTCCATAGGTGGAGGACCCTGGAACCATCAAGGAAGAAGAGCAGAGTGCAGGACCCTATCTAAGGAAGCAGTGACACCAGAGATGGAGGCAGAGACGATGACATGGAGAGATGGAGCGGCTAGAGACCCTGGACTCAAGGAGGGAGAGGGGCTGTGTGAGGGTCAGGGGGCGGGCTTGTGAGGTGTGTCCTTTGGTTGTTTAAATGATTGTATATTCCTGGTGTACATAAAAAAACACCCAAAAAACCCAGAGGGAATGGAAGCAAATGCTGTTGAATGATGATGCATGGAGGGTATTGATTATAATCATTGTAATGAAACAAAATACCATAGGATGAATGTAAAGCTGATGTTCTACCATGTAAACTATCACCCAATTCACAATAAAAACTTAAAAAAAAAAAAAGTCAATGTCCAAAATTTTTAAGTGGTAGCATATGATCAAGAATCAATGATACTGAAGGAAGAAGTTCAAGCTGTACTGAACTCTTTGCAATAAACAAGACTTCAGAAATTGACAGAATACAAACTGAAATCTTTCAGCAAACCTATGCAACATGGGAAATTCAAATTTGTCTATGGCAAAAAAAAAAAAAAAAAAAATTGGGATACGTCTTCCTTGCCAACTGATCAAAAGAGACCCATATTTGTGCCCATTCCAAAAAGAGGTGGCCAAGTGGCATACGGAAATGATAGAATAATATCACATGCAAGTAAAATTTTTCTGCAAATCATTAAAAAATGGCTGCAACAATTCATTGACAGGGAACCACCGGAAATTCAAGTCATATTCAGAAGAGGACATGGAACTAGGGATATTATTGCTGATGTCATATGCATCTTGGGTGAAAGCAGAGAATACCAGAAAGATATTTACTTTCTTCTATTGACTGTGTAAAGACTTTTGACTGTGTGGATCATGACAAGCTATTGGTAACATTTCAAAGAATGAATATTCCAAAACACTTAATTGTGCTCATGAGAAACCTGTGCATAGACCAAGAGGCAGTTGTTCGAGCATAACAAGGGGATACTGAATGGTTTAAAATCAGGAAAGGTGTGTGCCAGTGTATGTTCTTGTGCCACACTTATTCAGTCTGTATAGTGAGCAAATATTCTGAGAAGATGGGCTATATGAAAAAGAGCATGGCATCAGGATTGGAGGAAGCTCATTCACAACCTGAAATATGCCTCCATGTAAAGACAACAAAAATCCTTATAACTGGACCAATAAATAACATCGTGATAAATGGAGAAAAGATGGACGTTGTCAAAGACTTTATTTTGCTTAGATCCACAGCCAACATTCATGGAAGCAGCAGTCAAGAAATGAAACAACATATTGCATTGGGTAAATCTGCTGCACAAGACCTCTTTAAAGTGTTCAAGAGCAAAGATAGCAGTTTGAGGACTAAGGTGTTCCTGTAACAAGTCATTGTATTTTCAATAGCCTCATATGCATATGTAAGTTAGACAATGATTAAGTAAGACTGTAGAAGAATTGATGCATTGTGTTAGTGTTGGAGAAAGTACCATGGACTACCAGAAGAACCAAAAAATATGTGTTGAAAGAAGTACAGCCTGAATGCAACTTAGAAGCCAGGATGGCCAGACTCCATCTCTCATGCTTTGGGCATATTATCATGGGTGGCCAGTCTCTAGAGAAGGACATCATGCTTGGTAAAGTGAAGGGTCAGCAAATGTCTTAAGCATAACAATTGTGAGAATGGCGCAGGATTGATGTTTTGTTCTGTTGTTCATAGGTCACTACGGGTCAGAACAGACTCAACAGCAACCAGCAGTACAGTAACCAATTGTGAGATAATATAAATAAGTTGTGATTTGAATCTTCATGAAGAAGACTATGACTTCAAAAACATTCTAGAGAGATTGTCTAGATTAGGAGTGGGGAACATTCAGACAAGGGTCATATTGTTGTTGTTGTTTAGTGCCGTCGAGTCGGTTCTGACCCATAGGCTTTCCGAGGAGCAGCTGGTGAGTTTGAACCACTGTTCTTGCAGTTCAAGCGGCTTTGCAGTCTGGCGCATTAACCCACAGTGCCACACCAA
>NW_006408544.1:24441041-24443482 GCF_000296735.1 Chrysochloris asiatica
TGCTGCTTCTCTGGGTAAGGTCCTGCATTCCGCTTGTGCTCTTCTCCCTTGATGTTCCTAGATTCTCTTTTTCTGGAATATAAGATTAACTCCTCCCCAATTTTTGTTGCAAAACTCCTACCTTTACAATTGTGACAGTTGCAATTAGTCATGATAACAATTACTCACGATTGAATCATAAGAATCTTATCTCCATCTCTTTTTTACCAGACCCATCTAGAGAAGATAAAAATTATTCAGTGGAGACTCTGTCTTCCCCCAAACACTCTTAAATGAAACTCTCTCTTGAAACCTTGTAAGCCAGTGACTTTGAACCTTTATCATCCCCTCATTTTAGGTAGCCAATGTCTAGGTTGCTAGCAGGCTAATTTTTAAGTTGACAATTTTGTATTGTCCATGTTATAGACATCCCAGTAGCCCTTGGCAGGAAAAAGGTTCCCCACCCCTGGTATAGATTGATTGGAGTAAGACAATCCACAAGGATTTCTGGGGACTCATCACATGCCAGATTATGTGTCTAGTTTTGTCCACCTAGAGATGTTGTAGAACCTTGAAGTACAGTAGGGAGAATAAAGCAGGATATTGATAGCAGCCCATCCCATAGCTCCTGAAAAGCAAGAAAACTACAATCCTCTGTTGATGTCAAGCTGATTATGGCTGAAGGCAATTCCATGGGTTACAAAGAGGTGCTTCAAAGGGTTTTACTAGATGTAAACTTAACAAAAGCAGATTTCTAGGCCTTTCCTCCAGCGTTCTGCTGGTTCAAGCTACCAACATTTAGGTTGGTGTCTAGTGAAAACCATTCACGCCACCCAGACCTCCTGGAAATTACCTGTCATTATTGTCATTAGTTGCCAGCTAGTCAGCTGATTCATGATGACCTCATGTTTGCAGAGTAAATCTGCTCTATAGGGTTCTCAGGATTGTGACCTCTTGACCTGGCACTTCTGTTGGCTTTGAACTGCCAAGCTTTTGGCTAGTAGTTGAACACTTAGCCATTTGTGCCTCCCAGGAACTCTTTTCTTGACAATTAAGAGAGTGTGTGCAATAGTGTGCTGGAGATAAGCACAGGGCTAGTGTAGGGACACAGATATAGGACCCTTGTGGAGTGAGGGAAGCCTGTTTGGAGCTGAGAGAAACTCATAGAACATGGTAAGTGGATAAGTCCAAGAAAAACAGCACAAAGGCATAGAGCTATTTGTATTAGTCTCAGGTTGTTTGGGAAGACACATGGGTTTTAATGGATAAACAGTAAAACAGAGCAGGCAGGTAAATTAGCCAATACCTCCCAGCAAGCCAAGTCACAGAATAAGCTGATCTTCATTTTCAATGAGATGGCAAGAAAAGGAAACAGATTATAAGATTCTTCTTTTGTTTTCTGGAGTTTTCTTTGGGGGCAACCGACAAAGCAAAGCAACATAGCAGTTAGACTACAGTAGCATGAACAGCATTTGTTAGCTGCAAAGAGATAAATAATGTATTACATCTGCTGTTTTCCACTTGATGCTTTTAATCTGAAGAATGACAGAAACTCTCAAGTGAAGCTGCCGGCTTCTGCCTCAGAACCACATTGGCATAGTGTCTCCACAGAGGTGTGCAGACAGCACTCACCACCACAGTCAAGATCAGGTGGGAAACAAACCATAAATGTGGTGGTCTGAAACATGGCCAGCTCTTCTTGGGACCAGAATTGAATGGGAATAAACGTAGGGAGTTCCTAGTGATTCCTTGGGGGATCTTTTAATATTGCACCTCCCTCTTTTCCACCCTTGAGTTCAGACCCTTTGGCCTTTCCAAGTAGAATCTTGCTCCTGGGAGACTAAGTTTCCACAAGGTTTGTATTCTTAATTGTCTTGTTTAATCTGATGAATCCTTAGTTGTTCTTTTCAATTTGACTCTAGTGTTCCATTCTCTCATCCTCCAGGAAGACTTCTCTGATTCTGCTGTCCTTTACCAGAGTCCTTATTACCCAGTACAGTGATATGTATTGCCCATTTCCCCATACTTGACCGTATGCTCACAGAGCAGCTCAGTGCCTTAGTTATCTTTATTTGCCAGATGCCTAGCACACAGTAAGATACCATGAGGTATTTGCCAATGTTGTCTGGAATATATATATTATTTCTGGCTTTAGAATTAATTTTAATCAACTGTTAGAACAGATAAATGCATCATTTTTTGACATAATTGCCATTTTTTTCAACACGCTTTGTCTATCTGTCAACAAACTTTTGCATTCTCTTATTTAAAAAATGTTTTGGCCTGAGATGTGAGCCACAATGCACTGCTGTCTTCACTTCATCAGAGGTGAATTTTTGTCCTTGAAGGGTTGCTTTTAGGGAACCAAACAAATGGAAGTCCTATGTACCAATGTCTGGAATATTTCCAAAGTGTTTTGATGTGTTCTTAAAGTTTCAGACTTGTGGCATGAGTTGTTGTTG
>NW_006408544.1:24444224-24461040 GCF_000296735.1 Chrysochloris asiatica
TTTTTCTTCATAGAACCCAGCTTCTTGGATTATTTGCTCAGCATACAGGTTGAATATGTATGGTGAAAGAATACAACCCTGTCTCACACCTCTCCTAATTTTAAACCATTCGATGTTTCCTTGTTCTGTTTGAACAACTACCTCTTGGTCTATGTATAAGTGCTTCATAGGACAATTAAGTGTTCTGGAATATTCATACTTCGCAATGTTGTTGTCAGCAATGATATCCCTCATTCCACATCCTCTTCTGGATCCAGTTTGAACCTCTGGAAGCTCACTGTCAATAATGGTTGCAGTTTTTTCTGTATCACCTTTAGTAAAACTTTATTTGTATGGGATATCAATGATGCTGTTCGATGATTTCTGCATTCTGTTGGGTCACCTTTGTTTGGAATGAGCACAAATATGGATATTTTCCAATGTATTGGCCAGGTAGTTGTCTTCCAAATTTCTTTGCATAGATGAGTGAGTGGCATTAGAGTAGACCTTTAAAGATGAAGCTTTCTGTTCCCATAAAAGATTTACACTCTCAGGAACCCTATACAGGGTGACTATGAGTCAGAAGCAACACAATGGCTGTGAGTTTGGTTGTGTTTGGTTTAAAGACCACTGGTCAATCATTCAAACACTTCTACTAGACCCAAGACGAGAACACATCCAGCCTCTGTTTGGTTCCCTCCAGTGTTGTGGGGCTCATTTCCTCTGAAACATTTCTTTTTGTTCCTTAACCATCACGAAGTTTTACCTTACACTGATCCTAAACCTTTGTTCTTATAGTTTCTGCTTCCTTTGTCCTAATTCTTGCTCTTACAACTACACAAACACATTTAATTCTTATGGAAAACAACCCTTCAGAGAGTTGAGTCCTATTCTTACTGGTTGCTTACTTCTTTCTTCTGTACAACAGGCAAATATCCTCAGTACCCTAAAAATTCCCTAAAAATATGGCTTTATATTTCTTGTGATTTCTCTTCTCAGATTATTCCCTAGTTTTTTATTTCTTTTAAAAATGTCATTCTCAGAACTTTCCACCTTGCTCTGAATTTCTGAACCTTTGCACAAGACAGTGGGTTAGCCATTGAGTTGGTTCCAACTCATAACAACACTGCATAGGGTTTCCTAGAGCTGGTGGGTTTTAACCACTGACCTTGAAGTTATTAGTTCCGTGCTTATCCTATAGCACCAACACAGGACTCTCAAGGGTAGAACCTTATATGCTTAGATTTCCATCATACTAATATTGGTATTGGATTCCTGGTGTGGTGCTGTATGCGCCAGACTGAAAAGCTGTTTCAACTGCAAGGTCGGTGGTTCAAGCTCACCAGGTGCTCCTTGGAAACCCTATACAGGGTCCCTATGGATCGGCACTGACTCAACGGCACTTAACAACAACAACAACAAATATTAGTATTATTCCTATGCTGTCTACATTTCCCAACATACTATGTGATGTGGATGGCACATAGAAGCAGAAGTCTTTAGTCTGATGCAATAATGGGGTTTTGTGAAAATATCTCAGGCTTCTGAGCAAAATGGGAGTCCATGAGTGATACAAACAGTTAATGCACTCAGCAGCTAACTGAAAAAAAATTGGAGATTTGCATCCACCCCAGATGTGCCTTGGGAGAAAGGTCTGGCAATCTGCATACAATCTTAAAATCAGCCACTGAAAACCTTATGGAGCACAGTTCTACTCTGACACACATGTAGTTGTTGTTGTTACATGCCGTGGAGTTGGTTCCGATTCATAGTGACCCTTGTACAGGGTTTCCAAGGCTATAAATCTTCACAGGAGCAAAAAGCCTCATCTTTCTCCTGCTGAACAGTTGATAGTTTCAAACTGCTGACCTTAAGATTCAGTGTCGCCATAAGTCAGGACTGACTCACAGGCCACTAGCTTCTGAACAAAATAGTTTTGATTCAAATTTGAATCCAGTTCCATCATTGTTTAGCAGTATGGTCGTAGGCAAGATAAGGGACCTTTATGAACCTTGAGCATCTCAGTTATACATGAAAAGTATGGACTAGGTATAAGGGGGATTCAAAAAGTTCATGGAAAAAAAATTCCATGTTTTTTTTTTAAGT
Source organism: Chrysochloris asiatica (assembly GCF_000296735.1). NCBI lineage: Eukaryota > Metazoa > Chordata > Mammalia > Afrosoricida > Chrysochloridae > Chrysochloris > Chrysochloris asiatica. Next base: position 24,446,310 of record NW_006408544.1, read on the forward strand.
TTTTATCGTGAATTATCTGGGTTTACATGGGAGAACATCAGTTTTACATTCATCCTATCGTATTTCATTTCATTGCTATGATTACAATCCCCTCCATGCATCATCAAATAACCAAAGGGTACACCCCACAGCACCCGCCACCCCTGGCTGTCAGCACACAGTCCTTCTCCTTCCCTGAGTCCAGAGTCCGCAGCTGCTTCATCTCTCCACTTCATAGTCTTTGACCTAATTTCTGGCGTCACTGCTTCTCTGAGTAGGGTCCCACACTCGACTCTTCTCACTTGATGGTCCCAGGGAAGCGCCATTCTTGGGCTGCAAAATCAATCACTCCCCTCCTTTTGTCAAAACACATCTACCTCTACATTTCTGACCCTTACAGTCAGTCCTGATGGCAATTATTCACTATTGTGCCAAAAGAGTCTTATCCCCATTTCCTTTCACCAGCCCAGTCCCAACAGATTGGAAACCATTCAGTGGTTTCCCTGCCCTGTCTGGAACTAGGATCCCTCTTGAAACCTTGTAAGCCAGTCACTTCTTGCCTTTATAGTGCCCCCATTTTGGGTAGCCAATGTCTAAGTTGCCCATCTTTGTCAATCCTGTGTACTGTGGGGGTGGGAGTGATCCTTGCTCTAAAGATTTGTTCCCTTTTTTTGAGATACTACATCCATAAGTATAGGTAATGTTCATCAAATTGTAGCGGGTTACTCTGCGCCCCCTCCCCCACACCTCTTCTTTCTTTTTCTAGTAGAGTTCTGATCATCCAGCCATTGAAGCCAGGTCAAGTAGGTACTATCTTCATGTATGAGTGTTCTTGTGCATCTCCCCTCACTTCATATCAGCTGGATGCTTCACTCTCCACTCTAGTTCTCTGTGGCCATGTCACTGCTTCTGGGCCCCGGAGTCCCAGGTCTTGCTGTACTGCTGGCCATCTAGGTCTTCACCCAGGTCCACAGGAATCTATTGAATGTGGTCAGACTTAGCTCCCAACTTCATTGCTGTTTTTACCCCTCTTCCCGTTATCAGTGACCAACGTGGTCACCAGCCAGACCATGTGCCTGCTCATGTATTCCCCTTGAGTCTTTAGTCTTAGAAGGGAGTTTGCTCTGAGAGGACCCAACCACTTGCCTTGATGGCTCCCGGGTGAACAGCTTACTTGTTCTTATAGTAATCAATCAGACTGCCTTTATTGTTTCTGATTTTTCTTGCCGGTCTTTCATGAAGTATCTTCTGTTCTTCTAGCCGCTCCAGGCTGGTCTACTTGTCCTTTCAAGTGGAAATTTTCCACCTCAGACGATTCTGGATGGGGTTCAGGATTCCACCTATAGTGTTATGCAATGCAAAGGCTCTACAGTAAGCCTCTTTCACTGGGCAATTTCTAGCCCCCTTTAAGGTATTCCAATCCTTTATAGACTGAAGACAGACTTATAAGCATTCTATTGTGATGCTTCTGGCTATCCTTTCTCCCCCCTTCAAGTGTCTATTTTACAATGGTAGAGAAGGGAAACCAAGATTCAGAAGACAGTCAAGCATCTTAACATTGTTTCCCTCTTTTACCCATTCAAACCATGCCTCAATCCCTGTATCCAGGAGCCCTGTTGTTCCAAGGTTGCGCATACATCATTTACATCTGCCCACTTAGCCCATGTGAACCTGCCTAACTGTTCTCCCATCCACCTTGTTCTTCCATCCTCATCCCCCTTCTTGTGTATTGCTCCTCCCACCCACCCCACCCCCAGCACCCAAGTTATCCTGTGTTTATTCCTTACCTTGTGCTCTATCTTCCCCTCCCTCCTTCCTCTCCCCTCATCCTATACATCCCAGTGATCAGCAAATATACATATAATTTTTCCCCCTTTTAGGTAGGTTCTTTTTCTTAGTCTTTTACAATAATGGTCCTATGCAGTATTTCTCCTTTTGTGATGGACTAATTTCACTCAGCATAATGTCCTCAAGGTTCATCCATGTTATGCGGTGGCTTTCAGATTCCTTGTTGTTCCATTATCTTTTAATTCCATTTTTTCCCCATGAACGCTTTGAAGGCCCTCTCCTATGTAAGGACACTTTTAGCTATCTTATAAGTTCACAGGACCCCTCTTGCTTGCTGGATACATGATCTGGGGCACTCAGAAGGCACTTTTTTTTTCAGTCATGTCATACTTCTCCAATCAAGCTGAAATTCTCTGTTCCCAACAGCACATTGCAGGCTGTCAGCAGACCCCTCATGAACAAATAATCACTGCGCAGGCATCCTCCATCCCCCATTCATCAGTCAGTCCTGTCATTTTAATTCGACAGCACTCCACCACTCACCTCAGTAATCACTCTTTTACTTCTGCCCATGAATTCCTTTCATCTACTTTTGTTTATCCCTGTTGAAGCATTTTTTAATCAAAACAATTAAATATGCTAAATCTTCCTCAATTAGTAATGCATTAAGAATTAAAAGTGCTTGAGTGGAAATAGGCAGATGAAGCCCTTAGCTTGGTACTAAGAGCTGGTGCTTAGAGCATAATTTCCTGCAGGCATGTGCAGCTCAGGGCTTATTCAGAAACAGATATTCATAGAGTCACAGAGTCCTGAGAGATGAAACAACTCCAATGCCCTCTTCTATAATTGGAGACACTGAGGCCCAGTGGAGTCATGAGACTTGTCCCAGTTCATTCAGGGACTCAACAACTTTCATTTGAATTCAGAGTTCCCTACTACTAAGATTCTTCAAAAAGACTCTTCACCAAAGAAATCAGAGACAGTTGTCAGCAAGTAGTTGACTGGAATTCATGACAATCTTATATAATACAAAAAAAAAAACCATTTTGTTTTATATGGTTTTCAGAGTTATATATGTGTCAGAGTAGAACTGAACTCAATAGGGTTATCAGTGGGTGGCTTTTCTTCTGAGGTGCCTCTGGTTAGACTTGAACCTCTAGCCTTTCTGTTAGTAGCCAAGTATGTTAACTAAATCACCCAGGGAACCCAAAGAACTCACAGCATTCATTTATTCATCTTTTGTTTTTTTCACCCCCACCAGTAATGTAATCTAAAAACACTTACTGAATTTCTACTTTCTGCCAGGCAATGAATGGGCTGCTATGCTAGCAGCAGAGTGGTGAATAATACACAAACTCTTAACCTCACAGAGTTTGAAGTTTAATGTAGTAACTATTGATGTTCCATACCACCTTGAACAAAATAAATCTCATTTTTATCTTAATTGAATTATTTTTCCTTTGTGGTTGTCAGCATATCACTATGACTAATGATAGTTATTTTTTATAATTGTAGTTAGAAGTAATGATGTTTCAAAATAAAACTTAGATCATCATACTGAGTTTATAATCTAAGAAACTGCTTTTGCAGTAAAAGAGAATTCTGTAGCATTGTCAATACTTTACTATGGTCTACTTTTCCAGCCTCACTTTGCCAGGCAGACCTAAGGCTGGAAACCCAGCTTGGTCTATTTATGGGCTGTGTGATCAGCGAATACTGACTTGATGGTTTTGAGCATTATTTTTCTCGTCTGTAACATGCAGGTTCTTCACCAGGTCCTCAGATATGGACATATGCAGAGACAGCCCATGTGGGACTGGCAGTCCTTGTGGGGTCAGAAGAGTAGGCAGACCCTCCACATTCTACCAGAATTCTAGTCTCTGGGGGAAACAAAGAGGCCTGGACAAAAAATAATTATAACTTATCTGATAATTCAGACACAAACAAAGCACATTGGTCGCTTTGGAGAAATGCTTCATGGAGGGAATGACTTTGAACTGGAACGTGAAGAATAAATGTTGTTGTTGTTGTTGTTATGTGCCGTGGAGTCGATTGCGACTCATCACGACCCTGCACAGGGTTTCCGAGGCTGTTAATCTTTACAGGAGCAGAACGCCTTGTCTTTCTCCCGCGGAGCAGCTGGTAGTTTCGAACTGCTGACCTTGCGGTTCACAGCCCGAAGAATAAATAGGCTTTGGAAAGATGGTCAAAGAAGGGAGAAAACTGGGATAGTAACAGACCTACCATGGGCCAGGCAGATGGGTACAAAGAGGTGAATGAGATATAATTACTCAAGGATATTAAGTGGAAAATGGACAGGGAGAAAGGGAACTAGCATTTTGAGTATCTAATATATGCAATGGAGTCCTGGTGTGGCGCTGTAGGCTAATGCGTCGGACTGTTAAGTCGTTTGAACTGCAAGGTCGGCGGTTCAAGCTCACCAGCTTCTCCTTGGAAACCCTATACAGGGTCATTATGGGTCGGAATCGACCCATGCACTTAACAACAACTACAATATATGCAATACCTAATCCCCCTCATTTCAAGAAAGGTTTGGGTTGGCACCATTAAACAAACAAACAAACAAGCAAAGTGAAGTTGGGTGAGGGCTGGGTGTTTCATTGCAGATCTAGTTGTGTGATGATTGTCTTTTAACATCTTGGCCTTTTGTTTATCTCTATCTACTTCAGGCATTACCAGCCACGACGTCAAGAAATGCTTTGGAGGCTCCGTGGGCTTTGGATATACATTTACAAATAAGATAAAAGTTGCGGGAGTTTTATCAGGAGACAATTGTCAAAGATTTGGAAGCGGTGAAACTGGCAAGTCTTCAGCAATGGGTCCCCTTAAAAAAAAAAAGAAGCCAAAATTTCCCATGGATCCACAATCAGAAAGTGGGAGCTACTTTTTTCCCCCCACACATCCCAATTGATTCCATTTCAATTAATGGTTATATTGCATATCTATTCGTTATCCCCAAATCAATTGTTCATTTTGAATCCAGCATGAACTGAAATCATTTTAGAAATATTTGACTTTATATGAGACACTCTCTTATATCTCAAGCACTAGGCAAAGATCCAAATAAGAACTACAGTGAAAGGAATATGTAGAAGGAACCTGGGAAGTGGGCCGTCGAAAAGAAAGGTCAGCAGGTTGCAGTCCAGGTGGAGGAAAGAGATCCACTGAGAAAAGATAATATGGTTATCTAAGTCCAAGTTCAAAGAATATTGTTAGAGAAGGTATTTGCAAGAATGTTTTGTGGCATTTCCTGAACAAGTTCAATCTTATGTTTTCATTTATTCATTCATCAATTCCTTGAATATTTGTTTTCAGGTGAGACACAAAGAGGGTGCAAAAGGGATAAGATTTTAGTAAAGTAGGTGTGATAGGTAATAATGTTACAAACTATTCTTACTGCATTAGACTGGAGTCCTGGTGTGGCATTGTAGGATAAACACTGGGCTGCACTGAAAAATTAGAAGTTAAAACCCACCAGTCACCACTAAGAAACCCTATACTGGGTTGCTATGAGTCAAAACTGACTCAATGGCACTTAACAACAATTGTATTAGGCTACTGTTAACTTAGGAGTCCTGGTGCAGAGCTGTAGGATAAGCACAGGACTGCTAACCCTCCAGCCACTCCTCAGAAACCATATATAGGTCACTATGAGTTGGAACCAACTTAATGACACTTAATAACAACAACATTTATGACATTGCTTTCAATCCAAATGCTTCTTCTTTCTCATAATGGCCTCTTTCTTCTCTGCATTTACATTTCAGACACCCACATACCTCTCTAGATAGCTATTGCTGTTGTATAGCTGAGCACTTCTTTCTCAGTGCCCCTGCAGAGCCTCATAGAGTTATCTGTCATAGTATCTATAATACGCAACTGAATCTGTCTGGTGTTGACCTGGTACTGAGTCAGCATATGAGATATAAATGAATGAATGAATGAATGAATGAATGAATGAATGAATGGCATACACAATCCCATCCTCTCCAGATACCATATGCCTTCTAATGGATAGGATATCCTAGTAGGGTCTGTTCCAGAGGATGGGTCTATTTCTAAATCTTGCTCCCTCTCTTCTGATTTGTGCTGTTAGATAACCAAGCAAGGTAGAAGAAGAGGAAGCAGCTCTGAGGAGGGCATACAGACTTGTTTCAATTCCTATCAAGTGAACTTGGGAACCAGCCCTTTGACTTTTTGGGAAATGAGCTAATGCACACTTATCTTTTTGATGGCAGGCATCAACAAGAAGAGCATGGCTGTGGAAAACATTATTTCTCGGGTCCAAGGTGGCAATTCTGGCTGGGGTGGTGGCTTGGCACAAAACCAGAGCATCATTGCATACCGTTCCTGGGGGAGGTCATTAAAGTATAATCCTATTGTTATCGATTTTGAGGTAAGTCTTTTCGCAGTTGAAGAAACTCCATGTCCATGAGGAATGAAAGTGAAGCAGACCAGATCATTTCATATTTCTTATTTTGAGCCCATCAAAGAACAAGATTAAATGTAACGGGACACTGAACCTGTGGTCTTCCTCATGCCTGACTGTAGGGAAGTGTATGACTTTTGACCCAAGCCATAGGGGAGCTGGGATCAGAAACTTAATAGCAGGTCAGTGGCTAGTTTTATACTGGTAGTTCAGGATTTCTTCAGGGGAAAGTCACATTAATAATTTGCATTTTGCATTTATATGCATTTAAAAGATGTATATACTTTAAAATTTTATTATATAAGCATATAAAAAGATTTTTATATGACTATTCATTGTTTAACGTCCACAATGCGTTCTGTGAAGTAGGATGTTATGTAAATTAGACATTTTGCACATACTGGATTAAACAAGGGTAGTAGTAGCAGCAGCAGCAACAGATTGGATGGCAAGGAAGTAAGCAGTGGGGAAGCAGAATACGCCCAGCCTCGTGAACCTAACCACCCAAACCCCACATCATGTCTTCTGCCTTACCTGCCTGTAACCTACCCATGACCCAACACTGCTAAAGTCTAGGTCTTTCAAACCATTGTTGTTAAGTTAGTTTTGACTCACAGTGACCCTGTACTGGGTTTTGGAGGAGCAGTTAGTGGGTTTGAACCACCAATTTTGTGGTTAGCAGTCTAGGGCTTATCCTACCATGTCACACCAGGACTCCATAATAAATCAAAGGAGAGCTGTTTTCCCTTAAAAAACAAAAGCCAAAAACCCTAATGGGACCAGGGACATATATATGGCCACACAATGGCCAAATGAGCGATGTTAATTTACCTGCACTTGAAAAATCTCATCTATTAAATCAAAGGTCAGCAAAGTATTTCTGTACAAAGCCAAACGACAAATATTTAAAACTGTGTGGGTCACATACAGTTTCTGTCACACATTCTTCTTATTTTTTTAAATGTAAAAACCATTCTTATTTCATAGGCCAGACTAAGCAAGTTATGGAGTAGTTTCGGCCCCAGACCATGATTTGCTGCCTTTGCTAAAAATGATCATATGTGGTCATTATAATGTATCTGTGGCTCAGACTTTATTCTCTCTATTGAAAAGACTAGGAAACTGTGGATCTGAGAGGTTGAGGGGCTTGTTAAAAGTTTCCCAGTTCTCATGCACAGAAGCACTGGTGGCAGAGTAGGGTATGTGTTGGGGGCTAACTGCAAAATTAGCAGTTGAAATTCATCAGCCATTCCTTGGGAGGAAGATTAGGTTTTCTATTCCCATAAATATTTACAGTATTGGGAAACCCTATACATGGTCATTATGAGTTGGAACTAACACTGTAGCATACAAACAACAATTCTCATGTGACAGACAGTGTGTGAATTTCAGACTTTCTTCTAGACTAGCACCTTCCTTAAATTAGTGACTCTCAACCAAGAGGTTTTGCCTCCAAGGGGAACATTTGGCAATGTCTGGAAATATTTTAGCAAATTGTGGGTACAGGCTAGAGATGCTATAACTATCTTGTAATGCACAGGACAGGTGCCCATATCAAGGGATTATCTGGTTCCAAGTGTTAATAGTGCCAAGGATGACAAACCCTGCCTTACATTGCTGACCTCACAGAGGTAATAAAATTGTATTCAGACTGCAAAGGAAGTGCATTGTTCTACCAGTTATTAAACTCCTTCTATCAGTATGTGGGATAGTTCATTTAATTTTTTTTAAGTTGGATTTTGGATTTTTAATCAAAGTGTCATTGTGCTCATGCCCATTTTTTGTCCTACCCTTGTCCATTTTTTTTCTGTAGATATTCAAAATTCCAGGTATTTAGATAACATTTCTTCTCTGAAGACATAGACCATCAGCTACATCTATAAATGTATTATATCAACAACCTTTTTTCTACTAAGAAAAAAGTCAGATGGGTTAACCTTGATTTCATTTCTTCTCTAATAAGCAAGGGAACATTTTGACACACCTGTAATTCTATCATCAAGCTATTAGTGATTGGGGCAAAAATGGTAAAATTGATACCAGGAGAAATAGATAAACTTTCATACACAAGGAGTGAACTTTATGTTTGTCTTCAACAAAACTTCCAAGGGGAAAATTAAGATTCACGATTTAGAAAAGACTGAATACTATCTTTTGGGGGAAAAAAGAATTTGGGCTTTGGGGTGAGAAAGACATAGTTTGCTTCATGGCTCAAACACAGTTTTGGTATTTGACTTTGGACAAGTTGTTACATTCTCTGAGCCTCAGTTTCCTACTCTATAACTTGGTGTTGATGGTACTTTAGTTCACAAAGTTGGGGAGAGAAGAGTCAATGTTAGTTGAGGCAACAGTTTCATAGAGGCTGAGTAACCTGCCCAAGATCTTAACCAGCAAATGACAAAGCGGAATTTGGTTCCTATCTGACTGATCTCTTTATAACCATATTGCCCTCTGATAAGTTTGGATTTCAAACATCAAGCCACTGGCAGGCTATAGAGCTGGGAAGTGACACAGCTAGAGCTGTGTTTTAAAAAGAAGATGCTCCCAGGATATGAAGGATGAATGGGAGGAGACCTGTTATTGACTTATTTGGAACCTGATGTTCAGAGGGAAACAGTATCTTATGCACTTGTAATCCCTAACGTTTGTTGTTAATGGAGTCCATTCTGACTCATAGTGACCCTGTGCACAACAGAACAAAACACTGCCTGACCTTGTGCTCTTCTCACAATTGTTATGTTTGAGCCCATTGGTGCTGCCACTGTGTCAATCCATGTTGTCAAGACTCCCTCTTTTTCACTTACCCTCCACTTAGAGCTAGTATTGTTTTTATATAGCAGGAACCTATGTTGAAGGCACTTAGGAACCATATAATCTGTTGTTATAATATGTTTTATGTCTGTAATGTTGTATTATGTCATTTTATATTATATGGCTTTCAGAGTTATGACATGTGATAAGTTATGTAGTGCTATGTGCTATGTAATGTTTTTCTGGTCTCTTATTATGTTATGCAATGACTTATGCTATGATGCTATGATAGGTTATGTTTGCTACGTCATTTTTTTTTTAATCATGTCAGTTGTCTTCTTTGAATCTATTTCCTCATCTGTAAAATTTTGACACAGCAACTGCCAATATCTCTTCAAGTTTTAACGTTCTAAGATTCTTTTTTCTTTACCTCGCCCCTCACCCCCCACCCCCAACTCCCCAGCAGCCCTCTTCAAGGAATGTTCTTTTTCCTCTTCCTGAGGATTCTGGGAGGCAGAAGTGAGACATGGGCACTGAGTGTTGATCCTCTTAACTGGAATGTTAAGGGAAATTGCTCAATAGTCTTCGCCCTCTGTAGAAGTAAGAGTCGTCTTTACGCAGGGACCCAGAGCAACCCTTTCTACACTGAATTCCCACCACTGGAGACTAAACTCCCTGAGCTTCCAGTAAGTCAGCTTCTCCCCTTGGATGGCGCCTGGACAGTACTGACGTAATCAGCCTGATAACCTCAGCTTCAACCCTTGAGTACAGTCCAGGGTCTGATTGCCACAGTTCTTCTGTATACATTTCCAGGAACCCAATCAAGGCCATGTGGGAATCCTCTGTTGATTGGCTTCCAGAGAAGTGGAATTTCCCCGATGTGGCTCAATTCTAGAACTGACTTGCTCTGCGAACTTACCAAATCATTCCTTGTCACGGAGTCTCAGGTTCCTCTTCAGGAGACCTGGAGAAGATCTTTCATTTTAGTACAGAAATCTTGCGTGTGCTGAAGAGAACTAAATGTCATTAAAATTTGAAAAGCACGAGCTTTCATTGTTTTCACTCCATCAGTCTAACTAGCAAAATGGATACTTTATTTTGTAGAGTTCTCCGCTTTTGCAATGGTATCTTACATTTGTGTATTTCACACTCATTACTTTTTTCAGTCCTCATAAGAATTCTCGAAAGTAGGTACTATTCAGAAGCACCTGTGAGTGGAGTTGAATCTTCAACTCTTCGGTTAGCAGTTGAACATGCACCACCTAGGGACCCTTTTCCCTATCATCTCCTTTAATGCTCGTTATTTTATGAAGGTGCCGTGAGGATTGTTGTAGCATAGTAAGCTGGTGTCTGACTTTGTGTCTGGTACTAGCAGACCTTCAAGAAGGTTTATGGCCAGCTCTTGGGCTCTAGGAAGGAGCACAAAGGTTAGGGAAGGCTCACGTGTTCTTTTGTGTCCACAGATGCAGCCCATCCATGAGTTGCTTCGGCACACAAACCTGGGTTCCTTGGAGGCAAAACGTCAGAATATGCACCGTGCATTGGATCAGTACCTGCTAGAGTTTAATGCCTGCCGCTGTGGACCCTGCTTCAACAATGGGAAGCCCATCCTCAAGGGCACCAACTGCAGGTGTCAGTGCCCCCAGGGTACCTGGGGCCATGCCTGTGAGCAAATAGAGCAAAAGGGTAAGACCCATGCCTCCTCTCTCAGAGTCAGTCTTGGCCCAGCTCAAAGTGAAAAGATACATAGAAGACCTTTGGTATTCCTAGTCTTTCTGGGTCCTACCAGTGACTCCCCTACATTTTATGGTTCTGATGTGTTATCCCAGCCATCAAATCCATCTCTCACATGGGAACTCTTTCCCACCAAGGTATATAGTGCCAATAGGATTTCTTTCTAAAAGATTTTGTTGTTATTGTTAAGTTCCATCAAGTTGGTTCCAATTCATAGTGACCATATTTAGGGTTTTCAAGAAGCAGTTGGTGGGTTTGAACCACTGACCTTGTGATTAAATGTTTATCCTACAGTGCCACACTAGAATTCCTTCTGAAATATTAAGTAGGTGTGTCATTGTAGTGTAAAAGGTAATGAGTAAAATGCAAGGTTGAGACAAATAAGGTTTAATCACATGTTGCTGCAGAATCACCGAGCTGACATCAGGGAAGACAGTTATAAACGTGGGTTAAGAAGTCCTCCCTTACAGATGAAGAGCCTGGAACCTGGATTTGAATTCCAGTGATTTCACTACCTCACAGAGAAACCCTGGATCTTCACCCTTTCTTTCTGGGCTCAGTTTTCTCCTCAAAGTTCTGTGATGTGCCAAGATTATCAGTGCAGGCTCCAATTCCTAAACAGCCACTTTTCTAAGCATACAAAACTGTTTATATTTCACATATAGTCCATTACATGGAATGATGGGAAACAGATGAGCTCTCTTATCAAAAGATGAGTCGATATCAATTGATTGCCACTATGAGGATAAAGGAATTCTGGTGTGGCGCTGTGGGTTAATGTGCCAGACTACAAAGCCATTTGTATTGCAAGGTCAGTGGTTCGAACTCACCAGTTGCTCCTCGGAAACCCTATACAGGGTCGCTATGGGTCAGAACAGACTCAATGGCACTTAACAACAACAACACGAGGATGAAAGGAGCCCTGGTAGATTAGTGGATTATGAGCTGAGCTGCTAACCTCAAGGTCAGTAGTTTGGATCCTCCAGTCACTCCATGGGAAAAAGATGAGACTTTTTGCTCCGGTAAAGATTTATAGCCTTGGAAACCCTATATGAATCAGAATCAACTCGATGGCATACAATCACCACCACCACCATGAGGAAAATATTGAGTCCTGGTGTGGTGCTGTAGGATAAGGACTGATGGTTAACCACAAGTTTAGCTCCTCAGCCTATCCAATAGATGCTCCTCAGAAACCCTATACTAAGTCACTATGAACCAGAACTGACTCAAAAACACAAGAGGAAAATGGGAAGGAAGGAAGAAAGAAAAAAAGCATAGGAGGGAGAAAGGAGAAAAGAAGTGGGGAGAGGGAAGTTTGGATCCATCCACCATATTTAGGGTAAATCTAAGGTACTCTACTTGAGGCCACTAAAAAACAAACAAACAAAAAATATTGAAACACAATTAGATAGAATGGAAAGCTTGTGTAATTAAAACTGAGTGTTGAGTGACAGTTCAAGAAGTGGAAACCAACAGTGTAATATACATATAGAGGCTTCCAAGTACAGAGTTAAATTAAGAGAAATAAAGAACATAGAACAAGATTATCCTCTGTCATATCAGGAATGCTGAGGTTGGCCCTGGTGGCATACTTCATCAGCCATTGGCAAACAGAAATGCGCAATGAAGGGAAGCTGAAAACTTCAAACCTATGTCTTAAGATAAAAAACTAAAAGCATTGGAAATTTTGGTGTGAAGAAGAGAGAAGTCAGAAAGGACAAGTTCAACATGAACTACCATGAGGGGAGAATGTGATTTGTGTTGTGTGGCCACTAAGAGTAATTTTAAAACTAATGGAGAGAAGCTGTAGAGAAGGAATTTTGGCTTGGTGAGAACAGACTTTCTTCTGTACATTATTAGTACAGAAGGGACAACGCTGTCTCTGATAGGATAATATCCATGCGACTACAGGGAAGACCAACGAGCTCTGGTAGTGTAGTAGTTACAAAACAGGCTGTGAATCGCAAAGTCAGCAGTTCAAAACTACCAGCTGTTCCGCTGGAGAAAGATGAGGCTTTCTGCTCCCGTAAAGATTTATAGCCTCGGAAACCCTACACAGGGGTGCTATGAGTCGGGATCCACTCCATGGCACATAACAACAACAACAACACAGAGAAGATCAGTCAATACCACTATTATTCACATTTACGCACCAACCACTAAAGCCAGTGAGGGTGAAATAGAAGAATTCTACCAACTTCTAAAATCTGAAATTGATCAAACATGCAATCAAGATGTATTGATCATTACTGGTGAAAATGCAAGGTTGGGAACAAAGAGGAAGGATCAGTATTTAGAAAATATGGCCTTAGAGATAGAAATGATGCTGGAGATCACATGATAAAATTCTGCAAAATCAATTATTTGTTTGTTTCAAATACCTTCTTTAGACAGTGTAAGAGATGATTATACACATGGATCTCACCAGATGCAATACACAGATATCAACTTGACTACCTCTGCGGAAAGAGACCACGGAAAAGCTCTATGTCATCAGTCAAAACAAGGCCAGGGGCAGTCTGTGGAACAGAACATCAATTACTCATATGCAAAACCAAACTGAAGCTGAAGAAAATGAAAACCAGTCCATGAGAGCCAAAATATGACCTTGAATATATTCCACCTGAATTTAGAGATCATCTGAAGAAAGATATGATACACTAAACACTAAAGCCCAAAGACCAGAAGAGTTGTAGGATGACATCAAGAACATCATAAATGAAAAAAGCAAAATGTCATTAAGAAGACGAGAAAAAAGGAAAAGGTCAAAAAAAATGGATGTCAGAAGAGACTGAAACTTGATCTCCAGTGTAGAGATGCTAAAGCAAATGAAATAAATGAGGAGGCAAAAGAGCTGAACAGAAATTTCCAAAGGTCAGCTTGAGAAGACAAAGTTAAATATTACAATAAAATGTGCCAATATCTAGAGTCAGAAAACCAAAAAAGGAAGAACATGCTCAGCATTTCTCAAGCTGGGGGAACTGAAATAAAAACTCAAACCTCAATTTCGTTATTGAAGGATTCTCTGGGCAAATTATTGAATGATGCATAAAAGCATAAAAGGAAGATTGAAGAAATACACAGAGTAACTGCACCAAGAGGAAACGGCTAATGTTCAACCATTTCAAGATGTAGCATATGATCGAGAGCCAATGATACTGAAGAAAGAAGTCTAAGGCACATTGAAGGAATTGGCAAAGAACAAGGCACCAGGAATTGATGGAATAAAAATAGAAACCTTTCAAAAAAGTGAGGTGGCACTGGAGGCACTTCACTCATCTATGCCAATAAATTTGGAAGAAAACTGTCTGTCTGGCCAACTGATTAGGAGAGATTTGTATTTGTGCCCATTCCAAAGAGAGGTGACCCAACAGAATGCGGAAATCCTCGGACAATCTCTTTGGTATCCTTGCATGGGGTCTCTATGAGTCAGTTCCAATTCAATGGCACCTGACAACAACAACAACATTAAGGGTTTAGCAGTCCAATGCTTCTAAAGCATTGTTGCATTTGTTGTTAAGTGCCATGGAGTTGGTTCCGACTTATAGAGACCCTGTAAAGGTTTCCCGAGGACTGTCTGGTGAGTTTGAACCACCAACATTGAGGTTCAAGCCAACCTTGCAGTCCAGTGCATTATCCTGCAGCACCACATCAGGACTCTATAGCATTACTTCTTGCTGTTAAGTGCCATCGAATCCGTCTGGACTCAAAGTGAGCCTGTATAGGATTTCTGAGGAGTGACTGGTGAGTTTAAACCACCTAACTTGAGATTCAAACTGATCTTGTGGTTGAGTACTTATCTTACAGCACCACACCACGACTTCATAGCATTACTATTTTTTATTTTCTTAAATGTTTTATTGTGAATTATGTGATCGTTTACATGGGAGAACATTAATTTTACATTCATTCTATCATATTTCGTCTCATTGGCATGGTTACAATCCCCTCCATGCATCATCAACCAACCAAAGGGTATACCCTGCAATCCTGTCCCCCATACTCCCCAGGTCTTCAGCACACAGT
>NW_006408544.1:24462087-24463371 GCF_000296735.1 Chrysochloris asiatica
CTTCATTGCTCTTTTTCCCTCACTTCCCCTTATCGGTGACGAGCGTGGTCACCAATCAGAGTGTGTATTCCCATTGAGTCTTAGTTTTGGAAGGGGATCATAGCATTACTATTGTTGTTGTTTTTGTTAGGTGCAATTAAGTCGGTACTGACTCATAGCGACCCTATGCAAAACAGAATGAAACACTGCTTGGTCCTGGGACAACCTCACTATTGTTGCCACTTTTCCAATCCATCTCGTTAGGGGTCTTCCTCTTTTTCACTAACCCTCCACCTTACCAAACACGATATCCTTCTCCAGCGACTGGACCTCCTAGAGGAGGTTTGGGTTTGTGAGACTTCAGGGGGTCCAGTCTACCCTTCTCCAGCTATTTCCTTGTACTCTGCTGGCAGGGTTCACGGAACATAGGCAAGGAATGAGGGGTGATAATGCAGTCTCAGGTTTGAGTCTCAGCCTTCCATTGTGTTTTTACCACACATAATTTTGCTCCCCTCTGACTTTTGTTGGCGTCACAATATAGTTTAGCCAATCCATTTCCAATTCCGACTATGATCTGGTTCAGCTTTGGATGCCACAGGCAATGAAAAACATTATTCACATCTGTGATGTCTATTTCATAGACTTTTTGGAAAGTCCTGCACTAAAAGAAAACAAGCTGGAGGCTGCCACATCCCCATTGAACAGATGTGCGGTGACTATGACTTTATCATCTGGATTGAAACAATAGTCAGTCATTGGAAACATGGTGGGAAGACCAGAGGCTAAAAAAAGTGGTTTATTAAACTGTCAGACATCCCATAATTTTAATGTATCATCACCTCCATGAGAGCAAGGGCATTGCCATCATATGAAAAGGTCACACAAGAAGTGTCTGTACCTGGTGTGTGAGCATGTTTATAATGGAATTTAGGGAGGACAGTCAAATTTCGGTCCCAGATCTATATGTTTTCATTCTAGCAAGCAGCTG
Source organism: Chrysochloris asiatica (assembly GCF_000296735.1). Lineage (NCBI taxonomy): Eukaryota > Metazoa > Chordata > Mammalia > Afrosoricida > Chrysochloridae > Chrysochloris > Chrysochloris asiatica. The sequence continues at coordinate 24,463,055 of NW_006408544.1, forward strand.
CTGTGAGATTTCCATCTCTACTATATGTGCACATGGTGGGCATTACTTTTTTTTCCCTGCATCATCTGTGGTTTAAATACATTTCTTTGCTTCTTTGGACTGTCAACTTCCCATGTCCTCACAGTTAGCTAGGGAAATTTGTAGCAGAAGCAAGAAATTCAGTGCTTTCTAATCCAACGTGCTCAGCTGCTCCCTGAGCCGCCATCTTGGGTGAGACCAAGTGGGGCTATGTAAGATGCTCTTGATGTCATCCCACAACTCTTCTGGTCTTCAGTCTTTAATGTTTAATGGATCAAATCTGTTCTTCAGATGATCTC
>NW_006408544.1:24464486-24473697 GCF_000296735.1 Chrysochloris asiatica
ACAGACAGGTGGTAGCATAACATTACTAGGAGTTACTTATAAGACTCCTTGTGTGGTGCTGTAAGATCAGCACTGAACTGTGAAGCACAAGATCAGCAGTTCAAACCTACCAACTATTCATTGGAGACCCTATACAAGCTCGCTATCAATCGGAACCAACTTGACATCTACCAAGACACCTCTGAGTGGGTTCATGCTGCCTACCTTTCAGCTAGTAGCCAAGTGCTTAACCATTTACACCACCTAGGAACTCCTTATGTTAGAGCTCTTCAAATGCCATCTGAACCTGGACTTGCTGGGATTCTGGTTCATATAAAACAGGGACAAAGGGAACCAAAAAGGTTAGCCATTTGGAAATGCCTCTTCAATGGTCTATTGCAAAACTCATGCTGAGTCATACAAAGACATGGTGGCCATTGGAGAAAGGGAGGGATGCTAGTGAGAGCAGGGAATGGACAGAGGGCCCAGCTCCTTATAGCTCAGCTTCTCATGTAAGACTACATTCAGGCTGTAGCAGGCAGCTCACATTTTTCCAGTTAACTTGCTCCAGACAGGCTTGGACAGCAGGTGGCCCTAGGGCTACACATTGAACTTTCAGCCTGACAGGCAATCATGTTTGAAAACAAAACAAACAAACAAACAAGCAAAAGAAACAAAATTAAGATGGGAGTTATTCAGCCACCTTAAGGACCCATTAATGTGTACCTTCAGGTATTTTTTGCAGCAAACTTTGCTTATGTGGACCAAAGTTACAGAGGTGGGAGAAATAGAGCCAGACAACCCTGCTGTGGCTACCCCATCAGGGAATATAATTACAGACTTGGAAGAGCCTTAGAGATAACTTAATCCAGTGATATTCATACTGTGATCTGAGAAGCCTAGAGGTTTTAGGGACTACCCCAGGGGACAGGGTGAGCCTGATAAGAAACCCCATCTTCAAATAGAGCAGTTTCTTTTTCATCTGACTTCTATGTTGGGGTCCATATAGGATTTCTTTTGGGAAAAGATAGTGACAAAAATAATAATTAAAAAAAAAAATGCTATTGAATAAGTCTATCCTTCTCATTTTGTAGAAGCAAAAACTCAGGCTCAGAGAGGAGATAGGTGTGCCCATCATCACAGTGTCTAGAGGAGGCAACAGTCCAAACCTACCAGGCGGTATGAGCTAGATTCCAGAGATACTCCATGGTCAGCATTTTTGGCCTCACCTCTTAATATCCTGTGTAGAGACTCTCTCACCATGGCCCGTTATCAGAATTTGAGGTGGTTCAATTTGTAAATCCTCATACATATGCCCACAAGCTTCTACACAGAAGTGTCTGTTCAACTCTTTCCTCTAACTCCCCAGCCAGGCCAGGCTTCTTACTCTTCACATCCTTCAGTGGCTCGGTGTCATTCTTCCAAGGGGGCTGCCTCCCTGCCTTACTCTGCTATCCATCTTCCATGGAATCATAGATTCCAATTTTATGAAATAGGCTCCCAGTGGCCTCTTCTCACTTTATCTAGAGTTTCAAATTAAGTTCAAGGCAGTGAACGTACAGATCCCAGTTGGCTACACCAAGGCTATACCCCAAGGATGGGTTTCAGGTCACTCTAGGGCAATAGAATGGCTTCCCTCCTTACAGCCTTAGAAATTCCTTGTATGCTAGCCTCCTCCTCTTTACAGTCTACCCTCTTCCCCTTCTTCCATGTATGCTAACTCCCTCCTCTCCTGGGAAATTATCTCTGCAGGAGCCAAGGCAGATGGTCAGTGGAGCTGCTGGAGTGCCTGGTCAGCATGCAGAGCAGGCACCCAGGAGAGGGAGAGAGAGTGCAACAATCCTGCCCCAGAGAACGGAGGTGCCACATGTCCAGGGAAGAAACTGCAGACACAGGCTTGCTGAGGATCTCTAGGTACAGACTGGAACCGATGCTGCAGATGTCAACACCAGCACTGGCTATTGGATAAAGATTCATTCAGCTGAGAGAACATGCAAATCAACATAGACTTTCTTTCTTTGTCCTCTCTTTTCCCAGGGCTAAAACCAGGACATGTAACTACAGTAAACTGTTGTATCACTCACAAAACTCAACAATGAGGTGTTGAGTGTTAAGTAGGAGCTTGATCCTGCTCTTGACACTTTGAAGAACCCAAAAGAAGTGAGGAGAAAACTCTTAGGAGAACTTAGAGTCTGTTGAAGGGAAAAGTCAGGCAGACAGTTTTGACACAAAACGTAATAAAACAAAACATGATGATCTTAATTCTGTGATCACAATATCTGTTTATTCATAGAGCCACTATTAATTGATAGAATAAGATCAACTCAAACCAAACTCATTGCTGTCAAGTCAATTTTGACTCTGTAGGACAGAGTAGAATTATCCAATATGGTTTCCAAGTCTGTAATATTTACAGAAGCAGACTGTCTTATCTTTCTCCCAGTAGCTAATGGATTCAAACTGGCCACCTTTTGGTTAGCAGCTAAGACTTTATCCACTGAATCACGAAGGCCCCTAGAATAAGACAGACAGATTGAAACGATAATAAAAAAAATTAAAGAAAGATGTGCGTTCCTTCCGTTTTCTTTCATTTGGACTCAATATTTTCTTCTATTCTGTCTATTGCTTGAGTTCTTAAATCAAATGTCATTTTCCTCATTTATTTTTTCTTGGCCACTCTATTCTTTTCCTTCCTTACATTTTTCATAATTGTAATTATGTTTAGTACCATATTTCCTGTAATTATTTTTTTACCTGTCTCCTCTCAATAGATGGTAATCATGAAGGCACTGGTTACATGCATCCCCATAAGCCAACACAGTGCATTGAATATGACAAGGAACCTACTAAGCATTGATTGATTAAGTAAACTGAATGAACTCAAGAGTCTAATAATTATACAGGGCATTGTCTGACCTCTGGATTTGCAAGGAGGGAGGAAAATCAAAGTCAACATCAGCCCTGTGGATACCTGTGAAGATACCTGTGAAGCAGAAGTCAGACATGCCAATACCCTCCACCCTTCCTTACCAAATCTGACACCAACCATTCCTCTGAGAACACTTTCTACTTCTCTGCTGGATTTGGTAATTATTTGCATTGGCCAAAGAGAATTCATAGCACATATTCATTGTTATGGGATTTATCAGGAAATAACTGGTTACAATTCAGGATGAGGAACAGAACAGCCTCCTCTCAGCAATTCTCACATGAAACCCAGGCCCTCAGACTTATGGTCTGCTTGGGCACGTGCTACAATGTTCTTTTAGCTCTCAGATCTCATTCTAGTGACCTCTTGTCTTCTGTCCTGCTCAGGCAAGTATAGATTGGCCGATGAAGTACCCAATCTTACAGTAAATCGTGGCTTGAAGACACTCAGTTCTAGCAAATTTAGTTTCTCCCCACCCTCATTATCATTAATATCACAGACAAGTAAAATTTTGCTGAAGATCTTTCAAATTTGATTGCATCAGTACACTCACAAGGAGCTGTCAGAAATTTAAGCCAGATTCCGAAGAGTATTTGGAATGAGGGATATCATTGCTGATATCAGATGAATCTTGGCTGAAAGCAGAGAATACCAGAAAGATGTTTACTTGTGTTTTAGTTACTATGCAAAGGTATTTGACTGAATCATAACAAACTATAGATAACATCGTAAAAAATGTGTATTTCAGAACTCTTAATCATACTCATGAGGAATCTGTGCATGGACCAAGAGGCAATCATTAGAACAGAACAAGAGGATAAAGAATGTTTTAAAATCAGGAAAGATGTGTATCAGGGTTGCATCCTTTTGCCATATGTATTTGTTCTATATGCTGAGTAAATAATCTGACATGCTGGGTTATATGAAGACGATAGTGGCATCTGGATTGGAGGAAGACTTACTAACAACCTGTGACTTGCAGATGACACAGCCATGCTTGCTGAATGTGAAGATTTAAAATACTTACTGATGAAGATCAAAGACTTCAACCTTCAGTGTGGATTGCATCTAAATGTAAAGAAATCAAAAATCCTCACAACTGGACTAACAAAAGCCATCATGATAAATGGAGAAGGGATTGAAGTTGTCAAAGACTTCATTTTGCTTAAATACACAATCAGTGCTCATGGAAGCATCAGTCAAGATATCAAATGGATAGAGTATTAGGCAAATCTGTTGTAAAGGATCTCTTTAAAGTGTTCAAGAGCAAAAATGTCATTTTGAGGACTAAGGTGTGCCTGACTCAAGTCATGGCATTTTCAATGACCTCATAGGCATGTGAAAACAATGAATAAGGAAGACAGGATAAGAATGAAAGCATTTGAATTATAGTGTTGATGAAGATTATTGAAGGTACCATGAATGGCCAAAAAAACAAACAGCTGGTAGTTTTGAGCTGCTGGCCTTGAGCTTAGCTCTCCAACTCATAAGCAGCAACTCATTGACATAAGATGTTTGATAATATCAAAGAAATTTTCATGATTTTCCCCCTCTATGAAAATTTCTTTGATATTATCAAACATCTTACATCATTAAGTTGCTGGGCCTGGGGGTTCAGAACACAGACTCAGGGGACACTGTGGTCAATTGGCATAACATAACTACTTTAGTATGTATCGAGTCAACTCTTCAAAACCCATGAGCAGCCATGTAAGGTGCAACTATCAGTCTCCCATGTGCAGAAGAAAGAACAGTGAAGAAAATTTGAAGATGGCTAGTCCAATGGAACATATGATCATCAGTCACCATGAGTCTGAGACCAGAAGGACTAAATGGTACCAAGCTACCACTACCAACTGCTGTAAAAAGAATCACATTAGATGTTCCTGGATAGATTGAAAGAAAATATGGAACAAACTCAAAATTAGAAAGAAAAGACTGGGCTTACTGGTCAGAAAGAGATTGAAGAAACCTGAGACTATGGCCCCTGACCACTCTTCAGATCTGGAACAGGAATCACCCTTATGGATCAGTTCTCAGACAAGTAGTAGATAGATATGTTTTTCTTGTTATTAAGTGTCATTGAGTTGGTTCCCTAGGAGTGGCTGGTGAGCTTGAACCACAGACCTTTCTGTTCAAATGACTTTGCTGTCTGGTACATTAACCCACAACATCACACTGGGATTCCCAGATAGGTATGTGGAGTGTGTGTGAGGGGGGCAACATTAGTAAGGTATGTGTCCCATGGAATGGTTAACCATTCAAGATCAAAGGGTCAATAGTTACAGAAGGACAAAGTTGTGAAGGGATGGGAAGGAGGGTAGAATGGAAATAAGAACACAAGGAGGAAATTGAGTAACTGTTGTAACATGAAGGGGACTGCAGTCATTGAGATGAAACAAAGTGTATGATTTGTTGACTGTAAAACTGATGATCGCTGTAAACTTTTGCTCAAAAAAAAATAATAAGGGAGAGAGAGACTTTTTGTATCAGATTTTCAGATTTCAGATTTGTATCAACACACACACACAAAAATAGTAGCATATACTGCTAGAAGAGCAAATACATTTGTTTCAGAAGAAGCACAGCCAGAATATTCCTTAGAAATGAGGATGGTGAGACTTCATCTCTCGTTCTTTGGATATGTTATTCAAGAGAGACCAGTCCCTGGAGAAGGACACCATGCTTTGCAACACAGAATGTCAATGAAAAAGAGTAAGACTCCAACAAGATGGACTCAAACATGACATCAATTGTGAGGTTTGCGCAGGACCATGCAGTATTTCATTCTGTTGTGCATATGGCCATTATGAGTAGGAACCAACTCGGTAACACCTAACAACAACAACAATCCTTCCAGAATCCTTGATCTTGTTACAGCAATAAGAAGACACATATACATGAAGCAATGGCAGATAGTTGTAATGTTATAGGGAATTAATTGCTGAGTTAAGTGGCACACAAGTGAAGTGTTGAAAGAAATCAGGTAGGAGAGAGGTTTACCTGCCAATAAATGTATATTTCATTAATGTCATGAAGATTGAGCCAGGTCTTAAAAATTGTTTTTGAACTAGGCAGAGATGGTGGAAGAGACATTGGGAGATAGAATATGTAGCATAAAACAAAGTTTGAAAATGAGAAAGAATATTGGTATGTATGCATAGAGGTTAATGTGTTAGCAGTAGGGAGAAGTGAAAGCAAAAAATGTAAATAAAATAAAATTAATTATTAAACATTCAATTAAATGCATGACACATAGTAAATTATTAAGTAATAATAAGAAAAAAAACAGGTGTTAATGAGTCAATTCCAACTCATGATGACCACTATGTCAGAATACAGCTGGATCCACAGAGTTTTCAGTGATTGATTTTTAGAAGTAAATCACCAGGCCTTTCTTCCGAACCACCTCTGGGTGGACTTAATCCACCAACCTTTGGATTCTCTGCTGAACATGTTAACCAGTTTCACTGCTCAGGGAATCTTGAATTATGAGCATCACCCTTATTGTTATTGCAGTGATTAATTAAGGGATATAGTTCAGAAGTGGTTACAAATTGGGCTGCAAACCACAAGGTCAGCAGTTTGAAACTACCAGCTGCTCCATGGGAGAAAGATGAGGCTTTCTGCTCCTGTAAAGATTTACAGCCTTGGAAACCCTGTTCAGGGTCGCTATGGGTCATAACCGACTTGACAGCACATTACAACAATAAAAATAGTTCAGAAGAGTTTATTACTGAAGTCTTTAGATCTTCCTCAATCTGAAGGAAGGTGGGGGGGAGAGAACTCATTACTTTTTTACTCTGTCATTAATTTGCTTTTCACTTCTAAAAATTAATTTATTTTAGTAATTGGTTTCCATTCATTATCTACATTGGAGTCCTGGTGTGGTATCCTAGGATAAGCACTCAAACTCAAGGTCGCTTTAAACCACAAGGTCGGTGGTTCAAATGTACTAGCTTCTATGTGTTGGAACTGACTTAATGCCACTTAACAACAACATAAACATTGTAGAAAGAGGCCAGATGCCATACTGACCAGACCAAGTGAACAAATTACAGAAGACATTTGATCGTGATCTACAAGAAGTAGTTCTCAACTTAGGTTGCACGTTAAAATTACTTTGGAACTTTAAAAAACTCTGATATCCACAGGCCATACCTCAAACCAATTATAACAGAATTGCTGGAGTTTCCAGTTGTTTTAAAAGCTCCCCAGGCAATTCTAACTACAGTCAAAGTTAAGAACCCTTGAGAGTTAAGGAGTCATTATATGTTCTTGGGGAATGGAAATGTGTGATGAAACAAAAGGGTAACAAGAATAGTAAAGTTTATATAATCTACTTTTTCTAGTTTTATCAATGACCTCTTAACATTTGTTTTACGAGCTCTATTCTACAGATACTGAGAGGTTTAAACTCAGGAAAGCTATGTGCCAGGTTTGGATCCTTTCACTTGATTTTTTCAAGCTGTATGCTGAGCAAATAATCCAAGAAATTGCACTGTATGAAGAAAACCATGGTATCAGGACTAGAAGAAGGCTCATTAACAGCCTGTAATATGCAGACGATAGAACCTTGCTTATTGAAAGCAAAGCAAACTTGAAACACTTATTGATTGTGATAATTAAGGTTTTGTCTCAACTTGACTGGGCTTTAATTCCCATGGTTTGGTAGTTAATATGTCATCATCTCCCATAATGATGTCATAGAATGAATGAAGCATCCTGGTCCTACTGTCCCTCCAAATAATTGATAGGCACAGTATGCACACAAAAGGAACCAGAGAGGCAGTAGTTTTAGCAAGCAGAAGATTTAATAAGCATAGAGAAAGCATAAACGTTCTCACAGAGCAGAGGTGGAGCTTCTATATCACAAGAAGGGGAGCATCAAGTTAAGTTGTTGGTTTCACTTTTATGTTGTTTTTGTTCCTGGCAGTCTCTGCGTCTTCTAATTATCTCCTGATTCTTATGTTTTCTTTTCATAATTTATGGTCCATAATTGGCCATTTCTTCCTGGGTCTGATATCCTTCTTTCCCATTACATCAGTCTGTTATAATTGTATTCATGAGCTAACCATAATGATGCTGTTGTTGTTGTTGTTGTTAAGTGCAATAGGGTTGATTTCAATCATAGCAACCCTGTATAGGGTTTCCCAGGAATAGCTGGTGAATTTCAGCTGCCAACATTACAGGTCAAATTCACCTTGCAGTCCAATGATTATCCTGCAATGCCATACCAGGATTGATTGTTGTTGTTGTTATGTGCCATGGAGTCAGTTCCAACTCATAGCAACCCTGTAGAGGGTTTCTGAGGCTGTAAATCTTTACAGGAGCAGAAAGCCTCATCTTTCTCCAGAGGAACAGCTGGTAGTTTCAAACTGCTGACCATGAGGTTCACAGCCTGATTCGTAACCACTACACTACCAGAGCTCCTACATTAGGATTGTAGTGGTATTATAATTATTAGTTCCTTGTTCACATCAGATCAGTCCTATTCTTCTCTGCACATGCTTGGTTTTGATGAACATCTCCAGTTCCAGTTTTCCTTTTACTAGACTCTCTTGAAAGAGGCTGTTTCCTGAATTCTTTGTGGTTGCTCTGTGGTTAGCCTCTTTTCCCTGCTTTAACTACTTAACAATGAGATTTTACAATATAATTATCTCATCCATTGTGTGATCCAATGTGATCATCCCTGATCTGATATAATCATCCAGTGTCGTAAATCCCCACTTCTATTATGTTAATGAGACTAGATTCCTTTGTATCTTGAGCCAATATCTCTCTCTCTTTTTTTTTTTTAATTTGTTTATATTGTGGATTAACTGAAAGTTTATAGGGCATATCGTCAGTTTTACATTCACAAATCATATACCTTGTTTCATTACATTGATTATAATCCCCTCCATGTACCATCAGTTAACAGTATGTCTCTCTATCCACTTTAGCTTTTTAAAAAACACACACAAAAAAACCCCACTCAGGCATATATAATAATTTACATCTCCAAAGGGCACATTCTGAAAGTCTGCTTGTGGTCACCAACTCTTAGTCCTTCTCTTTTTAGTCCATGAATCTTGAGTCCTCAGTCACTCCCCCTCTCCATGCCCCCATCTCTGCCTCCATCTCTGACGCTGCTCTTTCTCTGGATAAGGTCCCGCATTCTGCTTGTGCATTCCTCTCTTGATGGTCCTAGGGCCCTCTATTTCTGGACTATAAGATTAACCACTCCCCCTTTTTTGTTACAAAACTTCAACCTTTACAATTGCGACAGTCACGATTAGTCATGATAACAGTTATTCACTA
>NW_006408544.1:24479466-24486620 GCF_000296735.1 Chrysochloris asiatica
GAATTAGAAAGCAATGGATTTCTTGCTTCTGCCACAAATTCCCCCAGTTGTAAGCCTTCTAACCTTCTAAATATTCCTTAATATGTGGTTCAGAGTTCTGGGACCATCACCTGAGCCTGCTTGGTTGGGTATTCTGTGTTGTTTCTGACAGCGCTCCTTACTGCACTTCCACCCAATCCGCCATCTTGTTTGTTTTCCTGGAGCCAATCTCTTTTGAGATATGTTATCCTTGTGTTGTTGTTAAGTGCTATTGAACCAATTGGGACTCAGAGACCCTGTAAAGAGTTTCTGAGGAGTGGCTGGTAGGTTTGAGCCACCAACCTTGCAGTTCAAACTGACCTTGTGGTCCAGAGATTAAACAAGCAAGCAGAGCTCAGAAGGACCTACTACTATCAAAAAAAATGAGCCAGGTGTAGAATGTGTTCTTTGGATTTGGGGTCCCTGATCTGTGAAGCATCTAGATCCAGGGAAAGATCGATGCCAAGACACATGGAGAATTTCAAGGGAAGCTGAGTCTGTATATATTGGCTGGAACCAAAGTTCTTTTTTGAGAACCTGCATTCTAAATTCATGCTTCTAGCCTCCTAAACTATGAGAGAATACATTTCTGGTTGTTAAAGCTATACACTTGTGGTATTTCTGATATGTAGTGGTGGTTTTGTGCCATGGAGTCGGTTCTGACACATAGTGACCCTGTACAGGGTTTCCGAGGCTGTAAATCTTTACAGAAGCAGAAAGCCTTATCGTTCTCCAGAGGAACAGCTGGTAATTTCAAACTGCTGACCTTAAGGTTTGCAGCATGATTCGTAACCACTACGCTACCAGAACTCCTTATTTCTGATACAGCAGAACTCTATACCTAAGACACTGATAAAGATGAAAAAAATCTTCAGTATGGATTACACCTCAACATCAAGAAAAAAAAAAATCCTAATAATTGAATCAATAAAAAACATTATGATAAATGGAGAACATGTTGAAGAATTCAAAGATTTCATTACCTGGATCCACATCAACATCCTAAAAGCAACAATTAAGTAATCAATGTATTACATTGGGCAAATTGATTGCAGAAGACTTTTGTAAACCTTAAAAAGAGCATGATGTAACTTTGAGGACTAAAGTGTGCCTGACCAAGCCATGGTATTTTCAATCTCCTCATATGCATGTGAAAGTTGCTATGAATAAGGAAGACCATTGAAGAATTGGTGCATTTGAATCATGGTACTGGCAAAGATCATTGAAATTTACAAGGACTGCCAGAAGATCAAATCTGTCTTGAATGAAGTATAGTCAGAATGTTCTTCAAAAGTAAGAATTGCAAGACTTAGTCTCTCAGACTTTAGACATATTGTCAGGAAGGACTCATCCCTGGAGATATACATCAAGCTTTGTAAAGTGGAAGGTCATTGAGAAAGAGGAAGGCCCTCAATGAGATGAATGGACACAGAGGCTGCAACAATGGGCTCAAACGGCAATTGTGAGGATGGCACAGGACTAACAGTGTTTCATTCTGTTTTACCTAGAGTCCCGATGAGTCAGAAATCACTTGAGGACACTAAAGTGGAGGGGTCAGGGAAACAGAGAAAGACCCTCAATGAGAAGAAATCACACAGTGACTGCAAGATGGGTTCAAATATAACAGCAGTTGTGAGGATAGCACAGGATCCAACATGGTTTTATCCAGTTGTACATAGAATCCCTGTGAGTCAGAAATGACTTGAGTGCACCTAACAACATTTCACACTTCATGGGTCATGGAGCTGATAAGTCAGGATTTGAATGTGGTACATCAAGCACATGGATCTCCTCATGTATCCCGCTTCTCTATGCCCCTGGGTATCCTGCATTGGGACATGGTGAAGGCTCTGGCACTAATGAACACACAAGAACACACATACATCTCAATTTCTGTGCAGTCTCCCAGTGAAGAGATTTGTAGGCTAGTTTGTGGGGTGCAGGGAAGACTGAAGAAACCAGAGACAAGTAGCTATTTTAGGAGGTAATTTTGCTAAATGGGTGCTAGATGGAGATATTTGGGATTAAGTAGGCTCCTGGGTCAACTTTTGGCTTCAGTGTCCTCATTACCTGTGAGTGCAAACCACCAGCCAAACAATGCTATCTGTCTGCCATCCGAGTCACAGAACCTAGGCCACGAATGCTATGTAGCTAGCAGTTTTAGAAATTAAAATACTGGACAGTGGCCATTTCAAAGGTAACAAACCATTTATCAGATCAGTGCCTCCCTTCTTCAAGAATGACTGGCTCCCACAAAGCAAAAGACATTAAACTCATCAAATGTACTTTTCCTTAGGTCCTTTAAGGAAATCTATAATCTAAAGTTTTATAGGTACTGGATGTAAAAACATGGTTTAAAGATATCATCTTCAGCTTGACAAGATGTCCTTTGAAAAGTAAATTAATGGCAGAATGAAATGCAATAAGGGGACTCTGTCTCTCTTTCTCTGTTTTTTTTTTTCCTTCTTTGAGATAGAGGAAGATCTAAAGCATTCAAAAATAAAGCACTCAATGAATCTCTTCTGAGCTATATGCCTTTAGGGTGAAGAAAATGGACAGAGAGAAAGGGTAGGCTTCAAAAACCACGTTGTAGAAATGAGAGATGGCAAAATGAAACCATCAAGTGCTATTACATTCGAGACAGGGTATATGATATGAATTTGCTGAACGATGTTGCTCTTTCATGAAGAAAACTTAGGCTGCCACCCCATTCACTTCAGAAATGGGTCAAATATTTCTGGTGATCTCTTGTGCCAGGCCCTGTGCAAGATGCTGCAGATACTGAAATGAATCAGACATAGTTTCAGCCTTGAAAAAGACAAGTCCAGTAACACAGACTCTGGACAATAACAATAGACTTGGTATTAGCAGAAAAAAAACAGGGGGGTGTGGGTCAAGCCCAGTTTGGGGAGCAGGGAAGACAGATTGAAGAAGATGGTTGGCAGACTCTGAAACACTGAGAGGAGTTATAACAACATCAAAAAAGGAAAAGGAAGAACATGCTTATGGCAGAGGAAACAGTAGGATTGAAATCCCAGGAGTAGGAAACTGCCAATAGGAGTGGTGGTTATTAGTTGCTATGCAGGAGTTATTGTCTGTCTGATGGTGAACTGATCCATACACAACAAAGCAGGACAATTATAATCCATAGGGTTGTCATTGACTGATTTTGGGCAGTAGATCTTTAGGTTTTTGTTCCCAGTTCATCTTCATCTGGAAGCTCCCTTGAAACCTGTTCAGCATCATAGCAGAGTGCAAGCCTCCACTGACAAGATGGGTGTTGGTTGCAGATAAGATGCATTGATGGGAATTGGAACCCCAGTCTTCTACATGAAAGATGAGCATTCTACCTTCGAGATACCAATGCTCTCATTGAGATGGACTGAAGGGAATGGTTACTGCTCAGCCTCCTTGGATATTGGTGTTGGTTTTCCTCAGGCTATGGGCAGCAGAGTTTTGACCTTTGATTTGGTCATTGTATCTTTCTTGAGGTTGGCAATGCTTGGTGTTAGGGAGATTTCCACAAATAGCTATTTCCCAGATATTTTTCTTTACCTTGGGATGTTCTTGGTGTTCTGACGCCCACCAGTCATTAGCACAGAGCCAAACCTTTGCAAGTGGGTTTGTCATCTGCCACTTAGGTGTCACTCCATATTTATCTCCCTCCTTAGATTCTATGTCAACTATAGTGAAAATGAACAACATTGACTATAGTAGTCATGTAAGTGCCTTTGAGTAAGGGTTATCAACCCTGTATAGGGTTTCCAAAGAGCAACTGGTGAGTTTGAAACACCAACCTATTGGTTAGCAGTCCAGTGTTCATCCTACAGTGCCACAGCATTGACCATACTATTATGTAAAAAGCCCTATATGACTAGTCCAGTTCTAACTCCATTTTCTTCCACTCAGTCATTCCGTGGATCGTGCTACTTCAGGAACATTGTTTGTTTGCTTTTGATGGTCCTCACACATGCCAAATCCTCTCCTGCCTCAGGACCTTTACACCTGCTGTGCTCTCTGTCCAAAATGTTCATCTTTTAAATACCTCCAAGTCTCACTCCCTCATTATGCAAGTTTTTGCTCAAATATCACTTCTCCAGAATATCCCTCTTTACTCTATATAAGGAGTCCTGGTGGCACTGTAGCATCAGCAATGAACTGCTAACCACGACACTGGCAGTTCAAACCCACCAGCTTGCCTTTGCCCTACTTTATTTTTCTTGAATAGAATTTAACACTAGTCAAGATTATGTTATGTTGTTGTTAGGTACAGTCAAGTCAATTCCAACTCATACTGACTCTATGTACAACAGAAAAAAAACGCTTCCTGACCCCGTGTCAAGCTCACAATCTATTGTTAGAGCCCATTGTTGTAGCTACTGTGCCAATTCACCCCATTGAGGGACTTCCTCTCTTTTGCTGACCTACTACTTTACCAAGCATGATGTTCATCTCTAGGGACTATCTCTCATGATAACAAATCCAAAGTACTTGAGACAAAATTCTCACTGGCCTTGTTTCTCATGATCATTTTGACTGCACTTCTTTCAAGACAGATTGGTTAGTTTTTCTGGCAGTCCATGGTATATTTACTATTCTTTGTCAATGCCACAATTCGAAGCCATCAAGTCTTCTTCTTCTTCTTTTTTTAATGTTTTTTGTGAATTCTGTGATTAGTTTACATGGGAGAACATTAGTTTTACATTCATCCTATCGTATATCATTTCATTGCCATGGTTGCAATTCCCTCCATGCAATCCTTCCCCAGTACCCCTCAGGTCTTCAGCACACAGTCGCTCTCCCTCTCTGGATCTAAAGTTTCCAGCTGCTCCATCTCTCCATGTCATCATCTCTGCCTCCATCTCAGGCATCACTGCTTCTTTGGGTAGGGTCCCGCTCTCCGCTCTTCTCCCTTGATGGTCCCAGGGCCCTCCACTCCTATACTGCAAAGTTAATCAGTCCCCTTCTTGCTACAAAATGTCTACATTTCCAACCCTCACAATCAGTCCTGATAACAATTATTCACTCAATTCTTCTTTTGTCTTCCTTCTTCATTGTCCAACTTTTATATGCATATGAGGTCACTGAAAATATCGTGACTTAGGTCAGACTAACCTTAGTCCTCAAAGTGGTATCTTTTTTTTTTGGTAATACCGTGAAAGTTAAGAATTTGTATTAACTTGCTTGACTGGGCCAGAGTTCTCAGTGGTTTGGCAACTGAGATATAGCAATCTTCCATGATGTGATTTGATGTGACAAATCAATGCTAGGATTGTTGTTGTTGTTAGGTGCCTTCAAGTTGGTACCCTTTGCACAACAAAAGGAAACACTGTCTGGTCCTGCACCAACCTCAATCGTTGCTATGTTTGAGCACAATGCTGATGCCACTCGGCCAATTCATCTCATTGGGGAACTTACTCTTTTTCTCCAACCACCCACTTTACCAAAAATGATATATTTTCCAGACACTGGTCCCTCCTGAAAGTATGTCCAAAGTGTGAGAGATGAAGTCTGGCCATCCTGATTTCCAAGAAGCATTCTGGCTGTACTTATTCTGACACAAATTGGTTTGTTCTCTTGACTGTTCATTGTACTTTTAATATTCTCCTGTAACATCATACCTCAAATGCATAAATTCATCTACATTATTTCTTATTCACTATGCAACTTTCACATGCATATGAGGTTATCAAAAATACCATGGTTTGGGTCAGGTGTACCTTAGTCCTCAAACTGGCATCTTTGCTCTTGAATACTTTAGAGAGGTCTTGGGCAACAGATTTGCCTAATCCAATACATCATTTGATTTCTTGACTACTGCATACATGAATGTTGATGGTTGATCTGAGCAAAATGAAGTCTTTGACAATTTCAATATTTTCTCCATTTATATGGATGTTGTTTATTGGTCCAATGGTAAGAGTTTTTGTTTTCTTTACATTGAGGTGCAACCCATATTGAAGACTGTAGTCTTTGATCTTCATGAGTATTTTAAGCCCTGTTTGTGTTCAGCAAGCAAGGTTGTGTCATACTGCACATTGAAAATTGTTAATGAGCCTTCCTCCTATCCTGATGCCATGTTTTTCTTCATATAATCCAGCTTCTCGGATTTTTTGCTGAACATACAGATTAAACAAGTATGGTGAAAGAATACAAGCCTGGAACACACCTTTCCTAATTTTAAACCATTCAGTGTTCCCTTTTTCTGTTCCAACAACTGCCTCTTAGTCTATGGGTTCCTCATGAGTACAATTAAGTGTTCTGGAACACTCATTCTCTGCATTGCTGTCCATAGTTTGTCATGATCCGCAAAATTGAAAGCCTCTGCATAGTCAACATACAGGTAAGCATCTTTCCAGTATCCTCTGCTTTTAGGTAGGACCCATTTGACATCAACAGTGATATCCCTCATTCCATATCTTCTTCTGAATCAGGCTTGAACCTCTGGAAGTTCTCTGTCAATGTATGGTTGAACCCACTTTTGCTTTATCTTTAGCAAAATTTTACTTGCATACAGTATTTTTAATAACATCTGATGATGTCTGTATCCTGTTGGGTCACCTCTCTTTATTATGGGCACAAATACAGTTTCTTCCAGTCATTTGCCCAGGTAGTTGTCTTCCAAATTTCTTGACAGAGATGAGTGAGTGCCTCCAGTGCTGCATCAGTTTGTTGAAATATTTCAATCTGTGTTCCATTGAGTCCCAGTGCCTTGTTCTTTGCCAATGACTTCACTACACCTTGGACTTCTTCCTGCAGTATCACTGGTTTTTGATCATATGCAACCTTATAAACATCAACCATTCTTTATGGTATAGTGACTGTGTATTGCTTCCATCTTCTTTTGATGCTTTCTGCATTATTCAATATTTTGCTCATAAAATCCTTCAATATGGCAAGTCAAGGTTTGAATTTTTCTTCAGTTCCCTCAGCTTGAAAATTGCTAAGGGTGTTCTTCCCTTTTAGTGTTCTAACTTCCGGTCTTTACATATTTCATTATAATATATGACTTTGTCCTTCCAATCTGACTTTTGAAATTTTCTGTTCAGCTCTTTTGCCTCCTCATTTCTTCCATTTGCTTTAGCGTCTCTATGCTAGAGATCAGGTTTCAGACTCTCTTCTGACATCCATTTGGT
>NW_006408544.1:24488494-24489836 GCF_000296735.1 Chrysochloris asiatica
ACCCAGGTTTACAGGAGTCTATTGAACGTTGTAGGGCTTAGCTCCCAGCTTCATTGCTGTTTTTCCCTTATTTCCCCTTATTGGTGATGCACATGGTCACCAATCAGAGCGTGTACTCCAATTGAGTCTTAGTCTTGGAAGGGGGTTTGCACTGAGGAGACCCGACCACTTGCCTTGATGTCTCCTGGGCAAGCAACTTGCTTGTTCTTGTAGTAACAGTCGGTCTGCCTATATCCTTTTGTATTACTGTAGGTCTTTCTTTCAAGAAGTATCTTCTGTTCTTCTAACAGCTCTAGGCTGGTCTGCTCGTCCCTTCAAGTAGAAATTTCCCACCTCTGGAGATTTTGGATGTGGTTCAGGATTCTACCTATAGTTTTATGTAATGCAGAGGCTCCGTAGGAAGCCTTCTTCACTGGGCACGTTGTAGCTCCATTTTAGGTATTCCAATCAGTTATAGGCAGAAGAAAGACTTACAATCTTTCTATGGTGATATTTCTGGCTATTCCTTTCTCTCCCCTTCCAGTATTTATTTTATAATATAATTCAAGGAAAACCAAGATTCAAGCATTTTAACATTACTCCCCCCTGTTTTCCCCATTCCAACCATGTCTCAATCCCTGTATCCCAGAGCCCTGTTGTTCCAAGGTTGTGCATACATCATTCTTTACCTCTGTCCCACTTAGCCCATTCAAACCTGCCTAATTGTTCTCCCATCTGCTTTGTTCTTCCATTCTCCTCTCCCTTCTTGTATATTGCCCCCCTTTCCAGCACCCAAATGATCCTGTGTCTATTCTCTGCCCTGTGCTCCACCTTCCCCTCCTTCCCCTCCCCCCTCCCCCACATCCCAGCAACCAGCAAAGAATCTGTTCCCCTTTAGTATGGGTTCTTTTTCTTAGTCTTTTACAGTTGTGGTCCTATGCAGTATTTCTCCTTTTGTGACTAATTTCACTCAACATAATGTCCTCAAGGTTTATCCATGTTATGCTGTGGCTTGCAGCTTCCTTGGTATTTTTCAAGGTAGCATAGTATTATTCTGTTGTGTGTATGTACCGCAGTTTGTTTATCCATTCTTCAGTTGATGGGCACTTTGGCGGTCTCCATCTTTTTGCTATTGTAAATAGTGCTGCTATGAACATTGGTGTGCATATATCTTCTCATGTTATGGTTCGTATTTCCTGTGGGTAAATACCAAGTAGAGGAATTGCTGGATCATAAGTTATTTCTATTCCCAACCTTCTGAGGAAGTGCCATATTGCTTTCCATAGAGGTTGGACTATTTTGCAGTCCCACCAGCAATGCAGGAGTGTCCCAGTCTCTCCACATCACCGCCAACATTTGTTGT
>NW_006408544.1:24489936-24495435 GCF_000296735.1 Chrysochloris asiatica
ATTTTCTTAGATTCATACTTTGTACATTCCATGTTTTGATTATTAATGGATGTTTACAGCTGTTTCTCTTCATTTTGAATTGTGCCCCATCAGCAAATGAATGTCCTGAGGGCTTTACTCCATTCGTGTCAATATGATCAATTCTAGTTAGAGGAAGCAGCTCTTCTCCAGCCACAGTTTGAGTGCCTTCCAACCTAAGGAGCTCATCATCTGGCACTATATCTGATAATATTCTGGTGCTCTTCATTATATTTCAATATTCAGTATTCTGGAACTAACAGTGTTCCTGTGCTATTCATAAGGTTTTTAGTGAGTAAATATTCAGAAGTAGCCCATCTCTCCTTCTTCCTAATCTGTCTTTGTAAGAAGCTCAGCTAAAACCTGCCCACTGTAAATGACTCTGCTAGTATTTAAGATACCGCTGGGATAGCATCCAAAATCAAAGCAACGTGCAAGCCACCACAGTACAACAAACTGACAGACGAGCGGTAGGATTAAGGGTGGTAAATGTCACCCTAGATCCCACCACTAACCGGATTTAATTTATGGGAGATTTCCAAGTATGTGGCATGCAGTACCTTTTGTCTTATAAGATATAAGAGGAAAAAGACTTGAGCAGAGAAAGAGGGACTTACTACCACTACTAACATGGAATCTCTAGGAGTGGAGAGCATCCTTTGGACCTGGAGTCACTGCACTGGGAAGCTCCTAGATTCAGGGGAAGATTAATTCCAAGATATATGGAGCTCTCCAAAGAATAGTGAGCATATGGATGCTGAAAGGAGACAAAAACCTTTCCCCAGGACTGGCAAAGAGAAAATCTGCCCTTAGATCTAGCACTCTGAATTTGGACGTCTATTCTCTTAAATTGTGAGAGAATAAATTCTTAATGAAAACTTTGTGAGTACCAACAGAACATTGTCTAATTTAGGGCTGGAAGATGAACTTTTCAGGTTAAAAGGCCTTCAAAATAAACTGGGAAAACGTTACCGCCTTAAAGTAGAGTCGACCTTAATGACATGGTGAAGAAAAGCTTTCAGGGTCTTCATTTTCTGATGTGGAATGACACAAAATGAGAAGAAACAAATGCAAATGTCCTTCAATAATAAGAATATGCAATGAACAAACTATGGATTAAGTAAAATTAGAAATGGTGAAAAATGAAAGAACACATGCAGATCAATATTCTAGGAATGAGTGAGCTGAAATGGACTGGTATTTTTTGTATCAGACAATCATGTGGTCTACTATGCTGGGAACGACAAGTTAAGGAGGAATGGAATCACATTCATTGAAAGAACATTTCAAGAACTATCCTGAAGGGCAATGCTGTCAGTGACATAATAATATCCATATATCTATAAGTCCTGAAGTCCTGGGCTGGCATTGTGCGATAAGCACTGGACCAAAAGGTTACATTGAGACACAAGATTGGTAGTTCAAATTCACCAGCCACTCCTCCGAAACCCTATACAGGGTCACTATGAGTCAGAACCAATTTGACGGCACTTAACAACAACATGGAGTCCTGGTGTTCTGCTGTGGGCTAATGTGTCAGACTGCAAAGTTGTCTAAATTATAAGGTCAGTTGTTCAAGCTCACCAGCTGCTCTTTGGAAACCCTATAAAGGGTCACTATGGGTCGGAATCGACTCGATGGCACTTAACAACAAGAACATAAGTAAGACCAGTTAATATGATTATCGTTCAGATATATGTAACAGCCATTAGCACCAATCGTGAAGAAATTCGAGATTTTTATAAACTTCTGCAGTTTGAAATTGATCAAACATTGAAATCAAGATGCATATGTGATTCTATTAGAATGTGAAAGTTGGAAAAGAAATGAAGGATCAACAGTTGAAAAATACGGCTTTCATGGTACAAATGACACCTTAGATCACATGATATAATTTTGCAAGACCAAAGATTTATTCATTGGAAATACAGCATGACTTTACATGTGGACCTCATTAGATGGAATATATAGGAATCAAATTGACTTAATCTGTTCAAAGACATGATAGAGAATTTCAATATCATCAATAAGAGCAAGATTAGGGGCTGATTGCAGAGCTTCAATTGTTTGTTGTTGTTGTTGTTATGTACTGTGGAGTCAGTTCCTACTCACAGCAACTCTGTACAGGGTTTCCGAGGCTGTAAATCTTTACGGGAGCAGAAAGCCTCATCTTTCTCCCGCAGAACAGCTGGTAGTTTCAAACTACTGACCTTGCGGTTTGCAGCCTGATTCATAACCACTACATTTAAATTAAAGCTGAATAAAACTTACAAAGAAGTCCACTAGACCCATCTGAAATTAGAGACCATCTCAAGACTAGATTTGATGCATTGAACACTAACGACCAAAAACCATATGAGTTGTGAGATGTCATCAATAGCATCATACATGAAGAAAACATAAGGCCATTAAAGAGACAGAAAAGAAAGAAAAGACTAAAATGGATGCCAGAAGAGACTGACATTTTTTCTTGAATGCACAGAAGCTAAAGAAAATTAAAGAAATGATAAAGTAAAATGTCTGAACAGAAGATTTCTAAATGGCTTGAGAACACAAAATAAAGTATTATAATGAAATGTGCAGGGAGGAATAGCATCACACATTCCATTTAGAAAATAATAATAATAATTAAAAAAGAACATACTTGGCATTTCTAAAGCTGAAGAAAAAAATCAAATCTTGAATTAAAACACTGACCTATTCTTTGAGAAAAATATTAAACTATGTAGGAAGCATCAAAAGATAGAAAGAATGCATAATCACTGAATCAAAGAGAATTGGTCTATGGTCAACAATTTCAGGGGGTAGCATATTATCAGGAACCAATGGTACTTAAGGAAGTAATCCAAGCTGCATTGAAGGCATTGGCAAAAAACAAGACTCCAGGAATTGATGGAGTAACAATTGAGATAGTTCTACAAACTGAGGCATGCTGGCCGCACTCACCTATTTGTGCCAAGAAATTTGGAAAACTGTTTTCTGGGTAACCAAATGGAAGATATTCGTATTTGTGTACATTCCAAAGAAAGACGATCCAAAGGAATGCCAAAATTGTCTAACATGCAAAAAAATCACCTAATAGAATTTTTAAAAGACTAGATTTTAGTATCTAGAATAGTATTTGCCTTTGAAGGGGCTCAATAAATAATTGTTGGATGAATTAACTATTTTTCAATTCAGATTCCCAAATAGGTCTGGCCTTTTGACCCCTCCAGGCTTATGCACAAACGGGTCCCAGATGCACATCCCTATCCCTGCTCCCATCTTCTATTAACCTCACCAGGCCTCTTCAGGGTATATGTTAGATGTAATCTCATCCAGAAAACTGAGCTTAACCCTTTCCATGATCTTCCAGTTCATCACACAGTTATGTGCCTTAGTACTCTCCTTAGCTCTTAGCACTCTATCATGGTAGCCGTCTTGCAGAAAGACACATCTTTGGTACCTCATTAGCAACTGTAGTGCTTGGCACATAGATGCTTTCCCCCAAAAAAATTTGTTGGATGCTAAGAGTATTTTCTCTCACTGGTTCCTCTATGCTAAAGTTAAAAGCTCCAAAGCAGCCTTTCACGCAGCCTGGAGGAATTTGTAAAAGAGAGTCCACTGTAGACATTTTCACAGGGCTCTTGGGTCCCCAAACCTTCCTGTCTTGGAAGAGTCCTCATAGCATTCTCAGGGACTGCATCTGCTCAGATTTGAGGGAGCCTACATTTTTTACCTTTGTGAAGAAAACTCCATTAGTTTGAGTTAAAATTCCTTATTCATGACCATGAGTTGTACCCTGCCTCTCTGGGGAGAGATAAAGGAAAATATGTTTCCCTTCTATATTAGCAGCTTCCAATGTGAGATAAATCCTCCCATCCTAACCTGTTTTTAACAAATGGACTTTGCTGTCCAGTAGCGTGATACATGTCTGATGGATCTATTTATCCATTCTATTTCTTTAGTGATAGCAGCTAAGAAGTTTTATGTATTATTTGTTTCCCTCCCCCATTCCCATTTTCCTAACCAAGCATGTGGAGCAAGCAGTTGATAGATGGATGGTGTTTAGGATAAAGTGGGATAGAATCTGATAGTTTTCAGGCTATGAACACACTGGATTATTAACAAGGACGCCCATCTAGCAGGAGCAGGCAAGGGAAGGAGTGGAAACCAGACAATGGCCAGTGATGGATGAAGGAACACCTGGGCTTGCAAGGTGTAGACGTGAGATAAGTGGAAGACGCAGCCACTGGTAATGGGAGTGCCCAGGCTGTGGAGCAGCCTCCTGCACAGAGTTGAATGGCAGACCAGCATCTAGACTCCCTTTGACAATCCTCCAAGAATTCTCCACTGTAAATGCCACCCCTGTTTCTGCCTTTTCTTTCTATAACATACAATCTACATGCTCAAAAAGAGGCAGATGCTAGGCACAGTAACAAGAGGCAGATATAAGGTAAGGTTGGTTCATTCAGTAGCCAGGAACAGGAAGGCACCCCGTGTACCAGGCACTTTGGGTGACAGCAGTTTCTTTGCATATCTATCTCATTTAATCCTCACATTGGTGCTATTGAAATGACTAGCTCCATTTGCCAATGATGATGCTGAGGATCACAGAGAATAAGTGACTGATCAAGATCACACATCTAGGAAGCAGAATTGGGTTTTACACCTCTGTTTGTTTGCTTCCAACTCCTCAGAAAACCACTTGGTTTCTCTGCTGTGGAGATACCAGATCAAGCCTTTCTCTGTCTCTTGCAGGCCAGCAGACTGACACCCAGTCTCCAAAAGAAGAAGCAGGATCCATTTCTCTGGCAGTGCAAAGGTCATGAGACAGCTCTGCCACTTTTGAGCTGTGGGATCTTGAGCAAATCATCAGCCTCTCTGAGGCTGGCTGTTCACCTGTCAAAAGCAGATAATAAATTCTTCTTGCAGGAACTGAGAGGATTAAGCTGGATTAGATGTATGAAAGTTGTTTGTAAGTGATAATGCCCAGTGCAAATATTAGTCATTATACTGGTACATTTTCCCTTAATAACCCAGAGTTTGGGATATAATAGCCCTCTGTGTCTTTTATTAAGACAATTTCTAGGAGATAAGTTATTTTATATCTTTTTGTTCTCATGTGTTTTTGTGGGTTTTGCACTGAAATATCTTAAGACCTGTTTAAAATGATTTTAAAAAAATTAAAACCAGAGTTCTTGTAAATGTTTTGTGGGTACTTGAAAATGATGATGGTAATAATAACATAGCTAATATTCATGACATGCTTATTCATAATGCTCACAGACTCCAAGAAGCAGATACCGTCATCATCCACACCTTATAGGAAGAAATGGACAGAGATGAGATGGCAATTTGCATGAGGCCATAAAGTTGATAAGTCATAGTAAAAAAAATCAATTAACATCTAATCAACTCCAACTTATGGCAACTCCATGTTTGTCAGAGTGGAACTGTACTCCACAGGGTTTTCAATGGCTGATTTTTTTTTTTTTTTTT
>NW_006408544.1:24498860-24555580 GCF_000296735.1 Chrysochloris asiatica
GAACTGCTGACCTTAAGGTTCGCAGCCCGATTCGAGCTGTAAATGTTACCCTACCAGTAATTAAGGGATCTCCTACTTCCTGTCTCGGTAAATGTCCCTGAATATTTCTGCCTGTCCTCAGAATGTATCACTCAAAACCTACAATAAGTACAAGGAACCTTGAAAATGTTCATGGAATAATTCCATTATCTATTCATTCCATCTTTTCCATGAACATTTTGAAGCTCTTCATATATCAGCCATTTTTCTTCTCTTTTATTTCAATTTTTTCTTTCAGTGTTGCCCACCTAAAGGTCACTCACCCCTGCCACTGCTGCATGGACTGCTTCCATCTATAGCTGGTGATGCTCTGCCCCAAGTCCCAGAAACCACCAATTCATTACTGTATCCCACTGTCCTGAGATGGTTTTGCCCTCTGCCTCACTCACATTCTTTGTCATGAGTTCATTAATTCATTCAATAATTATTTTATGATTGCCTACAGGTGTCAGGTGTTGCACTGCCTTCATGAGCATTGTATACAAGAAAGGAAAAGAGGCAATAAATGGGTAAATTACAATACAATTTCTACAAAGTCTAGAAGCATTGGCTAAAAAGACTTAATGTCATTAAGTACATCTTCAATCTGTAAGAAAAAAATATTAACCATGTTCTGTAGTTTTCTGTTGCTGCTGTAACACTGATACCACAGTGGGTGGTTTTAAAGAATAGGATATATTTTCAAAGTCTGAATTCAGAATATAGCTCTATACCAGGGTGGTGGACCCTTTTAATTTTTGTCTATTTCAGCTTCTAGTAGTCAGTGTTTGTTGGAATTCCTGGGCTTTTAGATTCATCCTTATCCTTTATCATCAGATAGCATCTGCTCCCCCCCCCACCCCTCACCCCATCATATATGCTTCCTCTGTGTCAGTGCTCTTTAAAAAACTCAACCTACATCCATATGGCCTCCTTAAGCCAACACAGGAACAGGGATTAGGATTCCAACACACCATTTACCACAAGTTTGGTTAGAACCTCAAGGTCAGTGATTCAAACTCACCAGTTACTCCTCAGAAACCCTATGTAGGGTTGCTATGAGTCACAACTCCATGGCACTTAACAACAACAGTTCAATCCATAAGACAGTGTTTGCAGACTTTATGACTGCTCTGCACAATATGATGAGTGGTATGATGGGCAAAGGATGGGGTAAAATGGAAGCAGAGAAAACAGACACTTATTCTGATGTGGTGCTCTAGAATCAGCACTAGAATGCAAACCACAAGTTCAAACCCACCGGCTATTCCTCAGAAACTCTATACAGGGTCACTATGAGTCAGAATGGATTCGATTGACAGGATTTAACAACAACATTATAACCTCAGGGATTAGGGAAGGCAGCCTGTAAGAAGAGACAACTACACTAAGACTTGGAGGATGGGCTAAGAATTGGCTTCAATAGAGGGAGCATGGTGGGGTTGCCGTCAACAGGATCCCATGGTCAGTCTTACATCTCCATCAAGGTGCTGACTATGAAGGCTCCAAGGCGACTTAGTCAGTGCTCTCCAGGGCTTTCTGCCCAGGCCCTCTCTCTCCCTGGGATGTTTCTATGAGTACCTGTGCATTGGAATCAACTCAATGGCAGTGGCTCAGTTTTATTAGCAGGAGACCAGGGTCTCTGAGTAGCATAAATGGTGAAGTGCTTAGCTACTAACAAAAAGGTTAGCAGTTTGAATCCATCTAGAGGTGCGTTGGAAAAATGCCTGGCAATATACTTCCCACATATCCCAGCTACTGTAAATCCAATAGAACATAGTTCTACTCTGAAACACATGGCACTGCCGTGAGTCAGAAACAGCAGGGTGGCAACTAGCTTGAAAAGCAAGCTAGAGCTCTATTCCTAAAGAAAAAAAAGAAAAAAAAAAAAAGACATCTAACTCTCTCTGGAATCTCTGCCAACAGGTGTTCTTTCTCCAGGCCTGCTTTCCACCTTAATTTTCATTATCCACCTATTTGACGTCAGGATGGCAGTTCAGTATGAAGCCTTCTCTGTTATTTGTTATATGATGATTATGTATGAAAATCTACCTCATCAAACATCGATAGGGATTAAATGAGATAATGTAGTTTAAAAGACTTCATAAATTGGGAAGTGCTTTATATAATTGGCAGCTATTATTATTATTACTATTGTTAAAATAATCATCATAATTATTATTCCCACGGATGTTCTACTATTAGCCCGAGGTCATGCTGAAAGCGCAGATGCAGATTCGCCCTCCCCAACGTGAAGCTCACGGCAGCACTTACAACATTTCAAAGATTCATGCTCTTGGCTGTAAAATTCTCCTGCATCAAGGTATCTTGTTCTGTGTTCAAACTTCCGGGATGACTGCCAAGTTATTGCCTGGACCCGGCTCCACCGATACCACAGCTCCTTCTTGGGTACACCAGTGTGAGCTGCATTTGCCAAGTTTTTCCAAAAGCACAGTTAGCATTTATTTTGTTTAATTCTTACATTATGGTCCAGCCTCCTCCTAAATGCATTTGTTTGCAAAAAGAGCCACGAGGGGAAGTTCAGCCCACAAATAAGAATATAATTATTACATAGTTTAGCAGTGCCTGGGCGTCACCCGGGTATTCACCAGTACTCAGGAATTCAATTGTCTCTCCTTCAAGACCCTATTTAATAGGATAAACAATTTCTGCTAAATGCAATAAACGTGAACCTGGGCTGTCATCTCCATAATCAACTCAAATTTCACATTAGAAGCAGTGGCTGTGATTGAGATTCAGAATTTAATTTGGCGGCGCTCGCTTCAGTGTGCCTGCGTTGGCTTCATGGGAGCCCCCGGTCAACCAAAGATAGACCGCTCTTCCCTGTCTCTGGGGAATCTTAAAAGAAGATAGATTATAACTCTAGAAAATTATACGACCTCGGTATAATGAAAGAGATAAAACATTATTGGATTAGTCTGTTGAAATAACAGCAGACGGCAAAGCAATAATATTAAGCCAAACAAGCGTACAGAAGCATTGCACTTGGTGCAAGATTGTCTGGGAAGTAAGCAGTCAACCCCCACCTCTGGTTGCTCCATTGACTCAATTCCAGATACCTGGTGAAGACAGATTGGTGGGTGAGGGGATCAATTCTTTGGTATGGATGTGCTAAGGGCTTAGGCACCCAAACTTAGCCAAACAGTAAACATGAAGCATATGATTGGGCTGAAAACAAATTGGTGAAAACTAATTTGTTGTTATTAAGTGCCATCAAGTTGGTTCTGATTCATAGCCACCCTGTGTAGGGCTTCCAAAGAGCAACTGGTGGGTTTGAGCCACCAACATGGTGGTTAACAGTCCAGTGCTTATCCTACAGTGCCACACCAGGATGAACCAATTCATCCTCAGCTAAACGCTTTTTTTGTTCACCAACGATTTTAACAAACTCCTTGTACTTTCCGAAAGCAAGTGCCCAAGAACAAAGAAAATCTTAAGGGATGCTGTAATATGAAAAAGAAATGAAGCTCGAATGATCCATTGACTCCATCAGTTTTAAGTAACATAGAGGTAAGCAACTGTAGTCTCTTCTCCAAAATAGTATTTGTGCAAAAATATAAGTATGCAGAGTAGAATTTACCAACAATTTTGTGTGAGAGAAGAGGGAGATGAGAGAGAGGAGGAACAGGGTTTTGGTTCTATACCCCATAACCATCAACTTAAAATTCTTCTTGCAGTGTTTCCTTGTCTACTTTCTTGGCATCTATCTATCTATCTATCTATCTATCTATCTATCTATCTATCTATCTATCTATCTATCATAAACACACCATTTCAGTTCTGCTTCAGAACTCCTGTTTCTGCCTGCCTACTCTTACTCTTCCAAGTGGTCAGCAACAAAGTACCTTTCAAGTGCAGACAGGGCCCATGTTCCTCAAAGGGCCAAGGAAGGAGATTTCTCAATAACACATACATGCATACACACACTCCTACACACTCATGATACATCTCTCTAGTCTCTAACACATATACACATACTCACACACACTCTCTCTTCACACACACAAACAATACATTCCTATACACTACTACACATTTATACATACATCACACATACTCATTCACACAGTGTCTAGTATATTTTATTTCATACAAAATATTTTGTTAATCAGATCCCCTTTCATGGAGAAGTAGATGATCTTGGTTAAGAGTTTAAAACTCTAGTGCCTCACAGCCCACGTTTGTAGCTCATCTCTGCCCCTTCCTGTGCAACCTTGAACAAGTCCCTCAACTGTTCGAAGTCTCATGTTTTCTAACTATTTGATAAGATTAATAATGGAATCTACCTGGTACCAGGGTCATGAGAATGGAATGAATTAATGCACTTAGCATGTTAACTAGCATAGTGTCATTCAATAACTAATAGCTGTCATGACTACTGAATCAGACTATGAGCTTGTCAAAGGAGGAAACAACTTAGTATCTGTTCATTAATTCATTATTACACACCTACTGTGTACCAGTGCCAGATACTGGGAGATAGTGAGACTTCAGTGCAACAACTCTCAACACTGTTCTGACTGTTAGAAAATATTAGAAAAGAAAATTGTCAAGCTGAACAAAGTAAGAATTCAAAGATGCTTAAGTCCTTAAAGAACTTATCATTTTAACCTACTATTTATTCAACTCAACATGCAGCCTACAAATTATCATTTTTATTTTGAACTCCCTAAATGGCACCTCCTTCTGCCTTGGACAGGTCCTGGGTTGGGAGCTGGTGTGGGTGTGAGCTGAGTCCGAGTTTCCACAGGTCCAGAGATCTCCCTGTGTGCAGCCCGCGGCTAAGTCATCTGCCAGAAACTCTTTTCTAACAGTTACGCCTTTCTGAATCAGGGCCCAAGCAGAGGCTGCCTCCATTTTGAGGAGGTGGATTGTTGCACTGCCTTTGTCTTGTTTTCTGTCCCCCAGAGCACGAAGACCATTCTGACCAACAATTCCACTTCCCATCAATGACAACATCTACAAAAAAAAAAGTCAACAAATATTAATTAGTTCTTACTATACATTGGTGTCCTATTGGCTATGGTGGGGGCATATAATAATTATTATTCAGACTTTGAAAGTCTGTATCTCTGATCTCACTCTACTCAACTGTCCTTCTTAGAGGCTGAGGTATTTGACAAACTCCTTCTCACCATGGGGCCTTTGCACATGCTGTTCCCCTTGCCCAGAGCTCTCTTCTTCTCTTTCTTTATTTAGTCAATGCTTACTCATCCTTCAGATCTCATGCTGAGTGTTCTTTTCTCAGGGAAATCTTCCTTGACACCCCTCTACTTCAACACCCCCTATTTTAAGTTCTCAGAGTATTTTGTAGCAGTTACAATTGAACATTTAAATTTAATTCTGATCTTCCTTTCCAAAGAGCAATCTCTTGTGATGACATCATTTGCTCACAATTGGACTTCAGTACCTAGGCTGGAAATTAGGTGGCCCTCAGTACATTTTATTGAATAGATAAATAAGTGTATGGTTTCTAGCTCACATACTTTCCAGGTATGAGATGCTACATATTTACTTAACTGTGTCTCAACCGATCAAATGTGACTAATGTTATCTACCATGAATGCTATGTGTCCTAAATGATACAACAGACACTGGTGGTTCTTACCAGCTCTGAAACTTGCCTTTCAATTGAGGACTTTTTAAAAAAATAAAATTGAACAAAGAATTAATTACTGGCACCATGATTTATTATTTATTTTGTTGAACAAGTAACTCCCAGTGTAAGTCTGGGTAAATTATTTCATATTTATGTACCCCTCTTGCTCCTCATTTATAAAATGAAAGAGCTGAAGTAGTTGGTTCCTAAGATCTCTTCCAAATATGAGGAATGGTTGTTTGGTTGCACACTCACTGGGTGTGTGTTTGGGACCTAGTTGTGGTGTATGCAGAGAGAAAATGAGGATAATGCTGAGCATGTGGATAGACAGGTGGCATGTGCAGGCATTAGTAGCAAAGGTCACGAAGTCAGAGCCACTTGACCTGAATTTAGGTCTTGCACTTACTAACTGTGTGATCACTGGGCAAGCTAATTAGCAACACACTGAATCTGTTTTCTCATCTGTAAAATAGGATCACCAATGAGCATTAGCTCATGAGACTGTCGTGAGGACTAAAGGATTTTATATATATATACATATATTTAAGTAATCAATGTTTATTTTCCTTTTACAATGTCAGCCACTATTATAAGTGTTTTATGTCTCTTTATAACCTATGAAAATTCTCTGAGATAGTTAATACTATTCTGATTATCTTCATTTACAGATGACCAAAAAGATTAAGTAACATGCTCAAGGTTGCAAGTAATAAATGCTAGAGAGGGAATGTGAATCCAGGTGGAATCCAAACACAAATCAAGGTGCCTGATGCAGAGAAAGTACCAATAATGTTTTCTTTCTTTCTTTCTTTTTTTTTTTTAGATGTTCCAGTCTTCCATTTTGAATACAGTCACAAAAAAATTACAGAAAGGAATAAGTCTATTGGTTGTGGAGAACTCATATAATATAGTAGCCAACGAATTTGAGAGTTGGAAAGGATCTTAGTGGATCTTGCATTTATTAGTTGAACACATATCACTGATCAGCAGCTGTGTGCCAGGTCCTGAACAACAAAGGTGAATTGGACATGATCTCTCTTCATAGTTGCAGGGGAAACAGGCTCACCCATAATCTGAACTACAACATGCTAAAAGCCATAATTGATTATGCTTAAAGTCCTGTGGGAGCCTGCAAAATAATTAACAAATTCTACTGAGAGACTTAGAGAACTTTTTACAGTGGAGGGGGCATCTGGGTGGGGTTTTGAGGACTGAGTAGGAGTTCACTAGGCAGAAAAATTGGGTATGCATTCTGAAGAGATCTGAGCAGATGACTTGCAAATGTCATGCATTGGTTACTCTGTCACCTGAGGACTCCCAGCTGCAAGCACAATGAGATATAAAATGAGCCCGATGAATCCCAACTTCATGATATTCTGTCCCCTACTTTACACCCCAAACTTATTTTTATTCTTTGGAATTATTCTCTGAACATTCCCATATTTCTTTTTTCTATCCAACTCTCAGATTCCTTACTCTTTCGAGAGGTGACCTCACAGGCTGGGCCTCGGAACCCAACGGGACAGATGCAGTCACAGCGTGATCCTGTGAAGACAATGCAGAGAGGGTATGAAGCAAGGACTCCCAGAGCTTAACCCTCCACAGCACTGCACTTCCATTAAGTTACAGGGCAAACTTTTACTTGAATACTTCACAGTAAGCAGGTTCAGTGCCAAGAATATCTACTTCTTTTGTGTACTGGACAGTACTTGTCCTAAGAGTATTGCTGGCCCATCAGAACAGGAGTGTATAATCCAGAACCCAATTGTCCTGCCCATTGTAGTGACCATGGACAAAACCCATGAAGTTAGCCACCAAGTTCTAGTGACATTTCCCGGGATTAGTCTGTTCATGTATCAGTCAGGGCATACACAAAGGATTTCTTCTTTGATCAACAGAAAGTTCTCAGGTCTATCATCCCTGGGAACTTTCTGTTGATCAAAGAAGAAATCCTTCGTGTGGGCCACACTGTGTCAGTCTACGGGTCTTAAGTTTAATGCAACTATCACTCACTCTGTCACTTGGAGCTGGAAGCTAGGTGTCCTATTGTCAGAGTGATCTGTCCTGGTTACCTACTTTCAGACTTCTTAGGAACAGTTGTTGTTGTTAAGTGTCATCGAGTCAGTTCTGACACAAAGTGACCCTGCATAGTGTTTCTGAGGAGCAGCTGGTGAGTTTGAACTGCTGACCTTGCAGTTCAAACTGACTTTGTGGTCCAGTGCATTATCCTATAGCGACACACAAGGACTCCTCTTGGGAAATGTTGGTAAGTGCCATCTAGTCAGTTTTAACTCACAGCAACCCAGTATAGGGTTTCCAAGGAGTGGCTGGTGAGTTTGAACTGCCTGCCTTTTGGTTCAAACTGACCTTATCTCTCTTGGGAAATAGGAGTAGGCAAACAGCTGGCTGCAGAGCCTCCTCAAGATGGTGGCTTTCATTAGGGACACCAGCTATCAGGCAATGGTACCTTTCAGGACAGGGATCCCATTCCCTTGGCAGGGAGCACACTGGCAGGAGCTGACTTCTTTCTGGAACTCTTCCAGGGCCTGCTTCATATTCTGCTTCACTGTGCTAGAATACGCAAAGTCTGTGGCTGTCACCAGTTCATACAGAGGCTCCACCTGGAAATGGAAGAAGGAGATTTTTTCTTTCCATTTTTTTTTTTTTCAGGTAGTGAGCTATCATAATTTATTACCAAACAATTTACATTGATCATTATTGTACAAAACAAAATAAGATAAAAGCAAAATGTGCATAAATTGTTGAATGGAAAACTAATTTGTTCTGCAAAATTTTATCCAAACCACAATCCATTAATCAGTCAAGAAGTAAACAAACGAATGAATGAATGAATAAACTAAACCTCAAGATATTGTTGTTTGATGCCATGTTGAACTAATAGTGACCCTATGTACAACAAAACGAAACACTGTCCTGTCCTACACATCCTACAAAAGGTAAGATTTGACCAGGTAGTGTTTCGTTCTATTGTACATAGGGTTAACCACAAAGTGGATGGTTCAAACCCGACAGTCACTCTTCAGAAACCTTACACAGGGTGTTTCTGTATAAGCTGGAACCACCTCGATGGTTAGTAACAACAGTGCACAGAGACCACAGTGGGTTCATACAGAACGGGATGGATGTTACAGCATGTGAATGGTTGCCCACCCAAATGCCTATACTTGGCCATACAGGTACCCCATCCTGTCTCTGCCTCCCTCAAAATATGTGTTGGAACAGACTGGAAGGCAATGAACACCACCAACAGCAGCATAGCTGTGGACAGGATCCTATTTGGAAATAGGGTTCTCTTTATGTCAATGAAACCATATCCATGTAGGGTGTGTTCTACCCCTTATCTCTTCTGAATTATAAACAGCAGGGAAGACACACGGAAACAAGAAAACATAAATAAGGGAAGACAGATGTCATGTGAAGATCATCGAGGGCCAAGGACTGCTGGAAGAGACAAAGGCCTTACCCCAGGGCCAGCAGAGGGAGAGCCTTCTGCTAGAGTCAGTGCCCTGAATAAGGGCATCCAGCCTCTTAAACTGTGAGAAAATAAATTTCTGTTATTTAAAGTCACCCACTTACAGTATTTCTGTTTCAGGAGCACTACGAAACCAAGACATTCATCCCAACACACACAAATACATTCATTCAGGTTCAGCTCAGCAAGCACTTACTCAACACAGCTAACCAGTCCATTCAGAACAATACACATATAGTTTCTAAGACTGTAAATCTTTATGAGAGAAGGCAGCCTCATCTTTCTCCCACAGAGTGGCTGGTGGGTTTGAGCCATTAACCTTGTGGTTAGCAAGATATGGCCATTGTTCAGAAGGAGATGTCATAGGCCAATGTGGTGCCATTGCGGGTTAGGGAAAAATCAGAAGGCAAATTTAAAGAGATCCATATTGGTTCTAGTTTCAGTCCAGGGCCAGGTTCCTGTCCAGATTTTGTTTGTGATCCTGTCCTAATCCAGCCCTGGAGAGTTTAGGCTCTGTCTAAATGCAGGCAATCATGCCTAATAGAAGTCTCCGGTGGGAAGAAAATTGCTTCTATTTCTTAATGCATCTGATGCTGACCTTCGCTTTAGTTGGTAAAGCAAGGCCCCTTGATGGTCCCATTGTCTCACTGGTTTGTGGTCAATGAATTGATCCAGAGACTGTTTGCAGAACCATTCAGCCCTGCTGGCTACACATGGGGAAGGAGGGAATGAGTGGCATACGGGAGGAGGTAACAGGAAGACTAGCTTTACACCATTGAGGAGTTCCTGGAACAGTCTGCTTACTTTCACTGGACATCTTGAAAGGCTACCTTTAACCACCGAGGCATTTTCCTACCACCACTGGGATTTACTCATGGAGATGGAACAAGTCAGTGGCAGAAATGGAACAAATTTTCCACATCTACTATTTACTGTGTGATGTGAGCTGTGTTGGGGATTCCAAACATCATTTAACTTCAACTTCATAGGTCTCTGGAACAGAACCAATGGTCAAAAATGCTCAGTTCTGAAAGTTTGGTAGTTCAAAACTATCCAGAGGTCCCTGGGGATCTACTTCTTAAAGATCATGGTGTTTTGTTGTTGTTATTGACTCACAGTGACCCTGGGGTAGGATTTTCAAAAGTGGCTGGTAGGTGTGAACTGCTTGCCTTGTGGTTACCCATCCAGTGCTTATCCTACAGCACAACACCAGGTCTCCAAACTATTGAAAACCCTGTGGAGCACAATCCTGCTTTGACATACAGGATTGCCAGGAGTCAGAATCAACTCAATGGTCATTGGTGTATTCTGTTCGTCCTCATCGGGTAACACTTATTTATTCCATTGTCAGAAAAAGTTAGGAACTGGATCAAAGTCATGCAATGTAACTGCAAAAATTGCATCACCAGGATTCTAACTCAAAGTATGGACTTTTCCTACTGGTGTAGCATTCATCATTAAATAGAATATTTCAAGATCTATCTTGAGGTACTATGTTGTCTGTACTAGGATAATACCCATACGCTTACAAGGAAGACCAGTTACTACCACTATAATTCAAATTTATGCACCAACCACTAAAACTAATGATGATGAAATTGAATAATTCTACCATCTTTTTCAGTCTGCAGTTGATCAAACATATAATCAAAATGTATTGATAATTATTGGTGATTAGAATGCAAAGGATGGAAAATATGGCCTGGGTGATAGAAATGACCCCATGATAGAATTTTGCCAGACCAATGACTTCTTCATTGCAAAGACTTTTTGAAACAACATGAAGGGCACATGGACCTCACCAGATGAAATACAGAGAAATCATATTTAAGGCATTTGTGTGAAGAGATAGTGGAAAACCTCCATATCACTCACCAGTCAAAACAAGACTAGGGGCAGACTGTGGAAAGGACCATCAATTGCTCATATGCAAGTTCACAGTGAAGCTGAAGAAAATGAAAACAGGTCCATGAGAGTCATAAAATGCCCTTGAACATATGCCATCTGAATTTAGAGATCATCTCAATAACAGATTTGATGAATTAGACACTAATGACTGAATGTGAGATTTTTGGCATGGATCAAGAACATCATACAGGAAGAAAGCAAGCAGTCATTAAGAAGACAAGAAAAAAGGAAAAGACCAAAATGGATGTCAGAGAGACTCTGAAACTTGCCACCCAGCATAGAGATGCTAAAGCAAATGAAAGAAATGAAGAGGTAAAAGAGCTGAGTAGACAATTTCAAAGGGCAGCTTGAGAAGATAAAGTCCAATATTATAATGAAATGTACAAAGATCTTGTAGTTAGAAAACCAAAAGGAAAAAACATGCTTAGCATATCTCAAGTTCTGGGAGCTGAAGAATTCAAGCTCAACTTGCAATACTGATGGATCTATAGGCAAAATATTGAATAATATAGGAAGCATTGAAAGAAGATGGAATGAATACACAGAGTCACTGTACCAAAAAGAAATGGTCGATGTTCAACCATATCATGAGGTAGCATATGATCAAGTACTGAAGGAAGAAGTCCAAGGTGCACTGACGGCATTGGCAAAGAACAAGCCACCAGGAATGGATAGAATACAAATTGAAATCTTTTAACAAATTCATGCAGCACTGGAGGCACTTATTCATCTATGCCAGGAAATTTGGAAGAGTGCTACCTGGACAACTGATTGGAAGAGACCCTTATCTGTGCTCATTCTGAAGAGAATGGACCCAACAAAATGTATAACTCATTGGACATGATCATCAATACCTCATGCAAGTAAAATTTTGCTAAAAATAATTTTTAAACAGCTGCAGCAGTAAATTGACAGAACTTCCAAATGTTTAAGGCAGATTTAGATGAGGATGTGGAACAAGGGATATAATTGCTGACATCAGATGAATCTTGGCTGAAAGCAGAGAATACCAGAAAGATCTTTACTGGTGCTTTATTGACTACACAAAGGCTTTCGTTTTTATGGAACATGGCAAGCTATGGACAACATTGCAGAGAATGAGTATTCTAGAACACTTAATTGTGCTCATAAGGAACCTGTACACAGACCAAGAGGCCATCAGAAGGACAAAGGAACACTAAATGGTTTAATATTACTACAGGTGTGCACCTGGGTTGTGTTGTTTCACCATACTTATTCAAACTGTATGCTAAGCAAATAATTCGAAAAGCAGGATTATATGAAGAAAAATGTGTCATTAGGATTGGAGGAAGACTCGTTAATAGCCTATGTTATGCAAATGATATAACCTTGTTTGCTGAAAGTGAAGAGAACTTAAAATACTTACTGATGAAGATTAAAGACCACAGCCTAAGTGTGACCTAATATGGGTTGCACTTCAATGTAAAGAAAACAAGAATTCTTACCATTGGACCAATAAATGGTATTGAGATAAATGGAGAAAAGATTGAACTTATCAAAGACTTCATTTTGCTCAGATCAACCACTAACACTCATCAACGCAGCAGTCAAGAAATCAAATGATGTATTGCATTAGGCAAATTTGCTGCACAAGACCTGTGTTCAAGAGCAAAGATATCAATTTAAGGACTAAGGTCCGCCTGACCCAAGCAATGGTATTTTCAATAAGCTCTTCAATAAGCATGTGAGAGTTGGACAATGAATAAAGAAGACCATAGAAGAATTGATGCATTTGAGTTATGGTATTGGAGGAGAATATTAAAAGTACTATGGATTGCCAAAAGAACCCAATGTGTGTTGGAAGAAGTACAGTCAGAACGCTCCTTAGAAGTCAGGATGGCAAGATTTTGTCTCTCATACTTCAGACATATCATCAGGAAGGACTAATCCCTGTAAAAGGACATCATGCTTGGTAAAGTAGAGGGTCAATTAAAAAGAAGAAGACTCTCTCAATGAGATGGACTGGCATAGTAATAGTGACAGCAGCAATGGGCTCAAGTCCAGCAATGATTGTGAGGTTGGCACAGGACCGGGCAGTGTTTCCTTCTGTTGTGCATAAAGTTGTGCATGAAGATTACTGATAAAAATGGGATAGTTAATCCCTTGCTCCAAACTCTGTGTCAGAGTTCTCATAACTGCAGACTACAATTTGCCTTGGAACTTTGCAGCAGCTCCTCAGGACTCTACAGCTCCCGTGTACAACTCAAGTTCATGTGTATATAGTACATTTGTCTCTTAATCTGTTGTTCTTTTTTCCCTTTTCTTTTGTTTTCTCTTTTTCTCTCCCTTTCTTCTTCACCATTTCCTCCACACACACACACACACACATCCTCACTACTCACATTGATCATTGGGTTCTTAGCACTTTTGTCCTTGTGAAAATGTCATTAGTATCTGTTATATTGCTGCAAAGAGATGTTCTGCTCTGCCCACACACACACTATCTATTAAACTCCATACCGTTCTCCAGGCCCTGGTGGTAATCATTTTTTATGCTTTTATTGTTTTTGTCATTAGCTGCCATTGAGTAGGACCCTGACTCATAATAACTCTCAACTTATGACAAAACCAAACTCATGGTGATCCCATAAACAACTGAATTCCATACTGCCCAGTTCTGTGTCAATCCCACGATCAGTTGAAGACAGGACCATTGTGGCCCACAAGGTTTCCATTGACTGTTTTCAGAAGCAAGTCACCATTACTTTCTCTCTAGTCCATCTTAGTTGGAAAGCTCTGTGGAAACTTGTTTGGCATCATAGCAACATGCAAGCCTCTCTTGAGAGACAGGTGGTAGCCATGCTCAAGTGCATTGTCCAGGAATTGAACCTGGGTCCCTCACATGGAAGATAAGAATTCTACCACTAAACTATGACTACCCCATTCATAATGATAATAAAGAATTATTGCTGTGTTCATTGCCATTGAGTCGATGCCAACTTTTAATGACCCTGTAGGGGAGAGTAGAACTACCCCTATACATTTCCATGGTTGTAAATCTTTATAGAAGTAGAGGGCGATATTTTTCATTTGTAGAAGGGTGGGTTCAAATAGCTGACTTTTCGGTTAGTAGTCTAGTACTTAGCTACTGTTGCATCAGAGATCCTTAATTATTGCTATAAAAAGCCCAAAGCCAAACCCACTTCCGTTGAGTTAATTCCAACTCATAGCAATCCTATAGGACAGAGTAGACTTGTTCCTTAGGATTTTCAAGTCTGTAAATCTTTAGAGGAGCAGACAGCTTTATATTTCTCCACAGAATGACTGGTGGGTTTGAATCACTAACCTTGAAGTTAGCCACCCAATGCTTAACCCACTGCACCACCAACATACTGCTATAGGTGCTGAACTAAATACTTATACATGCATTAGCCAACTTAATCCTCTCAACAATTTTATGAGTACAGTAATGATATAACTGAAGCAAAGAAAAGTTCATTAGATTGCTCCTAATCACACAGCATATATTTTTGGGTAGAGGTTATGAGCAGATATTTGGGAAACATAAGAACTCCTAGTGTGACACTGTAGAATTAGCAGTAGACTGCAAACCATATGGTCATAAATTCAAACCCACCCATTGCTCCTTGGAAACCCTATACAGGGTCACTATGAGCCAAAACCAATTCAATGGCACTTACCAACAAGATAAGTGCCAGTTTATGTCCTACTGACCATTTCCTCATCCATTCAATATTCTTCAATAAAATGAGTTTTTGAGGCTTCATAGTATGCTAGCGCTTGGATGTGCCATGATGCATTCATGCCCTGCCTTGTCATTGACTGTTAGGTTGTTTCTTTCTGCTTTACCTTTTTTGATACTACAAATAACATAAAATGAGGCCTGTATTTATGTGTACTTCTTGGTTGTTGTTATTGTTAAGTGTTGTTGCATCAGTTCAGACTCAGAGCAACCCTCTGTAGTAGGGTTTCCCAGGAGTGGTTGGTGGGTTTGAACCACCAACTTTGCAGTTATCAGTCCAGTGCTTGTCCTATAGTGCCACAGCAGGACTCCTCTTTAGCCATGTTTTATTTCTTTAGTAGATTCTTACATTTGGGATTACTGAATCAACCTACAGGATTGCAACAATTTATATTCCCATTCTATTTTGCAGAAGTGCCCATCTCATTGGTCTCAATGGCACTGAGTATGGAAGATTTTTAATTATTGTCAATTTAATAGGTAAAGGTAATATTGTATTGTTTGTTTGCTTACATTTAAAAATCTGTCATAGAAAATTTAAAGTATTCATAAAAGTAGAAAGAAGAGATAATGACTCTTGTGTATCCATCACCCCACTTTAATAACTATTAATATTTTATTGCACTGCTATTTTAATTTCCAGTTTTTATTCCTAGAGGTTGACAATTATACATATTTATTGGCCATTTGTAATTCTTCTGAGGATTGTCTGTTCATTTCCTTTTAGATGGGTATTTCTTATAAATTGTATCATTCCTTAGACATTAAGGATTTCATGTGTTGTAAAATTATTTTGCTGGTTTGTTACTTGCCTTATAATTATATTCATGGTTCCCTTGTATAAAATTCAGAATTCATTTTTTTGAGGATAAGATCTATCAGCCCAAATCTGACGTTGTGTTACCAGGTAGTATTTGTATTTTAAACTTTCTCTCAGTTGGAGTTATTTGCTTTTACTTTTGAGTAATTTGCTTCCAGAAAGATGTCATTTTCATTATCACTACCTACCAAATGGAGTCCTGGTGTGGTGCTGCGGGCTAATGCGCTGGACTGCAAAGTTGTTTTGAACCACAAAGTCAGTGGTTCAAGCACACCAGTTGCTCCTCAGAAACCCTATACATGGCTGCTATGGGTCAGAACTGACTCAGCAGCACTTAACAAAAACAACCTACCAAATATTTCAACTTGTTTGCCTTTCTGGACTGTTGAGGCAGAATAGTATTATTCCTGGCCAATGATAGCTAAGGCAGAATTGCATCGTGGCTTGAGGGGCATCACTTTCTGGTTGAAACTTTGAGGCAGAGATATTCACCTTGCTTCTTTACACTGTTGTGGTAATCTTGGAATCACAGGACAATACCGAGCCTTCATCCTCCTGGATCCCTGAATGACTACATTAAGCGAAACCCCCTTGCCAATACATCTTGGACATGTGTAATTGAGACTTAAACATCTGTTGTACTAAGCAGGTGAGAAAAGGAGGCTGGTTACATTTAGGCTATCCTGACCTCTTTGTGTGACAACTCACTATCATCTTCGTTCCTTCTACCTTGGATAATACCAACACTCTAGATAATGATTCTACAGTCTGGGTCCCAAATCACAATTCAGCTATTCTGACTAGTACAGGAATGCATGTAGATGATAGACTCTTGCTAGTTGGATACAGAGCACCTAGTTAAAGTTAAATTTCAGATGGTTGTTTGGTTATTTATGTGACGTGGAGTCAGTTCCAACTCAGCGAACCTGTACAGGGTTTCCGAAGCTGTAAGTCTTCACAGGAGCAGAAAGCCTTATCTTTTTCCTACAGAACAGCTGGTAGTTTCGAACTGCTGACCTTGTGGTTTGCAGCCCGATTCATAACTACTACGCTACCAGAGCTCCTTTTAATTTCAGATTAACCATGACTATATTTTAATGTATCTCCCCTGCACTTTTTCAAAGATAAGTCAAAAATCAATTTGCCATTGAGTCAATTCCAACTCCCTGAACATCAGAGTAGAACTGTAAGTAGATCCACAGGTCTTCCTTCTAAGCTACCCCAGGGCTGATTTGGGCCTCTAACTTTGGTTAGCAGCCAAGTTTGTTAACCATTTACTCCATCCAGGGACTCCATTTGGGAGAGACTTACACTAAAAAGTATTCATTGTTCATCTGAAATTCAAATTTAACTGTATTTTTATTTGATAAATGTAGCATAGTAGTTACAACTTGGGTTTCTACCCTCAAGAACAGTAGTTCAAAACTACCAGCCATTCCATGGGAGAAAGACAAGGCTTTCTGTAAAGATTTATAGCCTCGGAAATCATGTGGAGGATCGCTATGTGTTGAAACTGACTCCACAGCACACCACCATCACCACTACCACCATTCTGCATTTTTATTTGCTAAATGTGGCAATCTTATTTCTGACTCCTTTAATATCTTCAAATGTCATTTGGAATTCTTCACCCTCACTCCTATAAGACTTTGTGGTAGTCACTTTATAATCTTCAGGCATTGAGTGTTGTATAGAATTCTAAGACCAGTTGACTCATTTCCATGGGACGTATTTGTTCCTAAAAGTAAAAAAAAACAAAACAAAAAATTCACCAGGCCCTGTTTCTGTCTTGCTTTGTTTTCATTAACTTTGCCTACTTGTTAATGAACTGTTGATTTTGCATTATCAGCTCAGGAAAGTTGCTCTTACTAAGCACTTGATTAATGTGTCTTCAGATTTCATCTTGTCTCTTTCTCAGGAAGAAGTCCTGGGACTTAGATTTCCACTTCTGTACTCATGTCCATCATATTTCTTGTATTTTACCATTTTAATCTCTTTGTCTTTTGCTTCTGTATTACCAGAACATTTTTATTATAACTTTCACACCACTGACTCAATTTTCTGCAGTGTCAGTTCTGTTCTTTATAGTTTCCAATGTAGGTTTTAATTTTGCTACTATGCCTTTGGTTTCATATATTCAGCCACTTTAATTTTCATCTGATTATTGTCTAAGCATTTCAGTTTCTATTTTCTTCTTTCTTAAATTCTTCATTTTCTTGAATTTTAATATAATCACAAAGCCAGTCAATTTAAAGTCTTTCTTCTATGTGTCTATATTTTAGATGCATGCTTTTCTTCTTCATCTTTAATGAAATGTCATCTTCTTTTGTGTTCAAAATCTCTTTGTATGAGGGAGCTTCAAAAAATTCATAGGAAAATTCTAGTATCTTTCCATTCCATTTTTCAGTGAACTCTTTGGAGGTCCCTCATATAGCCATTGTGTTATCTAAACTTTTCACTGAATAAAGAGCCACTTCTTTATTTCCAAAGTTTACCAATAGACAACCTCAAGGGATTCTTCTTTGTTCTCTCACTCTTTCTTTTTCTGCCTCTCTAGCTTCCATAGAAATCCTGTTTCAGATCTTGATCTTGATGACTAGTTTATGTACACAAGTTTTGGCCAACTTTCTGTGTCTAAGAATTGTTTATTTAGTGGGCTTCATAGTCCTGAAAAAGCAATAGCCATTCCAGCTTCCTAGTAAACTAACTCTACAGAGAATTATTCCGAGAGCATGTGAAGCCATCTGTAGCTTTCTCTTGCCAGAAAAAGTGCATCAAAGACTAAAATGCCCAAAATGTATGCTTCCAACTTAGGTTAAGGAGATGAAGATGACATGCATAAAACCTTTCAACAAGCTTGCATCTCCCACACTTGTAAGTCTCTTGGAAACACCTCTGATTCTCCTGTGAATTTCCAATTTCTGCCCATACAGCCCTTTCATAGCACCACCCTGATAGTCCATATCATGTTTCCACTACATCATGCTGGGAGGACTCTGTGCTTTTAACCAAGCAGTAAACCTCTGACATGGCTTGCAAGACCTGTTTGAGGTGATTAGCATGATAATCTGCCCAGATACACACACACACACACACACACACACACACACACACACACACCCTACACGAGATTTTCTCATATACTCACAATTTCTCTCACTTTCTCATGCACACACACACACACACACAAAAAAAAAAAAACAAAAAAACAAAAAAAAAAAAAAACCTCTTTCATTCTCTTTCTTATTAAGAAGGTGAACAGGGTACAAGTCAGGATCAAAACTGACTCAGGATGCAGCAGTTCTCGAGTCAGGAACACGTGTTTTCTGCCATACGGCAGGTTTGCCTCACTCTTGTCATCGGTTTTTCAGCTATGTAGCCTCTTGGCCTCTGCCTCAGTCCATGGACCTAAAGCCCGCAGCCACTCTCGCTCTTCGTGCCACTGCTTCTGCCATTGCCTCTGCTGTCGCCATTTTTCTAGGTAAGGATTTCATGCTCCACTCATGTTCTTCCTTCTGGATGGTCCTAGGATCTAACATCTCTGCTTCTGAGATGCCTCCTTTTAAACCTAGCTGGAGGACAAAAGTAACCATTCCCAGCCTAATTTTCATGTGCCCACCCAATCACTTGGTGGGACTTAAGAAGACTTGGATAGAAAAGCCATACACACATACATACATATACATGTCACATACACCATATACCTACCCTGCACATCACCTGTTTGCCACCTGACATTCTCAGTGCCCAGACTAGCATATACAACATGAGTAACCAGTGTAATACCTTCATTCACAGTTGCTGTTTTTTTACTTTTTTAAATCAGTTAAAATGTTTCAGTAAAAAATAAAGACCACAGATCTTTTTATTTGATAAATTTTCTTCAAACTGTGTTCTCTCTCATGTCCATAAGTGATGCCAACCAAAGTTACCATGGCATTAATCAATTCCAGATTTCTCTGGAGTCATCTGCAAGCCATGACTGACTCTATCATTCTTAATGATTGGCAGCAATTGTTTTCCATGTGTCACTCCCAAGCAAGTGGGGGAGAGGAAGATTTGAATGTCAGTCTTCTTGTTCAGCAGAAACTATGAGTTTGACACACCAACAAAACACTCTAGTTTAGAATTGCAGAGTTTCCTATCAGAGCTGCAATCCCTCAATTCCTTCCCTTGGCTGCAAGGGGAAACCTCTAGGGGGTAGACAAGAAGTGGCAAGAGGAAGATGATGTAAGATGTGATATGGACACTATGCTGAAGTCCCCACAGGCAAGGACTAGCCATTGCTAATGTTTTTGACAGTCCTGCTGTAAATGATGTCTTTTTAGTTTAAGGTTGCAAAATTCCTCTTGTTTGGGTGACAGGTGGTTGGGATCATTATGTTTTATTCACCAAACCCACAGGAAAGTCTGGAGGGGGAGAAAGAGGTCCAGGGCTCAGGTCCAGACCTATTAGAGACTCTTGTAGGATATATCCCCTCTAACCCTCGATATTTACCAGCCATAAAATGGAGATACGAATATGAATGTGTTGTATAAATTAGATGAAATTACATTCCTAAAGGCTTGGGCAGAGTGTAATAGATATAGTAGGTGCTCAAAACTTGTTCATTGTTACCATGGCATTTTCTCCTGTCCTGTGAGATACCTGTGCATATATGGATCTTATTTTTCAACATAGACTTTATTTTTCATCCTTGCATCTTCTTCTGTTTTCCTTCAGTACCTTAGTTTCTATACCATAGCAGGAATTTGACAACTATTTGTTCATTGAATGAATGACCATTTGAGTGAATAAATGAAGTGTGAATCTATGATTAAATGGAAAGAATACTAATTTAATAAGGCTACAAGTGGATAGTAAATTTCTTTAGCAACTAGAGGGTCAAGTGAGATGGAGTCAGGGAGCTCTAGGTGGTGCTGAGTGGTGTACTTCAGATGTGTTTTCCATGATAGTGTACATGGAGTCCTGGTGTGGTGTTGTGGGTTAATGTGCTGCACTGCAAGGTAGGTTTGAATCTCAAGGTCGGTGGTTCAAGTTCAGCAGTTGCTCCTTGGAAACCCTATACAGGGTCACTATGAGTTAACAGACTAGAACGTACTTAACAACAACAACATAGTGTACATTTCCAAGATTAAGGTTTGAATCTTACTGTTGTATGCATCCTTTACCCTGGATCACAGTAGGCCTCTAGGAGCTGTTTTTCAAATAAAGGAACAGATGGGTAAAGTACCTACCTTAACTTTGACAGCACTTGGGTTGTACTGCACTGCATCTCCCCATTCTTGCATCAGTTCTGCTGTTGGCAACTCCTTGTATGCCAGAGTGGTGATGTGCTCACTTGCCCCTCCTCGTACAAGGACCACCAAATCTTCCACCATGGTCTTTCTCTTGTTTCTATCTGAAATAGATACAGACAGCTGGCATGTCATGGAGAGATCCACTGTAGTACCTTGGAATTTACTGAAACTCAACCAATGATGCTACCATAATATTCACTGACCTCAGGCCTGAAGATGTGGGATGGACAAAGAGCACCCCTGTGTCCAGGATAGACATGGCCAAGGAGCAAAATGGAAACTCACCCAATCATACATAACACAAGTTAGGGAAGGGCAAAGAAAAAAATGTTTGTTTT
Source organism: Chrysochloris asiatica (assembly GCF_000296735.1). Classification (NCBI taxonomy): domain Eukaryota; kingdom Metazoa; phylum Chordata; class Mammalia; order Afrosoricida; family Chrysochloridae; genus Chrysochloris; species Chrysochloris asiatica. The sequence goes on from NW_006408544.1 coordinate 24,520,082, forward strand.
CAGCATTGGTAAGTTCCCGTCACTGAGTGAGTTTATGAAGGATTAACCTATTGATCAATCAATTCATTGTCAGAGATAGATAGATAGATAGATAGATAGATAGATAGATAGATAGATAGATGATAGAAGATGAAGATGACAGATATAATATTTTGTTTTATGCTAACAGAAATTCTGTGACAGCCATTATTAGCTCTACTTTATAAATGATGAAACTCATGACTGGAATTGTAAGACAGTTGCTTGGGCCTATAAAGCTAATAGATCATAGAACCAAATTTTAAACAAGATCTGCCTAATTTCAATATCACCACTTTTTGGTCAAATAGTTTTCGCCTCACCTCATCCTGGGTGTGGAGTATTGTAGATTTGTGTCACTGAAAACTCAGCTCATTCCTCCAACTCAGTCCCTCTGCACACTCTGCCAGACATGAATCTCAGTTCTTTTTCTAGCCTTGTCGTCTTGGGAAAATCAATTATACAATGTGTTTTTTGTTTGTTTGTTTTGCATTATTTACAAAGTGGATGCTTTGAATCTATGTAAGGAATAAATGGCTCAGCAATAACTAATAATAATTGATCTTTTATTGTTCATCTAAGTGCTATACATGCATGAGCTTCTAAAACCTTAACTATGAAATAGGAATTATATGATGATCCTCACTTTACAGATAGGAAATCTGAGGCACATAACATGAAGGAGCTTACCCAAATAGCTCTGCCCAAGCACTAAGCTATATCATTTCTTTATATTGTATGACAAAGGTGGAAAAATTCATAAAGACTGGACTTGGATGTGCTAGATACACCTTACTTTGTGGCTCCTATAAAATGATTAATGTTTTTATTTCCTATGGGGCTGTCCACTAAGCCCCCAGTCACATCATTGAGTTATATCCATTCTAATTCATCTATGTGTCCAATGCCAAGGAAGCTGTGTAAAGTGGCGACTCAGATCTAAGTCTGAAATACCTAAGTATCATAAAAAAGTGAATCTTGTATACTGCTGGTTAATGTGTAAATTGGTGCAACTAATTTGTTATCTTGGAATTATTCTGATAAGTAAAAATAAGTACATACTCTGCATCACAGCAATTCTATTCCCAGGTACATACCTGAAAAAACACTTGTGCATATGAACTGGATGAGTGTGTAAAAATGTTCATAGCAGCATCCATTATAGTTGCTTGAAACAGGAAGTGATCCAAGTGTCTATCAATAGTAGAATGAACAGTAGTACACTCATACAATACAATGCTATGCACTGATTGAAATGAACTATGTTGTGTTCCATTGAGTAACCCTATATGACAGAGTAGAACTACCCCATAGAGTTTCCTAGGCTGTAATCATTACAGTGGCAGATTATCATGCCTTTGTTCCTGAGGAACTACAGGTGGGTTTGAACCACTGACTTTTGGTTAGCTGCTGAGCATTGAAACATTACACCACTAGGACTCTCCTTGAACTAACTATGTTATTAAGTTCTGTCGGATGGTTCTGACTCACAGTGATCTTGTAAAGGGTTTTCTAGGAGCAATTGGTGAGCTTGAACTGGAAGCATGTAGTTCTAACTGAATTTGGAGTCCAGCACATTAACCCACAGTGCCACACACAAAAACATGAATAAATCTTCAAAACATAATGCTGAATGAAATAAACAACACTGAAAATATTACATCTCATTCATATAAAATTTAAAAAACAAACTATACTGAATCACATTGTTTAGTGATACAGACAGGTGGCAAAACTACACAGAAAAAAGAAAATGTTCAACACTAAAGTAAGAATCCACTACTTGTCTGTTAATTTGTACTGTGGTGGCTTGTGTGTGGCTGTGATGCTGGAAGCTATGCCATGAGCATTTCAAATACCAGCATGGTCACCGATGGTGGACAGGTTTTAACTGAGCTTCCAGATGAAGACAAACTAGGAAGAAGGAGAGACAGACTACTTTCAAATATTTAGTTGCTGAAAACCTTATGAATAACAGTCGAACACTGTCAGAAACAGAATATTGAATATTGAAACATGATAAAGAGCACCAGAATGTTATCAGATATAGAGCCGGAAGATAAGCCCCTCAGGTTGGAAGGCACTCAAAATGCGACTGGGAAACAGCTGCCTCCTCAAAGAAGAGTTGATTGTGATGGCACAAATGGAATAAAGCCTTCAGGACCTTCATTTGCTGATGGGGTGCAACTCAAACTTAAGAGAAACAGTTGTAAACACCCATTAATAATCAGAACATGAAATGTATGAAGTATGATTCTAGGAAAATGGGAAATTGTCAAAAATGAAATGAAACACATAAATATCAGTATCCTAGGCAGTAGGGAGCCAAAATGGACTGGTATTGGCCATTTGGAATCTGACAATCACATTGTTTTCTATGTAGGGAATGACAAATTGAAGATGAATGGTGTCCTATTCATCATCAAAAAGAACATATCAAGATCAGTCATGAAGCACAATGCTGTCTGTGATCTTTATGCCTACAAGGAAGACCAGTTAATATCACTATTATTCAAATTTATGCACCAAACACTAAAGCCAGTGATGATGAAATTGAATAATTCTACCAGTTTTTAAAATCAGAAATTGATCAAATATGCAATCAAGATGTGTTGATAATAAAAGGCAATTGGAATGCAAAGACTGGGAACAGAGGAAGGATCAGTGGTTGGAAAATATGGCCTTCGTGATAGAAATCATGCTGGAGATTGCATGATAAAATTTTGAAAGATCAGTGACTTCTTCATTGAAGATATCTTTTTGAAAAAAAAAAACATGAAAGAAGACTATACACATGGACCTCACCAGATGCAATACACAGAAGTCAAATTGAATACATCTGTGGAAAGAGACAGTGTAGGGATGGGCAACTTAGACATTGGCTAAATAAAATGAGGGAGTGATAAAGGAATGAAGTGACTGGCTTACAAGTTTCAAGAGGTAGTTTAGTTTAAGAGTGTGCAGGGGAAGGTAGAGTCCCCACTGAATAGTTTTCATCTTGTTTAGAGGGGGTCTGGTGAAAAGAGATGGGGATAGAATTCTTATGATTCAATAATAAGTAAATATTATCATAATTAATTGTGACTGCCACAACTGTAAAGGTAGAAGTTTTGTGAAAATAAAGAAAAAAAGAGACCATGGAAAAACTCCGTATCATCAACAAAAACAAGGCCAGTTGTAAACTGTGAAACTGATCATCAATTGCTCAAATACAAGTTCAGGCTGAAGCTGAAGAAAATGAAAACAAGTCCATGAGAGCCAAAATAGGACCTTGAATATATCCCATCTGAATTTAGATATCATCTCAAGAACATTAGACATTAAAGACCAAAGTCCAGAAGAGGTGTAGGATGAATCAAGAACATCATATAGGAAGAAAGAAAAAGGTCATTAAGAAGACAAAAAAGAAAATGGATGTCAGAAGAGACTCTGAAACTTGCTGTCCAGCATAGAAATTCTAAAACAAATGGAAAAAATGGGAAGGTAAAAGAGGTGAATAGAATATTTCAAAAGGCATCTTGAGAAGACAAAGTCAAACATTATAATGAAATGTGCAAAGATATGGAGTTAGAAAAACAAAAGGGAAGAACATGCTCAGCATTACTCAAGCTGAGGGAACTGCTGAAAAAATTCAAGCTTCAACTTTCAATATTGAAGGATTCTCTTGGTAAAATATTGATTGATGCAGAAAGTATTAAAGAAGAGGGAAAGAACACACAGAGTCACTGTGTCAAAAAAAAAAAAAAAATGGTTGATGTTCAACCATTTCAAGGGTACCATGTGATCAAGAGCTAACGATACTGAAAGAAGTCCAAGGTACATTGAAGACGGTGGCAAACAACAAGGCTCCAGGAACTGATGGAATGAAAATTGAAATTTTTCAACAGACTGACAAATCACTGAAGATACTCACTCATCTATGCAAGAAATTTGGAAGACAACTACCAGGCCAACTGACTGGAAGAGATCAATATTTGTGCCCATTCCCAAGAGAGATGACCCAAAGGAATGCAGAAGTCATAGGACAATATCATTAATATCCCATACAAGCAAAACTTTGCTAAAGATAATTTCAAAAACAGCTACAACCATACATTGACAGAAAGCTTCCAGAGGTTCAAGCCAGTTTCAAAAGAGGACGTGGAATGAAGGATATCATTGCTGACATCAGATGAATCTTGGCTGAAAGCAGAGAATACCAGAAAGATGTTTATCTGTACTTTATTGACTAAGCTAAAGCTTTCCATTTTCCATCTTCTCTAGATGCTTTCTGAATCATTCAATAATTTTCCCAGAGAATCTTACAATAACAAAAGTTGAGCCTTGATTTTTTTCTTCAGTTCCCCCAGCTTGAGATATGCTAAGTGTGTTCTTCCTTTTTGGCTTTCTGATTCCAGATCTTTGCACATTTGGTTGTAATATTTGGCTTTATCTTCTTGAGCTGATCTTCGAAACTTTCTGTTCAGCTCTTGGACCTCCTCATTTCTTCCATTTGCTTTAGCATCTCTACACTGGAAAGCAAGTTTCAGTGTCTCTTCTGACATCCATTTTGACCTTTTCCTTCGTTATTGTCTTCTCAAGAAGCTCTGGTAGTATAGTTGTTATGAATCGTGCTGTGAACCACAAGGTCAGCAGTTCAAAACTACCAGCTATTCCGCGGGAGAAAGATGAGGTTTTCTGCTCCTGTAAAGATTTACAGCCTCGGAAACCCTGTACAGGGTCGCTATGAGTTGGATCCAATTTCATGGCACATAAAACAACAACAACAACAACAACAACAATGACTTTTTGCTTTCTTCATGAATGATGTTCTTGATGTCATCCCACAACTCTTCTGCTCTTCGGTCTTTAGTGTTTAATGTATCAAATCTTTTCTTCAGATGATCTCTAAATTCAGGTGGGATATATTCAAGGTCTTATTTTGGATCTCGGGGACTTGTTTTAATTTTATTCAGCTTCAGTTTGAATTTGCTTCCAGATGTTCAAGCCGGATTCAGAAGAGGCCGTGGAATGAGTGATATCATTGCTGATGTCCGATGGATCTTGCCTGGAAGCAGAGAATATCAGAAAGATGTTTACCTGTGCTTTATTGACTACGCAAAGGCTTTCGATTGTGTGGATCATGACAAGATATGGATAACATTGTGAAGTATGAGTATTCTGGAACACTTAATTGTGCTCATGAGGAATCTGTACCTGGACCAAGGACAGAACATGGGAACACTGAATGTTTTAAAATTAAGAAAGGTGTGTGACAAGCTTGTATTCTTTCACCATACTTATTCAACCTGTAAACTGAGCAAATAATCTGAGAAGCTGGGTTATATGAAGAACCCAATCTATCAGGATTGGAGGAAGACTCATTAAAACCTGTGATATACAGATGATACAACCTTGCTTGCTGAAAGTGAAGAGGACTTAAAACATTTACTGATGAAGATCAAAGAACACAACTTTCGGTATGGATTACATCTCAATGTAAAGAAAACAAAAATCCTCTCCACTGGACCAATAAACAACATTCTTATCAATGGAGAAAAATCAAAGTTGTCAAGGACTTCATTCTTCTTGGATCAACTATCAACATTCATGGAAGCAGCAGTCAAGAGATCAAACAATGTATTGCATTAGGCAAATCTGCTGCACAAGACCTTTTTAAAGTGTTGAAGAGCAAAGATGTCAGCTTAAGGATTAAGGTATGTCTGACCCAAACCATGGTATTTTCAATAACCTAATATGCATGTGAAAGCTAAACAGTGAATAAGAAAGACCATAGAAGAATTGATGCTTTTGAGTTATGGTGTTGGAGGATAATATTGAAAGTGCCACGAGCTGCCAAAAGAACCAATAGATCAGTTTTGGAAGAAGTGCAGCCAGAGTGCTCCTTGGAGGCCAAGATGGCCAATCTTCGTCTCTCATACTTTGGACATACATGTCAGAAGGGAACAGTTGCTGGAAAAGGATATCATGTTTGGTAAGGTAGAGGGTCAGAGAAAAAGAGGAAGACTCCCAACGAGATGGATTAGCCAAGTGGCAACATCAGTGGACTCAAGCATGGCAGCAATAGTGAGGTTGGCCCAGGACTGAGCAGTGTTTCGTTCTGCTGTGCATAAAGTTGCTATGAGTCAGTACCGACTCGATGGCACCTAACAACAACAACAAAGCTTTCTACTGTGTTGATAATGATAAACTATGGATAGCACTGCAGAGTATTCCAGAAAACTTAATTGTGCTCATGAGGAACCTATACATAGATAAAGAGGCAGTTGTTTGAACAAAACAAGGGGACATTGAATGGTTTAAAATTTACAAAAGTGAGTGCCAGAGTTGTATTCTCTTTCCATACTTATTCAATCTTTATGCTGAACAAATAATCCCAGAAACTGGATTATATGAAGAAAAACTTGGCATCAGGATAGGAGGAAGACTCATTAACAACCTTCAATATACAGATGATACAACCTTGCTTGATGAAAGTTAAGAGGACTTAAAATACTTACTGATGAAGATCAAAGACTTTCATATGGGTTGCACCTCAGTGTAAAGAAAACAAAAATCCTTACCACTGGACAAATAAATAACATCATGATAAATTGAGAAAAGTTTAAAGTTGTCAAAGATTTCATTTTGCTTAGATTAACCATCAATACTCATGGAAGCAGCAGTGAAAAAATCAAAGGACTTAGTGCATTAAGGAAATCTGCTCTACAAGCCCTCTTTAATGTGTTCAAGAACAAAGATGTCAATTTGAGGTCTAAGATGCACCTGACCCAAGCCATGGTATTTTCAATAACCTCATTTGCATGTGAAAATTGGACAGTGAATAAGGAAGACCATAGAAGAATCGATGCATTTGAGCTATGGTGTTGGAGGAGAATATTAAAACTACTATGTACTGCCAAAAGAACAAACCAATTTGTGTTTGAAGAAATGCACCCAGAATGCTCCCTGGATGCCCTCCCTGGAAGCCTGGATGGCCAGACTTCATCTCTCATACTTTGGACCTTTTGTCAGGAGGGACCAGTTGCTGGAGAAGGATATCAAGTTTGGTAAAAAGGATGGTCGGAAAAAAAAGAGGTAGACACCCAGTGAGTTGGATTGGCACAATGGCAGCAGTGATGGACTCAAATGTAGTAACAATTGTAAGGCTGGTCCAAGGCCAGGTAGTGTTTCCTTCCATTATGCATAGGGTCACTATGAGTCGGTACCAACTGGATAGCGCCTAACAACAACGACAACAAAGTAAGAATATTAGTTATCTCACAAAGGGAATGAGGAGTTGTGACCAGTAAGGATTTCTGGGGTTCTGCTCTCATAAAGATTTACCATCCTGGAAGCCCTATGAAAAGTCACTATGAGTAGAGTCTATTCAATGGCAGTAGGTTTTATTTGGTTTTGCTTAGCACATAGTAGCAGCATAGTACATTTTTATTCAATGAATGTCTCCTGTTTTAATTGATATGTATCAGAATACCCAGTTTTTATCTTAAAGAAAGACTGGGACTGGCAGACAATAGAGAGGAATAGATTGTAAACAAAAAACTCACATTCCCCTTCCACTTACCTTCTATTTCTTTGAGAATGGCGTTGCATAGTCCCACTGAAACACCCGCACCAATAGACACTTTTTTTATGGACACATGAATTTTAAAACCGTGCTTGGCACAATCCCGGACATCATCAAGAGAGAAATCTGGAGGAAGTAAGAAAAGGAGGTCATGTCCAAAAAGGTAATTCACCCTTCCCTTATAATGAACTGGAGTTCTAGAGGAACAGTGGTTAAGCACTTAACTGTTTGCCAAAAGGATGTCAGTTCAAACCTACTGGCCGCTTTGTGGGAGAAAGATATGGCAGTCTGCTTCTGTAAAGATTGTTACTGTTGTGTGCTGTCGAGTCAATTCCAACTCATAGCAACCCTGTATAGGATTTTCTAGGAGTGGCTGGTGGGTTTGAACCCCCAACCTTTAGATTAGTGGTTAATGCTTATCCTACACTGCCATACCAGAACTGCCTATAAAGATTACAACCTTGGAAATCCTAAGGTAAAGTTGTATTCTGTCTTTATAGGGACACTATGAGTGGAATTTACCATCAATTGTTCTTATGCAAATTCAGACTGAAGCTGAAGAAAATGAAAACAAGTCCACGAGAGCCAAAATATGACCTTAAATATATCCAACCTGAATTTAGAGATCATTTGAAGAACAGATTTGATACATTAAACACTAAAGACCAACGACCAAAAGAGTTGTGGGATGACATCAAGAACATCACACAGTAAGAAAGTAAAATGTCATTAAGAAGACAAAAGAGAAGGAAAAGGTCAAAATGGAGGTCAGGAGAGACTCTGAAACTCGCTCCGCAGCATAGAGATGCTAAAGCAAATTGAATAAATGAGGAGGTCCAAGAGCTGAACAGAAAATTTCAAAGGTCAGCTAGAGAAGACAAAGTCAAATATAACAACAAAATGTGCAAAGATCTGGGATCAGAAAGCCAAAAGGGAAGAACAGACTCAGTATTTCTCAAGCTGGGGGAACTCAATAAAAATTCAGGCCTCAATTTTTGTTATTGAAGGGTTCTCTGGGAAAATTATTGAATGATGCAGAAAGCATCAAAAGAAGATGGAAGGCATACACAGAGTCACTGTACCAAAAGGAAATGGTTGATACTCAACTGTTTCAAGAGGTAGCATATGATCACGAGCCAATGAAACTGCAGGAAGAAGTCCAAGGTGCATTGAAGGATTTGGCGAAGAACAAGGCACCGGGAATTGATGGAATAAAAATTGAAATCTTTCAAGAAAATGAGGCAGCACTGGAGGCACTCGCTCATCTATGCCAAGAAATTTGGAAGACAATTATCTGGCCAACTGATTGGAAGAGATCCATATTTGTGCCCATTCCAAAGAGAGGTGACCCAATGGAATGTGGAAATCATCAGACAATATCTTTGATATCCCATGTGAGTAAAGTTTCACTAAAGGTAATACAGAAACAGTTGCAAGCATACATTGACAGAGAACCTCCAAAGGTTTAAGCTGGATTCAGACGACGCGTAGAATGAGGATTCAGAAGACACGCATCATTGCTGATGTCCGTTGGATCTTGGCTGAGAGCATAGAATACAAGAAATTTGTTTACCTGTGCTTTATTAACTACACAAAGGCTTTTGGATCATGACAAGCTATGGACAACACTGCAAAGTTTGTGTATTCCAGAAAACACTTAATTGTGCTCATGAGGAATCTGTACATGGACCAAGAGGCAGTTATTCAAACAGAACATGGGAACACTGAAGGGTTTAAATTTAAGAAAGGTGTGTGAAGAGGGTTGTATTCTTTCACCATACGTATTCAACCTGTATGCTGAGCAAATAATCTGAGAAACTGGGTTATATGAAGAAAAACGTGGCATGAGGATTGAAGGAAGACTCATTAACAGCCTGTGATATGCAGATGATACAACTTTGCTTGTGGAAAGTGAAGAGCACTTATTTATTTAGTAATGATTTAGTAATTATTTAGTAATGATGATCAAAGACCATAGCCTTCGGTATGGATTGCATCTCAATTTAAAGAAAACAAAAATCCTCTCCACTGGACCAATAAACAGCATTGTTATCAATGGAGAAAAGATTGAAGTTGTCAAGGACTTCATTCTTCTTGGATCAACCATCAACACTCATGGAAGCAGCAGTCAAGAAATCAAACAACGTACTGCATTAGGCAAATCTGCTGCACAAGATTTAAAGTGTTAAAGTGTTAAAGAGCAAAGATGTCTGCTTGAGGACTAAGGTGTGCCTGACCCTCATATGCATGTGAAAGTTGGACAATGAATAAGAATGATTGTAGAAGAACTGATGCATTTGAGTTGTGGTGTTGGAGGAGAATTATTGAAAGTACCATGGACTGTCAAAAGAACCAATAGATCTGTGTTGGAAGAGTGCAACCAGAGTGCTCCTTGGAAGCCAAGATGGCCAGAATTCGTCTCTCATACTACAGACATATTGTCAGGAGGTACTTGGAGAGATCCCTTATCATGTTTGGTAAGGTGGAGGGTTAGAGAAAAAGAGGAAGACCCCCAGCGAGATGGATTGGTAACGTGGCAGCATCAATGGGCTCAAGCGTGGCAATAATTGTGAGGTTGGCCCAGGACTGGGCAGTATTTCGTTCCGTTGTGCATAGGTCACTATGAGTTTGTGCTGACTCGATGGCACTTAACAACAACATGAGTCAAAATCAACTTGATGACAATGGGCTCTTATTTTTTTCTTGCGATAGATCCCAGAGGCCTAATCCTCATAGGCCTTGCAGCATAGTAGGTTACATGTTGTGTTGTTAACTGCAAGGGCAGCAGTTCAAATCCACCAGCTGCTTTGTGCTGCTGTAAAGATTTACTGTTTCAGAAACCCTTCGTTATGATTTGGAACCAATTCAATGACATGCAGCAGCAACAGCAACAGGAGTCATTCCTGGCTTCCACAGGACCCCATTGAGACTTGGGTCAAATAAATGGGTTCTCATCACCATTTATTATAGGCAGCTGTAATACTTAATTTTATGTGTTAAGTTAGTTAGGTTAGAATGCCCAGTTGTTTGGTCAAATATGAGTGTAATTGATGAGATGAATTACTTAAAAACAAACCAGTTGCCATCCAGCCCATTCTGACTCAGGGGGACCCTATATCTGTCAGAGTACAGCCATGTCCCATAAGGTTTTAATAGCTCTGGTAGCGTAGTGGTTACAAATCAGGCTGCGAACCGCAAGGTCTGCAGTTCGAAACTACCAGCCGCTCCGTGGGAGAAAGATGAGGCGATCTGCTCCCGTAAAGATTTACAGCCTCGGAAACCCTGCTCAGGGTCGCTATGGGTCGAAACCGACTCGACGGCACTTAACAACAACAACATTCTACAAAAAGACCTCTTTAAAGTATTAAAGTGCAAATGTATTACTTTGAGGACTAAGGTGCATGTGATCCAAGCCATATTTTCAAATGCCCCATATGCATGTAAAAGGTGGACAATGAGTGAGGAAGATTGGTAAAGAATGCATGCATTTGAATTATGATTTTGGTGAAGAATACTGAAAGTACCATGGGGTGTCAGAAGAACAAACACATGTGTCTTTGGGGGAAGTACAATCAGTGTGCTTCTTGGAACTGAGGATGGCAAGACTTCATCACATGTACTTTGGACATATTGTCAGGAGGGACAAGTCCCTGTAGAAGGGCATCATACTTAATGAAGTACAGGGACAATGAAAAAGAGAAAGCCACTCAATGAGATGGCTTGATACAATAGTTGCAACAATGAGCTCAATTGTAAGGACAATCAATGCAGGCCTGGACAGTGTCTCACTCAAAGGCACCAACAACATTCTTTTGGAAGTAGATCACCAGATATTTATTTCAAGATGTTAATCATTTGCACCACCCAGGGATTCCAATGAATTATTTGTTGCTGTTTTTGTTAAGTGCCTTGGAGTGGGTTCCAACCCATAGCTACCCTGTATAGTGTTTCTGTGGAGTGGCTGGTGAGCTTGAACCACAAGGTCAGCGGTTCATTCCAACTTTGGAGTCCAGTGTGTTAATCCACAACACCACATCACTTGTGATAAAATCAGTTGACCTTATGTAAAGTAAACTGCATTTTCCATATGTGGGTGGGTCTCAACTAGTCAGTTGAGGACCTCCCTAAAGTACAAAAAGAAGTTGCCGTAGGGTTAGTTCTGCCTCCAGATTATAAATAGACATTTATTCAGAACTCCCTGATCCTTACTTCTTCCTATTACTTGGCCTGCAGATCTTGTGACACAAGCCTGCAGTAGTCTCCAGCCTGTCTTCTGACCTACAAATTTTGGACTTAACAGCTACTCACAATTGTATTAGCCAATTCCTTAAAATAACACAACCAATCTCCATCTCTCTCTTTACAAATCTTTTTTTTTTTTTTTTAAGCTTATTTATCAGTGGTTCTCCTTCTCCAGAAAATCCTAAGACAATAACCAGTGGCACCAGGGCAGACACTTAATATGAGATTCATGTCAGTCTTCTTTGCAGCCCTCTTTCTGAGGGATTTTGTTGTCCTGGAGATGTGCCCAGAGTCATTTTCTATGAATCTGATTCTTTTTCAGTCTCCAGAGAAAGACCCAATTAATACATTGTTGTTGAATGCTGTTGAGTCATTCCTGACTCATAGTGACCCTCTATAGTGTTTCCAAAGAGCAGCTGGTGAGTTTCAGCCACTGACATTGTGGTTCAGACCAACCTGGTGGTGCAATGTTTTACCCCACAGCGTCACACACAGTCTGTGAAATCTCCTTGTCCTGACCCTGTCTGTCTATTCATTGATGTATAGACTTGTTAACTGATCCAGGTGGTTGTTGTTGCTAGTCGCCTTCCAGTCAATTCCAATTCATGGCTATTTATGGCAACTGGTGTGTGCGGAGTGGAACTGCTCCATAGGGCATTCAGTGCTACGACCTTTCAAAGGCAGATTACCCGGCCTATCTTCCAAGGTGCCTCTGGGTAAATTCAAAATGTCAAGTTTTTCACCTAGTATTGGAGTGCTTAACAATATGCACCACCCAAGGACTCCTTGATCAATTGAGGCAATGTGCATAAAATGTCTGGTAGAGTGCCCTGCAAGAAGGAGGGGAGTGATACAAGCAGCTTTCCATTGTTTCTTCATTTTGTGACTATTTTCCACTTCACTCCCTGATTCTCCCTGAGGCATCTCCTCTCTGGTTGTTGTTAACATCTCAGCTGTGACTTGCATCTTTCAGTAACACTTGAGGCAGGTGCAGACAGAGAAGAGCAATTCTTAGTACTGCAGTTGTTTTGCACTACTGGCATAGGGCAGTTTTCCCCAAAGCATATCCCTTGAAACACTGTTGTTGTTGTTAAGTGCCATCAAGTCAGTTCCGACCCATAGCGACCCTATATAGTGTTTCCAAGGAGTGGCTGGTGAGCTTCAACTGCCGACCTAGCAGTCCAAACCGACTTTGCAGTCCAGCGCATTGACCCACAGCACCACACCAGGACTCCAAACAAAGTCCTCAGCCTAGCCTGTTGTTACATGTTGTCGAGTCTGTCCCCTTGAAACATTGTTGTTGTTTAGTTCCATCGAGTTGGTTCTGACCCATAATGACTCTGTCTAGGGTTTCCGAGGACTGGCTAGTGAGTTTGAAATGGAGACCTTGGAGTTCAAACCACAGTCCAGTGTATTATCCTGCAGCACCACACCAGAACTCCAACCCTGGGAAATTCTGAAGTATTAACCCTGGGAAATATTGGCAGGAATTAAATGGAAAAGGGCTTCTGTAGTCAAATGAAGGAATCCTGGTGGCACAAATCAAATGCCTGATCAAAAAGACTGAAGAAGTCAATTTGCCGGAGTGTATTCCATGAAACTCCATGAGTGGGATGATATGCAACATTTCCCTAACCAAATAATTTTTTTTTTTTTTTTGGTAGAAACCAATGTGAGGACTGCACTACTCATCTGTCAGTCTGTCATAATGTGGTGGCTAGCCTGTTGCTGTGATGTGGAAGTTATACCACCAGTATTTGAAATGGCAGCAGGGTCCACATGGTAGAAAGTTATCAGCGGAGCGTCCAGATGAAGAGAAGGACTATTTCTGAATGTTCAGCCACTGAAAACCTTATGAAAACCAGCAGAACATAGTCAGATGTAGTGCCGGATGACAAGCCCCTCAGGCTGGTAGGCATTCAAAATATAATTAGGGAAGAGCTGCCTCCTCAAAGTACAGTTGACCATAAAGATGTTAATGGAGTAAAGCTTTTAGGACTTTTATTTGCAGATGGGACACTACTCAAAATGAGGAGAGACAGCAGCAAATATCCATTAATAATCGTAATACCGAATGTAAGAAATATGAAGCTAGGAAAATTGGAAGCTGTCAAAAATGAGATGTAATGCATCCAGATCGATATCCTAGGCATTAGAAAGCTGAAATGGACTGATACGGGCCACCTTGAATCAGACATAGTTTACTATGCCAGGAATGCAAATTGAAGAGGAATTCATTGTCAAAAGAGCTATCTAACTATCAAACTATCTAACTAACTATCAAAGAGAACATTGCATTTCAAGATCTGTCTTGAAGTACACTACTGTCTGTGATAGGATCATATCCATACATCTACAAGGAAGATCAATTAATATCACTATTATTCAAATTTGTGATGATGAGATTGAAGAATTCTACCACTTTTTCCATCTGAAATTGATCAAACATGCAATCAAGATTCATTGATAATTGCTGGTGATTAAAATGTGAAGGTTCTAAACAAACAGGAAGGATCCACAGTTGGAAATTTGGCCTTGGTGATAGAAATGATGCTGGAGATCACTTGATGAAAGACCAGAAACTTATTAATCAAAAATACTTTCTTAAACAACTAGAAGGCAACCATAACTATGAATCTCACCAGATGGAATGAACAGGAATCAAACTGACTACATCTGTAAGAAGAGACAGGGGAAAAGCTCAATATTATCGGCCAAAACAAAGCCAGCAGCAGACTGAGGAATAGCCCATCAATTTCTCATATCTAAGTTGAGACTGAAGCTGAAGAAACTTAAAACAAGTTAATGAGAACCGAAATATTACCTTAAACAAATTACACCTGAATTTAGATACCATCTCAAGAGCAGATTTAGTGCATCAGACACAAATGACAGAAGACCTGAAGAATTGTGTGATTACAGTTCAAGTTCACTAGCTGCTCCTTGCAATCTCTATATAGGGTCACTAAAGGTTGGGACTGACTTGATGGCACTAACAACAACAACAACAGGAAGATACAGGAAGAATATCATACCAGAAGAAAGTAAAACATCATTTAAAAGACTGGAAAGAAATGAAAGACCAAAATGAATGGCAGAGTAGACTCTTAAACTTGCTCTTGTATATAGAGAGTCTAATGAACAGAAAATTTCAAATGGCAGCTTGAGAAGGCAAAGCCAAGTTTATAAAGAAATGCACAAAGATCTGGAGTTAGGAAACCAAACAGAACTGAAGAAAAAATGTAGTCCTCAACTTGAAATATTGAAGGATTCTTTAGGCAAAATGTTAAATGATGCAGAAAACATCAAAAGAAGATGGAAGGAATACACTGAGTACCAAAAAGAAATGATTGATATTCAACCATTTCAAGGGATAGCATGTGATCAAGAACCAATGGTACTGAAGGCAAGAAGGCCAAGTTGCACTAAAGGCACTGGCAAAAAAGAAAACTCCAGGAATCGACCAAACACAAAACAATTTGTTGAATTCTTTCAACAAATTGATGCAGCACTTAAGACACTCATTCATTTATGACAAGAAATTTGGAAGACAGTGACTGGGGCTACCAATTTGCCCATTCCAAAGAGAAGTGACCCAACAGAATGCAGAAATCATTGAACAATATTATTACTATCACAAATCAGTGAAATTTTGCTGAAGATAATTAAAAAATAGTTGCAACAGTACATTCACAAAAAACTGCCAGAAAGCCAAACATCTTTGCTTTTTAACATTTAAAGAGTTTTTTTGCAGCAATTCATCTAATGAATATGCCTTTTGATTTCTTGACTGCTGCTTCCATGAGCACTGATTATGTATCCAAGTGAAATGAAATCCTTGACAACTTCAATCCTGTTATCATGATGTTGTCTACTGGTCCAGTTGTGAGGATGCTTCTTTTCCTTATATTGAAGTTCAATCCACACTGAAGGCATTTTTTTTTATCTTTATCACTAAGTACTTTAAATCCTCTTCACTTTCAGCAAGCAAGGTTGTGTCATCTGCATATTGCATGTTGTTAATGAGTCTTCCTCCAATCCTGAAGACACATTCTTCTTTATACAGTACAGTTTCTTGGATTTTTTGCTCAGCATACAGTTGAATAAATATGGTGAAAGGGTAAAACCCTAACTCACTTCTTTCCTAATTTTAAACCATGCAGTATCCCCATGTTCTTGATCTTTGTACAAGTTCCATAAGAGCACAGTTTAGTGTTTTGAAATTTCCATTTTTCCCAATGTTGTTTGGTTACATAGGATCCACACAGAATGCAGAGTCAATAAAGCATGGCTGTCTTTCTGGTATTCTCTTCTTTCAGCCAAGATCCACCTGACATCAATAATGATATCCCTCGTTCCACATCCTCTTCTGAATCTTGCTTGGATTCCTGGCCAGATTCAGAAATCAATGTGCTGCTACACTTTTTATTTGTGTGTTATATTAATGATTGTTGTTGTTGTTAAGTACTGTTGATTCGGTTCTGACCCATTAAGACCCTGTATAGGGTTTCCAAGGAGTAGCTGGTGAGCTTGAACCACTGACCTTGTGGTTCAAACTGACTTTGCATTCCAGTGCTCTTCCCTAATTTCTGCATTCTGTTGGGTAACCTTTCCTTGGAATGGGCACAAATATGGATTCCGTTCACTTGGTTGGCTAGAGCTGTCTTTCATATTTTTCGGGATAGATGAGTGAGTCCTTCCAGCGCTGTATCAGTTTATTGAAACATATCAATTGGTATTCTGTCAATTCCTGGTCATGTGCTGTCAAGTAGGTTCTGATTCATAGCAACCCTGTATAGGGTTTCCAAGGCTGTAAATCTTTATGGGAGTAGAAAACCTCCTCTTTCTTCTGCTGAGCAGCTTGTAGATTACAACCACCAGCCTTGTGGTTAGCAGCCCAATGCATAACCCATTATGCCACCAGGGGTCCTTTCTGTCAAACCTTACAGCCTAGTTTTTCACTAACGCCTTCAGTGCAGCTTGGACTTCTTCCTTCATTTCCATTGGTTCTTGATCATATTCTACCCCTTGAAATGGTTGAATGTTGGCCAGTTCTTTTTGTTACAATGCATTCCTTTGGTCTTCTTTTGATGTTGCCTGCATTGTTCAATATTTTGTCCACAGGATCCTTCCAATTTTCAAGTTGAGACTTGAATTTTTTTTTTCTTCTGTTCTTTCAGTTTTGAGAAATGCTGAACATGGTCTTCTTTTGATTTTTAACTCCTGGTCTTTGCACATTTCATTATAATATTCAATTTTGTATTCTCAAGCTATCCTTTGAAAATTTTTGTTCAGCTCTTTCTACACTATCAGTTCTATTATTTGCTCCTGCTATTCTATCTTCAAAAGCAGGCTTCAGTGCCTCTTCTGACATCCACTGGTTTGGGTGGGTGTAGTGTACATTTGAATAACTGAATCTTAACAATTGTGTGATCTGGTCTTTCTAGTAGGAGTATGGATATTATTCTATCACAGACAACACTGTACTTTAAGACAGATCTTGAAATGTTCTTTTTTTGACAATGAATGTGACACTATTCCTCTTGAATTTGTCATTCCCAAGCATAGTAAACCATATGATTTTCTGATTCAAAGTGATGAATACTTGCCCATTTCAGCTCACTAATGCCTAGGATATTGATTTTATGCATTCCATTTGATATTTGAAAATTTCAAGTTTTCATAGATTCATGCTTTGTATATTTTACAATTTGATTATTAATAGATGTTTGCAGTGGTTTCTTCTCATGTTGAGTCATATATCAGAAAATAAAGATCCTAAAAGTTTTGCTCCACACACATCATCACGGTCAAGTCTACTTTGATTTGTATTTGAGTATTTGAGGGGCTTATCTAGCACACATTGTCCGGAGAGAACAGTCGCTGGAGAAGGATGTCATGCTGGGTAAGGTGGAGGGTCAGAGAAAAAGAGGAAGACCCCCAACGAGATGGATCAGCCAGGTGACATCATTGATGGCATCAAGTGTGGTGGCAGTAGTGAGGTTGGCCCAGTATTGGACATTGTTTCGTTCTGCTGTGCATGGGGTCGCTGTGAGTCGCTTCTGACAACAACAATCTAGCACTATATCAGACAACATTTCTCTGCTAGTCATAAGATTTTCAATGGCTAATTCCTTTAGTCTCTCATTACATTGGGCATGTCAGGACTCTGGAGAAGGACATCCTACTTGGAAAATGAAGGCTAATGAAAAAGAGGAAGATCCCCAACAAAAGGGATTGGCATAGTGGCAGGAACATTGGGTTCAAACATAACAACAGTTGTGAGAACAGTGTAAGACCAGACACTGTTTCATTCTGTTGTGCATAGGGTTGCTATGGGTTGGAAGTGACTCCATGGCCCCTAAATCGACAACAGTCCCTCAGAAATGAACTGCCTACCTATTCCTTCTTCCACCAGCCACTCTTTGGAAAAGCTACACAGGGTCACAATGAGTTGGAACCAACTCAAAGACACTTAACAATAACAATCTGTTCTTGAAGTCCTGATGTGGCACTGTAGGATAAGCACTTGACTGCTAATCATAAAGTTGGCAATTCAAACCCACCAGTAGCTCCTTGGAAACCCTACACAGGGTCACTATGAGTCAGAACTGACTTGACAGCACTAAACAACAACAGCAATCTATTCTTAGTCTGGAAGTGCCACTGGAAGCTGTCTGGATTGAATTGTTTTCCTAAAAAATGTGTACTCTAAGTCCTAACTTCTATACTTGTGGTTGTCACCCTGGATGAGAATAGTGTTTCTTTTGTTGTGTTAATGAGGTTATAACAGTGTAGGATAAGTCTTAAGGTAACCACTTTTGAGATGTAAAAGAGCAGATTGGGTACTAAAGCAAGTGAGAACATATGAGAAGATAGAAGCCAAATGTAGATCAAGAAGGAATTGAGGAACACCAAAGGTAGAGAAGCTGAAGCAAGAATTTTCTCCCAAGTGGACAAAGAGCGAGCCTTCCTCTATAGCCTGTGCCCTGAATTAGCACTTGTAGCCTCTAACCTGTGAGAATACAAATTTCTATTTATTAAAGTCACTCACCTGTGGTATTTCTCTCATAGAAGCACTAGAAAACAAAGACAAGGATGAATGTATAGATTGGGAGTTATATGCAGGTAGAAAGTATTTTAAGTCATGAGATTGAATGAGACAGAGGAGTACTTGTAGAAGAGAGGAAGCAACTCAGACAGAGAGTCACATCAAGAAGAGAAGGAAGAATCTGCAGATGAGACAGCAAAGCGTAGCCAGGGGAAACCCCTGCCGCAACCCCCCCCCCCCCAAAAAAAAAAAAATTCTTCCACCAGCCACTCCTCATCAAGTTGATTCCAACTCATGTGACCCTATAGGACAGAGTAGAACTGCCATGGTGCGTTTGAACCACCATGTGGTTAACAGTCTAACCCAATAACCCAATATGCCTCCAGGGCTCCTGGTGGAAGGAAAACTAGAACAACCAAAGACTTTCCCCCACCAACTAATGGAGGCTCTCCCATAAACTCATAGCTTGTGTCTGCCCCACCAGAAAAGCCAGAGTTGCCTGGGAATTATACCTGCTCTCTCCATGGCCTCCTGGTTGAAGATGAGAGTGTACTCATAAGTGCCCCCCAGCACAGCCTCTGTGATGTAATGAGTCCCGTAATCGCGGAAGAGATCTCTGTACTCTCCATAGCTATACTCCAGGGGTAGTTGCTTGACTCTTTGAAGGAATTCATAGTGGAGCATGAGGCTTCTGGGCTTCAGCTTGTAATGTGCGACTTCAAGGTCAGAGCGTGCATGTAGAAATGAGCTTTTCTAAATGAAAGACCAACATGGGAAAACCAGACCTTTAAAGTTAGGAATCTGGAACGAGATGATGAACTTTACAAATACCATGTGATGTTCTTGGCCTGGGGTCATCATGCTTAGGATTCCTTTAGGATACATAGGGAAGAGGGTCTCATTTCTCATAAATATTCCGGCGTCCTTGTCAGTCTGGAAGAATTTGCTCTTAACTCCCCTCCATACAGCAGCGAATAAGACATGTGAAGGGGAACTGGAAACAGATTGGTAGAGAGTAACGGAAGCACATGAAATTGCTCTAATGAGATGCCACCAAGGAATCATTTGTCTAGAGTTTGCTAATCTACAAAGGCAACCTTGGTTTATGCCTATTAAACTCCATAAAGAAAAGCCACTGAAGAAACTTAGAAACAGTACTTTAGGAAGGCTAAATGTGATACTGTAGGACAGGAATCAGCAAGCTACCACCCACCCGTTTCTCTTAAAAAAAAAAAAAAAAGGTACTGAAACACTCCACCTCTATTCATTTACATAGTTCCTTTCCAATGAAAACAACAATGAAGTAGATAAAAGAGAGACCCAAGGTCCTGACAAGTCTAAAATATTTGCTATTTATTCCTAATTAATGTTTACAGAAAAAAAAAAGTTGAATGGTATAGACTCAGGAGCAGGTAACTCAATAAGAAAGGTAAGCATGGGCTTACTTGATAATCTGTAGTGGATAATTTCACATCTTTGATGTGCTGAAAAACATGTGAAACTTCACTACAGATTAATAAGTAAGCACAAGTAAGCTGTACTTACCTTGCTGACTGGGTATTCCGTACCTGTCAGGAATTGTATATTTGAAAAGAGACTTTGATTCTGTAAGAAGGTGTTGTGGGGTTGGGAGAGAGATAGGTGCCAATTATACCAAGAAGTAGAATCTTTGATGTGGTGAAAAAAATGTGGAACTGTTCACTGCGGACTAATAAATAAATACAAATAAGTTTAGGCTTAACTTGCGTATTGGGCAATCTACCCCTGGATAGGCTAAAAGATGATAAAGTGAAATGAAGTATTCAGGCAGTATTAATATAACCAGAGGTCCCTGGGTTGTGCCAACAGTGAGCATGATTGTCTGATGACTGAAAGTTAGAAGTTCAAGTTCATCCAGGATGCTTTGGAAGAAAATCCTGGCACTGGAACCCAGTTTATCTCTGACACACATGGAGTCACAATGAGTTGGAAATAACTCACTACCAGCTGGCAGGTTTACAACCACCACTACCAGTTTCTGTCAAGTAAATTTCAACTATGGAGACTCCATGTGTGTATCAGAGTAGAACTCTGTTTCATAGGGGTTTTATGGATGGAATATTATTGGAAGAGGAAAACCAGCCCTTTTTTCCAAGACACCTTTAGTGGTCTCAACACTCCAACTTTTCAGTTAGCAGTTGAGTGTGTTAACTGTGCCATCCATATAGAAGTCAGTAGGTATTATTATTGTTATTTGATGGTATCAAGTCAGTTCCAACCCATAGCTACCCTCTGTACAACAGAACAAAACATTACCCAGTCCTACATCATCCTCACAATTGCTCTTACACTTGAACCCATTGCTGCTGCCATTATGTCAATCCATCTCATTGGGGCTCTTCCTCTTTTTCTCTGATCCTCCACTTTGCCAAGCATGATGGCCTCCTAGGGACTGGTCCCTCCTGATGATAGGTCCAAAGTATGAGAGACAAAGTCTGGCCATCTTAGCTTCTAAGAAGCATTCTGGTTGTACTTCTTCCAACACAGATTTGTTTGTTCTTCTGTTAGTCCATGGAACCTTTAATATTCTTCTCCAGCATCATAATTCAAATGTATCAATTCTTCGACGATCTTCCTTATTCATTGTCTAAATTTCACGTGCATAGGAGGCTGTTGAAAATACCATGGTATAGGTTCAATTCAATACATTGTTTGATTTCTTGACTGCTGCTTCCATGAATATTGGTGGTTGATCTGAGCAAAATGAAGTCTTTCACAACTTCAATCTTTTCTCCATTTATATACATGTTATTAGCACCACGTTTTGTTTTCTTTACATTGAGATACAACCTGTACCAAAGGCTGGGGTCTTTGATCTTCATCAGTATGTATTTTAAGTCCTCTTAGCTTTCAGCAAGCAATGTTGTATCATGTGCATATTGCAGGTTATTAAGGAGTTTTCTTCCAATTCTGATGCCACATTTTTCTTCATATAATCCAACTTCTCAGATTATTTGCTCAGCATATACATTGAATAAGTATGATGAAAGCATATAACCCGGGCACACACCTTTCCTGATTTAAAACCATTCAGTGCTCCCTTGTTCTGTTAGAACATCTACCTCTTGGCTTATGTACAGGTTCTTCGTGAGCACAATTAAGTGGTCCAGAATACTCATTCTCTTCAATGATGTCTATAACCTGTCATGATCCACACAGTCAAAAGGCTTTGCGTGGTCAATAAAGTGCAGGCAAACATTATTCCATCAACAAAGATCCATCTGAAATCTGGCGATCCTGGCTGAACTTCTTCCAACACAGCTTTGTTTGTCCTTCTGGAAGTCCATGGTACTTTTAATATTCTTTTCCAACACCAAAACTCAAATGCATCAGTTCTTCTACGGTCTTCCTTATTCACTGCCCAACTTTCACAAGTATATCAAAATACTATGACTTGGGTCAGGTGCACTTTAGTCTTCAAACTGACATCTTTACTCTTGACCACTTTAAAGAGGTCTTATGCAGCAGATTTATCTAATGTAATATACCATTTTATTTTCTTACTGCTAATTCTAAAAGTGTTGATATGTTGGCATTCACTTAATTCTCATGGTTCCCAAATCTGTGTTAATTTTTATGAAATAATTTTGCATGTGCTGTTTCTTCTGCCTGAAATGCCCTGTCCTCTTTATTCTGACTGACACATACATACTTACCCCTGCTCAATAGTTACCTCTAATTTGATTGTTGTTAACTGCCAATGAATTGGCCCTCGACTCATAGAGAATGCAGCACAACAGAAAAAAATACTGCCTGGTCCTGGACCATCCCACTGATTGATTGTGGAATGGACCATCATAATTCAAAGGGTTTTCATGGGCTGATTTTCAAAAGTAGATCTTCCTAGTCCATCTTAATCTGATAGCTTCACTGAAATTTCTTCAGCATCCTAACAACACTCAAGCCTCCACTGATACAATAGTGGTGACAACACCTAAAGTACGTTTTCTGGGAATTGAATCTAGATCTCCCTCATAGAAAGAAAGAATTCTAGTACAGAACCACCCATGTCTCCACTCCTATTTGATATCATCCATGATTTCCCTAGGCACATGGTACCTTCTTATATTTCCTTTACAAAGTATACAACTATGCTGTGTTATAAATGATGAAAAAAAATGAACAACTCTGGGCTCAAATGTAACAACAATTATGAGGATGTCAATGTTTTGGTGTTTTGTTCTGGTTTACGTAGGGTTGGCAATGTGTCAGAGCTGAATTGATGGCACCTAAGTCCTGGTGTGGCGCTGTGAGCTAATGCGTCAGACTGCAAAGTCATTCGAACTACAAAGTTGGTGGTTCAAGCTCACCAGCTGCTCCTTGGAAACCCTATACAGGGTCACTATGGGTCAGAATCGACCCGACGGCACTTAACAACAACAACATAACAATGGAATGGGTAATGGAATATAGTAAGGAGAAGTAAACAAGTAGCTTGAAGGCAAAAATTATATTTATTTGTTTTTTGGTCTCAAGTGTCTAGTATAGTGCCGGCACAAGAGAAGAACCCTATAACTGTCTGTTTGAAGCAGGGAGGTGGTAAGGGAGGGAGAGAGTAGGAGACACTGAAGGAGTAAATAGATGATACCTTTTGCTTTGCTTCTAGCCAGGCCTAACCTTCATCACAGTATTTCACCTTTGAGTACCTACTAAGTGCCCTTCTGAGTTTGGTGGTGGTGGTGTGCCGTGGAGTCGGTTCCGACTCATAGCAACCCTATATAGGGTTTCTGAGGCTGTAAATCTTTACGGGAGCAGAAAACCTCATCTTTCTCCCATGAAACCTCTGGTAGTTTTGAACTACTGACCTTGAGGTTAGCAACCCACTCGTAGCCACTATGCTACTAGAACTCCTCTTCTGAGTGTGTTGTTATTGTTGTTATGTGCCATGGAGTCGGTTCCAACTCATAGCAACCCTGCACAGGGTTTCTGAGGCTGTAAATCTTTATGGGAGCAGAAAGCCTCATCTTTGTCCCGTGGAACAGCTGGTAGTTCTGAACTGCTGACCTTGCGGTTCACAGCTCGGTTCATAACCACTATGCTACATGAATAAAGCACCCTCTGCCTAGGAACTCACAGCCTAGAAAATAAAGTCAATTCAAGACAATACAATCTAATCATTTAGGCAGCAGAAACCTTTTTGAAACATCACCATTCTTTTTCCTCCTGTGAATCACTGTAGACTTTCCTTTTATTCTCTTCAGAGTTTCCACTTCCTCTCCCAGATTAATTTCCCATCATCTTACACCATACTGATAACTCTCAGTGGTTAGAGACTAACACAGACCTTTCCCACCTTGGAACTCAAGGCTTCTCCAATATCATATCTCACTACTTCCCACTCCAATGACTCCTCTTTCCCCTAACCTATTGTAGTCACCAGGGAGCCAATGGGATGGTTAAATTAGTATTATAGAAAATGGCAGCAGATGGATTTGAAGGGGGAAGTTGAAGAAACATGCAGGAGCAAAAGAACCTGGGTTGGTCAAAAATGTAAGAGAAGTTAGATTTAAAAATATTCAGAGATAATGACTGATGGTTTTGGTGACCAATAGATGTGGAATTGAAGCAGAAGTATGAGCCAGATATAACTCTGTGATTCTTGGCTTGGAAAAATGCTATTAACACAGAAAATGTAAGAGGAAGAACTTGCTTTGGAGTGAGTTTAATTCCAGCAATGATGCCAAGAGAGTGCAGGTGTAGAGTCTGAGAGAGCGGTTAGAATCAGTGAAGAAGGTTCATGCCTCATGCCTGCAGAGATGGAAAGTAGAAGATGTCACCAGGGTTAACTGGAAAGAAGGGGAGAGGGCTATAAATGAAATATTTACACCACAGCCAGGGATTCTAGAACTCAGGAAGGGGAGTAATAGGGAGCAGAAGGAAAGCAGGAGCAACAGTAGACTGACTGTGGTCAACTCCGACAAGACCCGGAAGAAGTTGGAGAATAGTTCTTTGGTGACGTCCCAGAGGGGAATTCCAGACAAATGTTTGAGACAGAATTCACAATGCTGTGGGCGGAAAACTCTCCACAGATATTTTGGTTTGACAATTCTGTAACTTTAAGCTTAATGAAAAAAATAGGAAAACCGCTTATAAGAAAATGAGAGAAAGAAATTATAGAAGGCCATTTAGAGAAGGCTGCTTGGCCTCTTTAAAAATGAATTAATATAAGAAAGAGCTATTTTTTTGTCAAAAGGATTTCAAGACAACAGAAATTCAGTGGGTCATTAGTAACAATGTGGAATACAGACTCATCTGTAGGAATGAAATTTCAAATGAATCCACATAAATATAAAGGACACAAAAGCATACTTACAGTATGAGCGAATTGTTTGATTCTGCTAATAAAGTGTTTGCCATTAGAACTTGTCAAGCCGTAGCGCAGTTCAAATAATAGAGGTATTTTAAAACCAAAGCTGAAACTAGACATGGCAGTTGTTTTCTCTGTGATATTGTGCTCAAAATCTGCATACGATTCATATTCTGTCAGTGCAAATTCATATCTGCCTTGGGTCTAAAAGGATAAAAAAAAAAAAATTAGAATCTTTCTTATTTCTTTCAATTCATGTCAGTTCAGTACAAGTCAGCAGATATCCTTCATAAACTACTATGTGCCAGACTGTGGTTACAAATAAACAAGGTCCAAGTCCTGGTGTGGCGCTGTGGGCTAATGTGTCAGACTTCAAAGTCGTTTGAACTACAAGGTCGGTAGCTCAAGCTCACCAGCTGCTCCTTGGACACCCTATACAGGGTCGGTATGGGTCTGAATTGACTTGATGGCACTTAACAACAACGACAATTTGTCCCCCTTCCTCTGTGTCTCCCTGTTGATTTAGTAAGAAAACCAGTTTTCTGTTAGGTCAGTTTCTACTCATAACAACCCCATGTGTGTCAGATTAGAACTAAAGCTTCATACAGTTTTCAATGGCTGACCTTTCAGAAGTAGATGCACAGGACTTTCTTCTGAGATACTTCTGGGTGTCCTCAAACCTCTAACCTTTTACTTGGTAACTGAGTACATTAGCTGTTTGCGTCTCCAGGGACACCAACCCAGAGACATACATACGTAAACTTGTTGAGTTTAGGCTCAGAGGATTGATTGATTTGGATTTTAAATGTCAGAAATTCTGGAGAATATTCTGGTCTGTGAGCTCAGCTTAAGGAAAGACATGAAGGTGAGAAAGAGCAGGTTGAATTCCAGGATCGAGAGCCTCAACATTTTGATGCCAATACATTCTCCTGTAACACCTCTCCACTCTCTCAAAATGTTGAGGCTCTTGAATTCCTCACTGACCATGTAGGCAAAGGTGACTAACGAGAGAAACTCACTGAATCTTACAAAGATCACTCTGGGTAGTATGGTGACTGGACTACAAGTGATGAATGAATTTGGAGTCAGAGAGACAAGTCAATGAAAAAGTTACAAAGGCCAGTGGCAGTGGTGACAAAGTGACAGTTCTTAGAAATAACTTAGAAGAATGGTTTGCTGTTGCATTGTCCCAGGCACCAGGGAAGTATGTACTGCCTCAGTGATGATGGGTTGACTAGTCTTAACCATCTCCATTCCTACTCCCATTGCCTTCTAGTTACCTATAATCCCCAGAAGAGGGCACAGCTCCTCAGCTGCCCTGAAAAGGAAGCAGAAGTCTCAGAGTGTGGTCTGGAGAAGGCTTCCTAAACTTGGCAGTGACACTTCCATTTTCTTGTTGGATATCCTTGAGCAATTGATGTGTCTATGTCTCAGCTTCTTTGTGTGTGCAATGGAGAAGATAATATGTGTAAAATGGAGAAATAACCCATGAAGCCCTGGTGTGGTGCTATAGGGTAAGCACTAGACTGGTAATGCAAGATTGACCATCAGCCAATCTTGGAGACCTTATACAGAGTCATTATGAATCAGAATCAATTTGCCAGCAATTAACAACAGCAGCAGCATTAGGCTTTACCTGAGAATTGTGTTTATATAGCCATGTATGCATTGGCACAGCGTCTGGAAGAAAGTTATCGTTGGTGGGTACCACTGAGTTGATTCTGATTCATGGTGAGCCTGTGTGTACACAGTAAAGCTGCTCCCTATCCACGTTCCCCACCCCAGGTTTCCTTGGCTATAATTTTTACGTGAGCAATCTTTCTCTCTCAGATTCTCTGGGTAGGTTCACACTGCCAATCTTTCAGATAGCAGTCAAACACTTAACTGTTGCACTACCAGGGATCCTATGCACACAGAAAGTGCTCAGAAATAGTTGGCTGTGAAGAGAGGAGACTTAAGATATGTATCCTGATTGGTTAGGAGCTGATTTAACCTGGATGGTGAATGGCTGCTCTAAGCTATCCTGGGAAGAGGAGGCTGCAGATATGGCACCGGGCACTTGGTAGAAACATGAAAGACTGAGGAATCTTTGCTTTGCCAAAAGCTAGGTTTGGTCCTGAGCTAATTTATTCTTTTGGACCAGTGAGTGTGTGTCACGGGTGGGGGAAAGTTATTTGCTTAATCATCATAACTATGGAATTTTAGGTTCAAAACTGCTATCAAAGTCCTCTAATCTAACCCCCTCATCTGTAAAGATGGTGGAACTGAAGTTCAAGTAGAAGAGAAAATCTAACCGTGATCTATGGCAGAGCCAGGCTTAGACCCAAATGTCTTCATTGTGAACTTTTCTCATCAGACCTCAAATGTGTGTGTTATATAGTAATAACCCTACTACCAAAGAGTCTATTCTGACTCAGAACAACCCTATCAAACAGAGAAGAACTCCTAATTAGGGTTTCTGACACTGCAAATCTATATGGGAGCAGTCTGCATCATCTTTCTCCCATGGAGCAGCTGGTGGATTTGAATCACCGACCTTATGGTTAGCAGACTAATGCTTAGCACACAGCATCACCAGGATTCTTTAGAGTAATATGTTGTTGTTAAGTGCTGTGAAGTCGACTCTGATTCATAGTGACACCGTATAGGGTTTCTGAGGAGCAGTTGGTGGGTTTGAACCGCTGACCTTGTGGTTCTCAGTCCAGTGCTGATCCTACAGTGCCACGCCAGGAGTCCTTATAGTAATATGTTGTTACTGTTGTCAGGTGCCTTTGACATGGTGCCAACTCATAGAGACTTTGTAAAGGTTTTCCGAGAAGCAGCTGGTGAATTTGAACAGTCAACCTTGCAGTTCAAACCAACCTTGCATTCCAGTACAGTATCCACAGATAGTCTACTCAAAATCCACTCCCTGTGAGATTTTTTTTTTTCTTTTTTTGAAGTTGGCATGCTAATCATACTACAGGCTTATACTGAAAGAGCATTTTGCAGTTTAAAATGGTAAGAACAATGCCTGGTTCTAATAGACAAGAACCTGTTAATAATAATAATGTGACAATAACAGCAACAAGATAATATTTCTTGAGAACTCACTAGGTTCTGTGAAAAACACTTACACATTATTGTCTCCACTAATCCTCCCCCTGAAGGGTAGAACCTTTATATTTCCCAATTTAAAAAGAAAGAAATAGAGGCTCAGAACATTTAAGATGATGCCAGTGCTAAATGATAGATGGCACTGAATTTGTGTGACTCTGAATCCCAAATTGTACTCTTATCCCCATGGTAACTAGTGATATTATTACTAGTATTAGTATTACTATTATTATTACTGCAACTATAACTATTACTATACTATACTATTATACTATCCTACCATTATAGGTGTGGTGCTGTAGGATCAGCACTGGACTTTGAACCACATAGCCAGCAGTTCAAACCCACTAGCTGCTCCTTGGAAACCCTTTATCGGGTTGCTACGAGTTGGAACTGACTCAAAGGCACTTAACACACACACATACACACCATTGTTACATTTAGCATTTCATCCTCACCACACTGTCCTGTGGAAGGGACCACCCATTTCACATATGAAGAAATTGAAGCGCTAAGAGAAAAAGTGATGCATCAAAGAACACACAGCTAGAAGGATGCAGGGTCCAGCCTTGAATCCACATTAGCTGACTTCCTACCCAGTACTCCCTTCATTGTGCTGCAGTTGCTTCCTGGCTGGTACTTACCTCCGGGGTGTAGCTTTCCACATTGTATGGCTTCCTAAACCTTGTGTTGAGGATGTAGTGTGGGGAGCATCCACCAGCATAATACCTGTGATCTAGAACTGGGCCCTCCAGACTGTTTGTAAATAAATTTAACCTGCACAGAAGGCACAGAGTGGGTGATGTGGTCAGTTTTACTGGATGTTTCATTTCAGATGGCAGAATCTTACTGAATGAAATCAAAATTCCTTAGCATAGCAATCAAGGCCCCCAATTATCTGGTCCCAAGCTAGATAAATTCCTGCTTTATCCCTGGTCATCTCCAACTACAATCTGAGACCATAGTCCCCGGTCATTTAGAGAAATGTGTTCTTCCTCAAATCTGCTTTTCCTCAGATAATAGTCCATGTACGTAGAATGCCCTTTCAATTTGTCATTGTTTTATTTCCTACCAGTCATTCAAGATTGAGGCTTCACTGTTGTAGGAAGCTGTGGGAAGGTTTCACTGACATATCTCATACCTGAAAGCCCCACCCACGCTCTACTGTAGTAAGTGCTGTCAAGTCGGTTCTGACTAACAACGACCCTGCATGGGGTTTCTCAGGAGCAGCTGATGGGTTTGAACTGTTGACCTTGTGGTTCGCAGTTCAGTGCTGATCTTACAGCACCACCCCAGGAGGCCCTCTAATACTCTCTTCTTACCTTTCATGCATTCATTACACTTTATTTATAAGAATGAAATAGCGTAATAGTTCATAGCTGGAACCATGGAGCCAGATGTCTGGGTTTATATCACAATCCTGCCATTTACTAGCTATGAGGCCTGGGGCAAACCAGTTAACTTTTATGTGTCTCAGTCTTCTCATCTGTGAAATGGGCACTATGAAACTACCTCTATCACTTGGCTGTTGTAAGGATTAAATGTGTCAGTCTTTGGTGCCTTCAAGCTGGTTCTGACTCACAGCAACCCTACGTACGACCGAACGAAAAACTGCCTAGTTCTGTGCCATCATCACAATTATGTTTCTGCCCAATGTTGTAGCCACTGTGTCAGTCTACCTTGTTGAAGATTGTCCTCACTTTCACTGACCCTCTACTTTATCAAGCATGATGTCTTTCTCCAGGGCATGAGCCCAAGTCTTACCATACTTGATTCTAAGGAGTATTCAACTATACTTTTTAAAAGGCAGATTTGTTCATTCTTCTGGAAACCCATGATAATTTCGATATTGCCATAATGATAATACCATTGCTACCAAAATTATAATTCAACCCCATGTATGTACCATTGGCTTTTCAAATTTGTGTCCTTTCAGAAATAGATCACCAGATTAGTCTTCCAAGGTTATACACGGGGTTGCCATGAATGGGAATTGACTAGACAGCAACTGGTGGTACTGGTCAGCCACTTTGTTGTTTTTGTTGTTAAGTGCCATCAAGTCGGTTCCAACTCATAGCCACCCTGTAAAGAGTTCCAGGGAGTGACTAGTGAGCTTGAACCAATGACCTTGTGGTCCAAGCCGACTTTAAAATCCAACACATTAACCTGCAGAGCCACACCAACACTGTAAGTCACCTTTGTTGCTGTTGTTATGTGCCATGGAGTTGGTTCTGACCCATAACAACCTGATACAGGGTTCCCAAGGCTGTAAATCTTTATGGAAGCAGAAAAACTCATCTTTCTTTCACGCAACAGCTGGTAGTTTTGAACTGCTGACTGTGAGATTAGCAGCCCGATTCATAACCACTATGAGCTTCTTGTAAGCCACCTTAGGAGATAGGTATTTTTATTATCCCCATTTTACAGATGAAGAAATAGAGCCATAGGGAGGTCAGTTGACTAGCCCATGGCTTCACTCCTAACAGCAATTGGTGAGGCCAGGATTTGAAGGCTGGTGGTCTGCTTCCAGAGTCTGCATTTTTTCCCAGCACATAGCTGTCTCTGACTAATTGATGACAGAACATAGAAAGAAATGTACTACTGGTTGTTTTCTTCAAGTAACAAAGCTAAAGTTCCACATCAATATAAGCCTCATCAGAAGTCTCCTGGCCAGTGAGCTGCTTCTTCGGACCCTGTGTACAGGTTTTAGTTAGACTCTGATCTCATCTGATCCTCTGCTTTCCCAACTTCTAGTTGAATGTCTCTTGGAAACTCACTTAACTTTTCTGGGAGATCATACTACTGTAACTGGCATTTTAGGCCGTACTAAAAGAAGGCCCCACATGAAGTGTCTCTGTCTAAGGATAAAGATCTGATTTTTGTTTGGAAAGGGGTGGATACATTCAAGGCCACTGTGTTCTTCTTCTTACATTGTGTCAAATACAGTGGAATCTTAAAACATATGAGCAAAGAGTTTCACTCTTCCACCTGGAACCTGAGAAGCTACAGAACTTGGAAGCAAAATAGGATGGAGATGGCAGTGTACATATTCATAGTCCTGGTGTGGTGCTGTGGGTTAATGCACTGGACTGTTAACTTGGTTTGAACCACAAGGTTTGTGGTTCAAGCTCACCAGCCACTCTTCAGAAGCCCTATAAAAGGTCGCTACAGGTTGGAATCAACTCAACAGCACTTAACAACAACCATAACATAGTCATAGTATATCATAATTTCTGACCTCAAAATAATCATCTTATTCTTCTGCTATAGCCAGAGGATCAGACCAACTCAGAGATCCTATGAAGTTTGAAACACAGATTAATTCCAGTCCCATCGTGGAAATCCATTACTTCATTAATCATTTATGAGCTTTTCCTCTCAGCCAGGACATACGCAGGGCCTCCCTAGGTTTTTAATATGATAGAAACAATGATGTACCCAACAGTCACATAACCAGTTGCTAGAAGATCAATTCTGACTCATGGTGTCTCCATGTGTGTCAAAGTAGAACTGTGCTCCATAGTTTCCAATGGCTGATTTTTCAGACGGAGACTACCAGACCTTTTTCTAAGGTTTTTTTGTGTGGACTTCAAGTGCCAACCTTTCATAAGTAGTAAAGCATGTTAGGTGTCTACACTAGCACAGTGACCTAGCAGGCATTGAAATTAATGTCCAACCTTGGTTATCTAGTAACAGCCTGTTTCTCCCATCCATAGCTCTGCCCCTAGTGTCCCTACACCACCTCCTGTGAGGCCCAACTCTGTCCACTGGACATGCACCCTGAGCACATTAGGACTGTCATTGAGAACATCAAGAAGCATCCACTTACATACCATCCTTTTTTCAGAGAGGAACCCTGTTTGTACTAATTTCCTACCTCTCTAGTATTTGGAATTACATTGAATTGAATGCCTTCTCATTTACACAACAGGAAGACAGTCACTTACCCACTGGCTAGGGTGTCAATCGCCCAGTATCGTTCCATTTCATGTTGACACTTTTTATAAATTCTTCTACAGTTTGCTTCATCTGATTGGTCTCCACAGTCATTGTCTCCATTGCAGAGAAGTCTGCGATTTATACACCTCCCTGGGATGGAGAAAGGGTACCACACAAAGTCACACGGTTAGCAGTGAGGAGAACTAGTACAGCATGAGCACCTACGATTAGCCCTGATGGATCAAGGACAGTTGATAATGGCATTTGCAGCTTAACCCCTTATGCCTAGATGCCCTCAATGGAGGCCAATACTTAGAGGGGAGATTGTTTGGAAACATTCTACCAGGGTGCAGATGGGTGATACAAAGAAGACAAGTGTCTGATAACTCAGGGTTGAAATGACCAGGCAGGAGCCTAAACCTCTCTCACTGAGGCTTGAGGGAAAAGTGGGTTTGGTGAATTCTGCAGTTAGTGATTAACTGTGTGACCTTCATACATTACCTACTCCCCCTGTCTCAATTTACTCAACTATAAAATAGAAAAAACCATCAGAAGTTTGTTGGGGATGAAAATGAGTAAATAGAATAGTGAGTGCTGTGTGCTGCTATCCTTACTCTTTGTGTTTTTATGGGTCAAGTTCACATTGCTAATAAATATCTGTGAGAAGATTCTAACATGTTATTGTTAATAGTTTTGAGTAGATCTGACTCATGCGATCTATGGTAGGATTTGAAGCTCTAACTATCTAATCACAACTTTTTTTCCCCCATAAAACCTCATTGGTGTCACCACTATAGCCATACTATCTGTAAGAAATTGCTTGTATCACTTTGGTTCTTTTAAAGTTTTGTTTCTCTCCCCCTTCTGTCACTTCCTTTCTTATTGGAGGGATAAAGCCCATAAAACAGGTCTTCCTACTTGCTTAGATGTGTCTGGTCACTTTTATTCAATGCTCTTAAGGCAGAAGAATAACAATCTGGTCCTAAAATATTACTTAAAAGGCATTTAAGCTAAAGCCTGCCCGAATAACCATTATGACTTTGGTCAGAATCATGGAACGCTGGACATAATGAGTCCACAGACACATTGTAAAAAAGTCTCTCAGATTTATGGGATTGAATTTTGCATTTGCAGTAAGCCCTAGAAATTTCTCCATGAATCTCTAACTTTTTGAAGGAACCAAAGGAACAATCCACATGGGTACAGTGAATCTAGAAAGTTATAGCTGCTATCTAGATAATTTTGGTCAAATACCCTTATTTTTGCATTAGACTTGGTAAAAGTAAGGCATATGTTTGCTTGAAGGAGCTCTGGTAGCGTAGTGGTTACGAATCGGGCTGCGAACCTTAAGGTCAGCGGTTCGAAACTACCAGCCGCTCCGAGGGAGAAAGATGAGGCTTTCTACTCCCGTAAAGATTTACACCCTCGGAAACCCTGTACAGGGTCGCTATGGGTCGGACCCGACTCGATGGCACTTAACAACAACAACAACAATGTTTGCTTGAATTGGCTAGATGGAATTACAAAGACAAATGTTTATTCAGTTCTGCAGCTAATGATTATACATATGTGTGGTCCCTCTCTCCTTCCTTATTTTCTTTCCATCCTTTTATGGCCTTCTCCTTCCCTCCCTTCTTCCTTCCTTCCTTATTTGTCTCTTCATTTAGTCAAAACTCTTTATGGCCATATAAAGTGGCAGCATCGATGGACTCAAGTGTGGCAATAGTAGTGAGGTTGGCCCAGGATTAGGCAGTGTTTCATTCTGCTGTGCATAAGGTCACTATGGATTTGTACCAACTCAATGGCACCTAACAACAAAATGGCTAGTGGTAGTGAACATTTCTTCATATGTTTTTTGGCTGCCCAGATGTCCTCCTTGGTGAAGTGTCTATTTGTGTCCTGTGCCCATTTTTTAATTGGGTTATTTGTCCTTTTCTTGTAGAGGTGTTGTTGTTAGGTGCCATCGAGAGGTGTTGTAGGTTCCTATATATTTTGGAAATTAGTCCCTTTTCTGATGTGTTACTGCAAAAGATATTTTCCCATTCTGTGGGCTCCCTTTTTACTCTTTTGATGAAGTCTTTTGATGCACACAAGTTTTTAATTTTTAGTATGTTCTACTGATCTATTTTGTCTATTTTTGTTTGTGTAAGTTTCAAAATGTTTGGTAGTCTGTGTATGCCCTGTATTAGAGCTCTCACACTTTTCCCTGTTTTTTTCATTGATGGCCTTTGTAGTTCTGGGATTCACATTTAGGTATTTAATCCATGCTGACTTGGTTTTTGTATAAGACTTGAGGTAAAGGTCTTGTTTCAGTCTTTAGCATATTGCTTTCCAATTCTGCCAGCACCTTCTTTTGAAGAGACCATCTATCTCCTCTTCATGCAATATACTTAGGCACTTTGTAGAAAATCAGTTGGGTGTACGTGGATGGGTTAATTTCTGGATTCTCAATTCTGTTCCATTGATTAATATATCTTTCATTATACCAGTATCAGGCTGTTTTGACCACTGTTGTTGTTGTTGTTAAGTGCCGTCGAGTCGGTTCTTTGACCACTGTAGCCGTGTAATAAAATTTGAAATCAGGGAGTGAGAGGCTTCCCGCCCTGTTCTTCTTCTTAAGCAGTGCTTTGCTTATCTTTGGTCTCTTTCCTTTCCATATAAAGTTTGTAATTGTTTTTTTCCATCTCTTTGAAGAATGTCATTGGAATCTGAATTGGGATTGCATTATATGTGTAAATTGCTTTGGGCAGTATTCACATTTTCACAATGTTAAGTCTTCCTGTCTA
The DNA here is from genome assembly GCF_000296735.1 of Chrysochloris asiatica. Taxonomy (NCBI): domain Eukaryota; kingdom Metazoa; phylum Chordata; class Mammalia; order Afrosoricida; family Chrysochloridae; genus Chrysochloris; species Chrysochloris asiatica. Next base: position 24,555,127 of record NW_006408544.1, read on the forward strand.
GGAGAATGGTATATACTTCCATTTTTGTAAGTCTCTTTTGGTTTCTTACAGTAGTGTTCTGTAGTTTTCTTTGTATAGGTCCTTTGTTTCTCTAGTTACATTTATTCCTAGATATTTCATCCTTTGGGTGGCTATTGTAAATGGTATTGTTTTCCTGATGTCCTTTTCAGCACTGTCGTTATTGGCACAGAGGAATCCAAATGATTTTTGGATGTTGATCTTTACCTTGCCACATTGTTAAATCCTCCAGTGTAATCTAGTAGCTTTTTTACTGAGACTTTGGGATTTTCTATATATAGGATCATATTGTCTGTAAATAGAGAGAGTTTCACTTCCTCTTTGCCAATTTGGATGCCCTTGATTTCTCTATCTTGCCGTATAGCTCTGCCCAAAACTTCCAGCACAATATTGAAAAGGAGTGGTGACAAAGGGCATCCTTCTCAGGTTCCCGTTC
>NW_006408544.1:24556105-24557281 GCF_000296735.1 Chrysochloris asiatica
TTGTTATGGGTCTGTTCAAGTCTTCAACTTCACTCTGTGTGAGTTTAGGTAGGTCATGTTTTTCTAAAAATGTATCCATCTCTTCTAAGTTTTCAAATTTGTTGGAGTACAACTCTTCCTAGTATTCTGTTATTATCCTTTTGATTTCATTTTGTTCCATTGTGACATCGCCCATGTGGATTCTAATGTTTGTTATTTGTGTCTTCTCTCTCTTTTCTTTTGTTAGGTTTGCCAATGGTTTGTCAATTTTATTAATCCTTTAAAAGAACCAGCTTCTTGTCCTGTTGATTCTTTCCATAGTTTCTCTGTTTTCTATCTCATTTATTTCTGTTCTGATCTTTATTGTTTCTTTTTATGTATGTGACTGTAGGTTCCCTCTGTTGGTCTGTTTCTAGTTGCTGGAGATGTTGTGTTAACGTGTTAATTTTGGTTCTTTCTTTTTTCTGGATGTGCACATTAATCGCAATGAATTGTCTTCTCAGCACTGCTTTCGCCATGTCCCAAAGATTTTGGTGTGTTGTGTTTTCGTTCTCATTTTTTTCTAGGCACTTTCTGAATTCACATTTAATTTCTTCTATTATCAATTCACTCTTGAGCAGAGTGTTATTCAGTCTCCATGTATTAAACTTTATTTCCTTGGTCTTCTTATTGTTGATTTCTAATTTTATGGCATTGTAGTCTGAAAAGATGCTTTGTAGTATTTGATATTTGTAAATTTATGGAGGCTTGCTTTGTGACCTAACACATGGGACAATTATGGAGAATGTTCCATGTGCACTGGAAAAGAATGTAGATTGTGCTGTTGTTGGGATGAATGCTCTGTACATGTCTATGAGGTCAAGTTGGATGATTGTGCTGTTTAGTTCCTCTGTAGCTTTGTTGAGTTTCTTTCAGGTTGTACTGTCCCTTTTTGAAAGTGGCGTATTAAAATCCCCCACCATAATTGTAGATTTATCTACTTCTTTCTTTAATTATTGTAGTGTTTGATTTATATATCTTGGTGCTCTTTCATTTGGAGCACAGATGTTACTTATGGTTATGTTATCTTTCTCAATTGACCCGTTAATCATGAGATAGTGTCCTTCTTTATCTCTTATGCTGATTTTTGCCTTAAAGTTTATTTTATCAGAGATTAGTATTGCCACTCCTGCTTGTTTTTTTTTTTTTGTTTGTTTT
>NW_006408544.1:24558245-24563999 GCF_000296735.1 Chrysochloris asiatica
ATTCTGCATTATTCAATAATTTGCCCAAAGAATCTTTCAATAATGAAAGTTGAGGCTTGAATTTTTTCTTCAGTTCCCCCAGCTTGAGAAATGCTGACTGTGTTCTTCCTTTTTGTTTTTCTAATTCCAAATCTTTGCATATTTTAATATACTATTTGGCTTTATCTTCTTGAGCTGATCTTTGAAATTTTCTGTTCAGTTCTTGGACCTCTTCAATTCTTGCATTTGCTTTAACATCTCTATGCTGAAGAGCAAGTTTCAGTGTCTCTTCTGACATCCATTTTGACCTTTTCCTTCTTTCTTGTTTTCTTAATGACTTTTGCCCTCTTCACGTATGATGTTCTTGATGTCATCCCACAACTCTTCTGGTCTCTGGTCTTTAGTGTTTAATGCATTAAATCTGTTCTTCAGATGATCTCTAAATTCATGTGGATAGCTCTCTTTTATGTTGTTTTACAAACTTATTTGCAATGAATAAGTCACTGATCTTGCACAATTCTGTCATGCAGTCTCTAGCATCATTTCTAGATGAGGCTATATTTTCCAACTATTGACCCTTCCTTGTTGTTTCTAATCTTTGCATTCTAGCTACCAGCAATCATCAATACATCTTGATTGCATGTTTGAACAATTTCAGACTGAATAAGTTGGTAGAATTCTTCAGTTTCACCATCACTGACTTTAGTGGTTGGTGTGTAAATTGAAATAATAGTAATAGTAACTGGTCTTCTTTGTAAGCGTATCCTATCAGAAACAACATTGTACTTCAAGATGGGTCTTGACATATTCTATTTGATGATGAAAGTGTCATCATTCTTCTTGGACTTGTCATTGCCAGTATGTTGTTGGTGTGTTGTCAAATGCTGTCAAGTAGGTTCCAACCCACAGCGACCCTCTATAGGGTTTCTGAGGAGCAGCTGGTGAGCTTGAACCGCTGACCTTGCAGTTCAAATAGCCTTGCAGTCTGGCACAATAACCCACAGTGCCACACCAGGACTTCCTTGCCAGTATAGTAAACCAGATAATTGTCAGATTCAAAATGACTAATACCACTTCACTTTAGCTCACTAGTGCCTAGAATATCAATCTTTATGAATTCGATTTCATTTTTCATAAATTCCAGTTTCCCTAGATTCATACTTTGTACATTCCATGTTCCAATTACTGAAGGATGTTTGCGGCTGTTTGTCCTTAGTTTAACTTGTGCCCCATTAGCAAATGAAAGTCCTGAAAGTTTGACTCCATTTGTGTCATCAAGGTCAACTATAGTTTGAGGAGGCAGCTCTTCCCCATCTGTACTTTGAAGGTTTCCAATCTGAGGGGCTCATTTTCTAGGACTGTATCTGAGCACAACCCTACTAATTTCAGATTTCTGATCTCCAGAACTTAATGATAATTTGTATTGTTTTAAACCACAAAATTGGTGGCAATATAAATGGGCTTCAAAAAACTCATAGAAAAAAATGGAATTTAAAAATACTGTAAGTTTCCATGAATTTTTGAAGCCCCTTCGTGTGTTATAGCAGCTATAAGAAATTATCACATCTATGTCACCATTTTATCTTGAAACTCAAAAAAACTCCTCTTAATTATCTGATTTAAAAAATGCCCAGGACTTTCTTTTTTGGCTACTTGAAGGTAAATTCATTGTTCCGTCCCTAGAGAGACTGTAGCAAACAAGAAAGAAAGAAAGAAAAATACTGAATTACATCTACAGAGACACCTGGAGAAAGAGCCGGCATGAAGTGTACTGAACTAAAGTCCAAGGTGTGAACTGTAGGAAAATCCCTCAGTCTCTCTGGTTCTCAAACAAATGCACCGATTTATTTGATTTACAACACTCTACAAAAAGCTTTCATAGTCATTATGTCATTGAATCCTTATAAATTATAGTCTTATTTTTTTCACTTAAAAATTTGTATTATTGTGGAAAATATACGTATAACTAAAGTACCTCTTTTTAGTTTTTGTACTAAGTTTCTTCCTCCCTTCTTTCCTTCCTTTTCCTTCTCCTCCTCCTTCTTCTATCTCTCTCTCTCTTTCTTTTCTTTTGTTTTTGCCTTCCCTATCCCCCAAGTTAATGCATATCAACAATCTAGCCAGTGACATTTCTCCCTTCCGTTTCAGTCCTGGTAACAATCAAATAATTTTTTCTTTTAGCTTGGAAACCTGGTCTTTACTCTTTACAGTACTGATCTCACTAATTGAGATTAACTAATTTCACTTAGTGTAATATCCTCAAGATTCATTCATGTTATGAAGCATTTTGAGGCTTCATCCATTTTCCTCAGCATTGCATAGTATTGCATTGTTATATGTAACTAAAGTTTATTTATCCATTCTTCTGCTGATGGACATTTAGGCTGTCATCATCTTTGTGCTATTGTGAATAATGATGAACATAGGCTCTTCTTTTTGTGGGATTGCTGGGCCATATGGTATTACTATTTCCAACTGTTTGAGAAAGCACCATATGTTTTTCTGCAGTGGTTGTAATATCTTTACAGTCCTATCAGCAATGTAGTAAGGTCCCAGTCTCTTCAAACCCCCACCAGCATTTATTGTTTTCTGTTTCATTTTTTTAAAACTGTGTTATTAATGCTGGGGTAATATATCTCATTGTTGTTTTGATTTGCATCTAAAGTCCTGGTATGCAACTGTAAGTTGAACACTGGACTGCTAACCACAAGGTCGGTGGTTCAAATCCACAAGTCACTTTTCAGAAACTCTACACCACGTCATTGTTAATCAGAACCAACTCAAGAGCACTATCCATCAATATCAACATCAATGGCTAATGATTGAAATAATTTCTTCCTATGTTTGTTGGCAGCCTGAATGTCTTCTTCAATATCTGTTCATGTCCTCTACCCATTTTTTAATTGAGCTATTTGTCTTCTTTGTGTGGAGGAGTTGAAGTTTTCTATAAATTTTAGATAGTATTCCCTTTTCTGATATATCATTGCCAAAATATTTTCCAGACTGTGAGTTTCTTTTATTACTCTTTTGGTGAAATCTTTTGATGTACATATGTGTCTAATTTTGGGGAGTTCCCAGTCATCTATTTTGTCTTCTGCTGTTTTGTGTTTTCAGTTATGTTTGATAGTGTATTTATGCCATGTCTCAAAGCCCCTAAGTTTGTCCCTGTTGTTTTCACTGATGATCTATTTTTTAGTTTTTACATTTAAGTCACTAATTCTGTATATGGTGTAAGATACTGATTTTGTTTCAGTATTCTGCGAATAGATTTCTAATTTTGTCTTCACTATTTGTTTAAGAGACTGTATCTTCCCCATTTAATACATTTTGACTCTTTGTAAAAAATCCACTGAACAAAGTAGGACAGATTTATTTCTGGGATCTCAATTCCATTCCATTAATCTACATGTCTTTCACCATACCTGTACCAGGCTATGACTACTGAGTGAGCCTCTCGAAGAGGTATTCACCCAGCCCTGCTTTGGGACCGGCCATCCTATGGTGGTTGGTCAAGTGGTCACCCATCTTCTTAATAATTTTCACCTCCTTGTAGAGGAAATGGTTCTCCAGAAAGTCACAGAGGTGGGGGTCTGTGTGGGTAGCACCTATGTCATGCAGATCCAGAAGAGACTGGTTCGGGTTCTTCTCTAGGGCCAGGGCGGCTTCCATGGCATCCAGCATTCTTCCCCACTCATCTTGGGACAGCTTCTTCATGTCCTGGAAGAGTATGCAACCACCACGCTGGTTTTGCCATTTCAAGAGACACTCAGCACCGTCACGCTTCTCCTTTGCCAACTCACGGAAGAAATGTCCCACACCTTCCAATGCCACATCACTGCGATCAAAATAGAAGCCCAGAGAGAGGTAGGTCTAAGAGGCCTGCAGATACAGAATAACCAGACAGTTGATGCCAGCCTCTGCTTCAGAGGAATAGTTCTGACGGATCTGAGAGCTCATGGTTGGTCGAAGATTTGAAGCTAACCACACACACACACACACACAAACAACAACAACAACAAAACACGGTGTTTAGCTGGTCCCGTAACAGGGAATGCTCAAGAAGATTATCCCCGGAGAAGAGATTGTGCCTAAAGAAGTTATTAGAAGTAGCCAGAGGCTGGAGGTGGGGGAGTCCCCGGATCTGTTCCATCCAAACACTGTTGCATCAAGACACAGATCCATGGGACCACAATGAGAACTTGAGTTTTCCATCTCTTTAAAGAATGGTGCTGGAATCTGGATGGGGTTGCACTATAAGGATAGCTCACTTTGGCTACTGTTGATATTTTTACCATCTCTATCCTTACGAATTGGACTGCTAATCTCACGGTCAGCAGTTTGAAACTACCAGCTGTTCCGTGGGAGAAAGATGAGGCTTTCTGCTCCCGTAAAGATTTACAGCCTTGGAAACCCTGTACAGGGTCGCTATAAATTGGAACCGACTCCACGGCACATAACAACAACAATCCTTGAATATCGTATATTCTTCCATTTTTGTAGGTCTATTTTGGTTTCTTGTAATAGTATTTTTTATTGTTCTTTATATAGATCTTCAGTTTCTCTGATTAGATTTATTCCAAAATATGTCATCTTTTAAGTGACTATTGTAAATGGCATTGTTTTCCTGATTTTCTTTTCAAAGCTCTCTTTACAAGTGTAAAAGAATCTAATTTCTTTCAGAGTTTTGTATAGTTCATCCAAATGCCTTCCTGATTGTATGGTTTCTGCTGAGAAATCAGAGCTTAATCTTATTGGTTCTCTTTTGTAAGTAATTTTTCATTTTTCCTGTGCTAGTCTCAAGATTTTTTCCCTTGTCTTTGGTATTATGATATGTCTTTATGATTTTTCTTTTGGAGTCAGTTCTGTTTGGGGTTTGTCCAGCTTCTTAAATGCTTATCTTCTAATCTTTCATGATAATAGGGAAGTTTTCTTCTAACTACTTTTGATAAATTTCTCTGTTGTTGTTGTTATTTTTAATCTTGTCTGATTTCCTGTTTTGGAATTCCAGTCACCCACACATTATTCTTCTTCATGGTGTCCCACATTTCTTTGGATATTTTTTCTTCTTTTTCCTGATTACTATTCTAGTTTACCAGTATTGAGAGATTTATTTTCCATCTCACTAATTCAGGCTTCATTGATTCAAATCTCCCCCTTTGTCCTTTCAATGTATTGTCCATTTTCTGAAATCTTAGTATTAATCTTCTGAATTTCTATTTGCAAATTTTGTATTGTTTCATATTTTTCATTTACATTGTCTATTTGTTCTTGTTGTGTCTTCCTGAATTCTTCTAACGATTTTTCTGTGCTGTCCTTGCCTTCCTTGATCTTTCTCTCAATCTACTGAAAGTACCTTAATATCATTCTTTTGAATTCTTTCGCAGAAGTGTTTTCGGACTCTACATCTTACTCACTTGTTTGAGCCACTCTGTCTTGTTTTTGCATGTGAACTAAAACTGCCTGTTGTCTCTGAGACATTGTGGTGTCATATTTGTGTTTTATTGATGATTGTACATTGATGTGTTTGGGATTTTTTTAAATAGCATTTTATGAAGTTATTTATGAACATTTATATAGCAAGGAGCTCTGGTAGCATAGTGGTTATGAATCGGGCTGCAAACCGCAAGGTCTGCAGTTCGAAACTACTAGCTGCACCGCGGGAGAAAGATGAGGCGATCTGCTCCCGTAAAGATTTACAGCCTCGGAAACCCTGTTCAGGGTTGCTATGGGTCGAAACCGACTCAACGGCACTTAACTTAACAACAACACATAGCA
>NW_006408544.1:24564879-24566631 GCF_000296735.1 Chrysochloris asiatica
AATATAAAAAAGCTGTTTACTTCTTGCTATATTGACAATGCAAAGGCATTTAATTGTGTGGATCATAATAAATTATGTATAACATTGTGAAGAATGTCTATTCCAAAACACTCAATTGTATCCATAAGGAACCTGTATATAGACCAAAAGATAATTGTTTAAACAGAACTAGGGGATAGTGACTGGTTTAAATTAGTTAAAGTTTGCAACAGGTTTGCATCTTTTCACCATTCTTATTCAATCTGTATGCTGATAATGTGGAATTAGGATTGAAGGAAGACTCATTAACAACCTAAAATATGCAGATGACAAAACCTAGTTTGCTGTAAATGGAGAAGACTTGAAATGTTTAATTACTTACTGATAAAGAACAAAGACTACAGCCTACTGTATGAATTGCATTTTAATATAAAGAAAATTTAAATCCTCACAACTGGGCTACTAAATAACAAAACAAACAAATTAAAAAAAAAAAAAAATTGAAGTTGTAAAAGCCTTCATTTTGCTTAGATCCACAATCAATAGTCATGGAAGCAGTGGTCAAGAAACCATGCGACATATTGCATTAGGCAAGTCCACTGCGAAAGACCTCTTTGGTGTAGCACTGTGGGTTAATACAGTAGACTGCAAAGTCAATTTGAACCACAAAGTCAGTGGTTCAAGCTCACCATCTGCTCTTTGGAAACCCTATACAGTGTCACTATAAGTCAGATCCTACTGGATGGCAGTCGGCAACAACAAAGTGTTAAAGACCAAAATATCAGTTTGAGAATTAAGGTGTGCCTGGCCTAAACCATAGTATTTTCAATTGCCTCCTATGCATGTGAAAGTTGGACAACAAATAAGGTAGATTGTAGAAAAATCGATGTATTTGAATTATGGTGTTGGCAAAGAATATTGAAAGTACTGTGGACAGCCAAAAGAACAAACAAATCTTTGTTGAAAGAAATACAGACAGAATGTTCTTGAGAAAAGATGGTGAGACTTTGTCTGTTGTGCTTTGGACATGACAGGAGGGGTCAGTCTCTAGAGAAGAACATCATGCTAGATGAAGGGGAGTATAATCGAAAAAGAGGAAGACCTCCATCAAGATGGACTGATGCAGTGGCAACAACAATGGGCTCAACCATAACAATGATTGTGAGGATGGACAGGACCAGGCAGTGTTTTGTTCTGTTGTGCATGGGGTTGCTATGAGTAGGAATCAACTCAACAGCACTTAACAACAGAGTATGTATGTAGGAGTGGTTTTCCTGGTCATAGGGTAGTTCTATTTCTAGTGTTTTTGAGAAAGTGGCATATAATTTTCTATAGTGGTTGTGCCACTTTGGTGTTCCACCTGTAATAATAGATTGTTGTTGTTGTTAAGAGCCATCAAGTTGGTTCTAACCCATAGTAAACTTGTATAAGGTTTCTGAAGAGCAGCTGATAAACTTGAACCACCAACCCTGCATTTCAAAATGACTTTGCCGTACAGCACATTAACCCACAGTGCCATATCAGGATCCCATAATAATGGATAAGAGTGCCAATTTACCTACATCCACAACATTTGTTTTCATCTGATTTTTGGTTTGTTTTTAATCAGCACCATTTTAGCCAGAGTAGGATGGTATCTTGTTGATGCTAAAGCAAATGGAAGAAATTACGAGATACAAGAACTGAACAGAAAATTTCAAAGATCCGCTTAAGAAGATAAAGCAAAATATTACAACAAAATATGCAAAGATCTGGAGTCAGAAAACCAAAAAG
>NW_006408544.1:24568116-24590173 GCF_000296735.1 Chrysochloris asiatica
TCCTTGGAGGCCAGGATGGCCAAACTTCGTCTCTCATACTTAAGACATATTGTCAGGAGGGACCAATCACTGAAGAAGGATATCTTGTTTGGTATGGTGGAGGATCAGAGAAAGAGAGGAAGACCCCCAAGGAAATGGATTGGCCAGGTAGCAGTATCGATGGACTCAAGCATGGCCACAATAGTGAGGTTGGCACAGGATCAGGAAATGTTTCGTGCTGATGTGCATAGGGTCCCTATGAGTCGGTACTGACTCAATGGCACCTAACAACAACAACAATAACATTTCATCAGGTGAGACCAGTCACCAGAGAATGACATCATACTTAGTGAAGTAGAGGGTCATCAAAAAAGTGTATTACCCCGATGAAATGAATTGACACATGGCAGCAGTAGTAATGGGCTCAAACGTAGATATAATTCTGAGGATGCATGGAACCAGGCAGTATTTTGCTCTGCTGTGCATAGGATCCCTATGAGCTGGAACCAACTCAAGGGCACCTCATAGCAACAACAGCAAATGACCGTGAACATCATTTGTTTGTTGGCTGCTTGCATATCCTCTTTGGTGAAAGTGCTTTCATATCCTTTACCCATTTATTGAACATTTTATTGACATTTAGGTGAAAGTTTACAGCGCAAATTAGTTTCTCATTCAATAATTTATATACAAGTTGCTTTAATACATTGATGACAAATCCTTCAATGAGTCAGCGCTCTCCCCCCTTTTGATCCCTGAGTCCCTATTTTCATTCCTCCAGTTGTCCTTCCCCTTTCTGCTTTCTCATCTTTATTTTTGGACAGGTATTGCCCATTGGGTCTCAAATACTTGATTTCTAAGTAGCACATTTTATAAACCTGTCTATAGCTGAAGGAACTCTCGTAGCATAGTGTACAAATTGGGCTGCAAACCACAAGGTCAGCAGTTTGAAACTACCAGGTGTTCTGCAGAAGAAAGATGAGGCTTTCTGCCCCTTTAAAGATTTACAGCCTTAGAATTCCTGTACAGGGTCCTTATGCGTTGGAACCGACACCACAGCATTTGGGAGGGCTTCAGTACTGAATTAGCGGGGTGTCTAGTGGCCACAGTCTCAGATGTTACTCTAGTCTCTTGTCTCCTTTGTTCATTTTGTGACTGGTTGGCTGTCTTTTTGTTATTGAGTTGTTTCAGTTTTCAGTAGCTTTTAGAGACTAGACCCTTATCAGATAAGTCATTTCTTAATATATTTTTTCCCAGTTTGCAAGTTGTCTATTTACTCTTTTGATAAAATCTTTTAATGAGCATACATTTTTAACTTTCATGAGATCCCATTAATCTATTTTGTCTTCTATTTGTGCATTCGTTTTATGACTGTCATCTTTTTTATATAAAAAAAAATAATTTAGTGCCTTGAATTTTCTTGATATGTCTTTTCTATCCAAACTCTTGTTACTGTTGTTGTTAAGTACCACCAAGTCAGTTTAAACTCATACTGACCTTGTATAGAGTTTCCAAGGAGCAACTTGTGAGCTTGAACCACCAACCTTGTGGTTCCAAATGACTTTGCAGCCCAGCACATTAACCCACAACGCCATACCAGGACTTCAAAGTCTTCTGAATTTCCACCAAATGCTTGGGTGGGACCATATAAATAAGGTATACAGATCTCTAAGGCTGGTTTTGCCCTCCATATATGTTTAAAAGGAGACATCTCAGAACCAGAATTGGGAGATTCTAGAACCATCTAGAAGGAAGAGATGTGTGGAGCATGAGATTCCTATCTAGGAAAATGGCAACAGTAGAGGTAGTGGCATGGAGAAACAGAGCAGCTGTGGACTCTAAGTGCATGTACTGAGGCAGAGGCTACGGGGACACATGGTTGAGAGGTTGAAGACAAGAACAAGGCATGCCTGACTAGAGAACTTCTTTGTCCAGAGTTGGTTTTGATCCTAAATTGTTCCCTGTTCACTTCCCTAATAAATCCTATAATCATGGGTATTGCTACAAGTTCTGTGTAGTCATTGCAATGGATTATCAAACCCAGATATGAAACAGAGAATGCTTTGGGAGGAATAATTGGTGTCAGAATAGGGAAAAGAATGTTGTAAAGTGGAAGCATGTCTGACCTCTGCTTCATAGGAATTGGCCTTGGACTGATTTTGAGTTTAATTCTCTTCCCTTTGTAAAACCAGTGGAAGTCAGACATGTTCCCTACTTGGTTTTTCCAGTTAGGTATCATAGATTTTTCCCAATGTTTTCTTTCATTAATTGTATGGTTTTAAGTTTAAGATGTAGGTCTTTGGTCTGTTTTGAGTTAGCTTTTGTGTGAGGTATGGGTCCTGTTTCACTTTTCTGCAGGTGGATATCCAGGTTTGACAAGGCCATTTATTAAACAGACTCTCCCACTAAATGGATTTTGGCCCTTATTGAAAACTAGTTGTCCATAGATCATGGTGGTGGCTGTGTGCCGTGGAGTCAGAACCGATTCATAGCCACCCTGTACAGGGTTTCCAAGGTTGTAAATCTTTATAGGAACAGAAAGCCTCATCCTTCTCCCGTGGAACAGCCGGTAATTTCAAACTGCTGACCTTAAGGTTCTCAGCCCGATTCGTAACCACTATGCTACCAGAGCTCCTTAGTTGTCCGTAGATGGATGGATTTAATTCTGCGTTCTCAATTCTATTTCACTCGTTTATGAGTCTGTCATGGAACAAATACCAGTCTGTTTTGATAAGCATTGGACTACTAACCACAAGGCCTGTGGTTCAAACCCATCAGACACTCCTCAGAAGCCATATACAGGTCGCTGTGAGTTAGAATCAATTCGAAGGTGCTTAACAACAACAACAAAGTTTTTTTAATATCAGGGAGTGTGAGACCTCCTGCTTCTTTTTCTCCCATATTGCTTAAACTATTTAGGGTTTCATTCCTTTCCATATAAGGTAAGTCATTGTTATTGTTGTTGTCAGGTGCCATCGAGTCGTAACCGACTCATAGCGACCCCATGCACAGCAGAATGAAACAATGTCTGATCCTGGGCCAACCTCACTACTGCTGCCACACTTGACGCTATCAATGATGCCACCTGGCTGATCCATCTCGTTGGGGGTCTTCCTCTTTTTCTCTGACCCTCCACCTTACCCAGCATGACACCTTCTCCAGCGACTGTTCTCTCCGGACCAGAAGAGTTGTGGGAAGACCAGAAGAGTTGTGGGATGACATCAAGAACATCATACATGAAGAGAGTGAAAAGTCATTAAGAAGACAAGAAAGAAGGAAAAGGTCAAAATCGATGTCAAAGGAGACTCTGAAACTTGCTCTCCAGCGTAGAGAAGGTAAAGGTAAGTCATTAGTTCCCTCCAATTTAATAAAGAATGTTGTTAGAATTTGTATCTGGATTGCATTATATTCTGTAGATTGTTTTAGGTATTAACATTTTATAGAATGTTATTTTCATAATATAGTAAAAATTAATATTTTCACTATATAAAGTCTTACAATCCAAGAGCTCTGTATGTATTTCCATTTTTGTAGGTCTCTTTTAGTCTCTAAAGGAGCTCTGATAGTGTAGGGGTTATGAGTAGGACTGCTAACCTCAAGGTCAGCAGTTCAAAACTAACAGCCATTCCACAGGAGAAAGATGAAGCTTTCTGCTCCTGTGAAGATTTATATCCTCAGAAACTCTCTGCAGGGTCACTAGGAGTTGGAACCAACTCCACAGCACAGCACCCCCAACACCAGTAACGTTTTATCATTTCTGTCTGTATAAGTCTTTTATGACTCTGGTTAGGTTAATTTCTAATTATTTTATCAACTTGAGGGTTATTGTAAATGGTATTGTTTTCTTGATTTATTTTTCAGACTATTCTTTGTTAGTGTAGAGGAACCCAACTGATTTGCGAGTGTTGATCTTATACCTTGCAACACTGGTAATTCCTTCTGTTAGTTCCAGTAGTTTTCTTTGTGGAATCTTTAGTGTCTTCTATGTATAGGATCATGTCAACTGAAAAACCAGATAGTTTTACTTCCTCCTTTCTGATCTGGATAGTTTTTCTCTTTCTTGTCTTATTGCTTTAGCTAGGACTTCCAGTATGTTGGATTACAATGGTGACAATGGGCATCCTTGTGTTGGCTATTGATTTTGCATTGTTGATGTTAATTGCCATCAAGTTGGTTCTAACTCATAGTGACCCTGTATAGGGTTTCCGAGGAGTACTTGATGAGTTTGAACCACCAATCTTGTGGTTCAAATCAATCTTACGCATTAGCCCGCAGCACCACACCAGGACTACCAAGTTAATAAAATACTTATAAATTAACCCAACCAGGATACTAAAATACTTATTCAGAAAAGAGTTATAAAACACTACTGGTAGTTATGTGCCATGGAGTCATTTCTGACTCATAGCCTCATAGTATTTTGGAGGCTACAAATTTTTACAGGAGCAGAAAGCCTCATCTTTCTCCCATGGAACTGCTGATAGATTCAAACTGCTGACCCTGAGATTAGCGGCCCAACTTGTAACCACTACGCTACCAAAGCCCTTACTACAAGAGACTAAAAGAGACCTAGAAAAGTGGAAATACATATATATATGATTTTGCATATATGCCCCTGATTGTTTACAACTTTCCCTGTAATTCCTATTTTGCTGAGAGTTTTTCTTAGACTAGAGTGTTAAATTTTATAGAATATCTTCTCTGTATCAATGAATATTATCATACAATTCTTTTCCTTGGTTTTATTTATATAGTGATTACATTGATTGATTTTCTAATATTGAGCCATCCTTGTAATCTTGATATGCATATCACTTAATCATATTGTATGAATTTTTTTGTATGTGGCTGAAGTACGCTGGCTAGGATTTTGTTGAAAAGTTTTGCATCTATGTTCATAAGAGATATTGATCTCTAGTTTACTTTTTTGTGATCTCTTTGCCCTGATTTAAATACCAAGGTTATGGTTACTTCATAGAAAAAGTTCAGCGTGTTCCTTCTTCTTTTATGCTTTTGAAAAGATTGAGTAGAATTGGTATCAACTCTTCTCAGAATGCTTGGTAGAATTCTCCAATGTAATCATCTCATCCTTGGTTTTATTTGTGTCTTTAATGACATTTTCAATCACTTTTTTGTAATTGATCTATTTAAATTTTCTACCTCTGTATTAGTTTGGATAGATAATAAGTTTCTAGGAATTATTCCATTTCATCTAGGCTTTCAAATTTATTGGAGCACAGATTTTCATAGTAATATGTTGGGTTCTTTATATATATATGTTGGATCTGTTGTAATGTCACCAATGTAATTTCTTAATTTGGTTCTTTCTTGTTTCAGTTTTATGTGTTGTTATTTTCTTTTGTCAATCTAGCTAGTGGTTTGGCTATTTTATTGATTCTTTCAAAGCATCAACTTCTGATTTTGTTGATTCTTTCCATTATTTGATTTATTTTCTATTTCATTTCTTTCTGTCCTGATCTTTATTAGTATCTTTATTAGTAATTTTTTTTTGGTAGCTTTTGGCTTCGTTTGTTCTTTATTTCCTATTTGTTCAAGTTGCCAGTTGAAGTTAATGATTTTGGATCTTTCTTCTTTTTAAATGTATCATCTTTGGTTTTTATTCTGATTTTTCTGGTTTTGTTTGCATGTGACTGCTTTCTTATGGTTAGCCTTATTGCTCTCTTTTTTTTTCTTTTAATTTTGTGTGTGTGTGTTTGGTGGTTTTGTAGTGGTTACCACATATATTGCATTACACAACTTGAAATTTCAACTTTTAGCATTTGAACAACAACCGTAACTTAATAAATATATTCCTGACAATAAGACCTGATCAAGATTTCTGATTCTAGCATTCATAATATTGGTTCCACTATGTCAATGAACTAAATTTTAATTTCCAAATTTCTAACTACAGCACCTCCACTTACCTTATGTATGATCTTGGGCAATGAATCTTGCCAAATCCCAATTTCTTATTTGTAAAACAGAGCAAATAATAACATTTTGCAAGGAACTTTCATAGTCACTGTATCATTTGATGCATACAACAGACTTGTAAGATATGAATATCATACCCGATTTTCTGTTGAGGGAACCAAAATGATGAAACAACTATTTTATGGGTTGTTGCCATGAAGCAATGTATGTGAAAGGAGATCAGAAATTTGAGGTCAAGAAAGCTTCCTGACCTACCCCAAACTCTAATTGGGAGTACCAGACAATGACCAGTACCTCTGCCATTGTCTCCTTTGAAAGCTTTGCATTCACACTCTTTCATTCATCTATACCTGTCTGTGCACACACAAAACCTTCACATCGCACTTGACTTCGGCATGGTCTGCTGGTAGCACACTCTTCTGTTTCCTTGTCAGAGAAGCTGCATGGTTCCCCATAGAACTGAGATGGCCGGAGCAAGTAGACATGTCTGTACTGTAGCAGAGAGGTGCATGGTGAACCAAGGGCATCAAGACAGAAAGTGAAAGCAGAGAAAGCCTATTGTGGTGGGCTGAAATGCACCCATAATTCCCTTCCTACCAAAATGCTCATTTCCTAATCCCAGAACTTTACATAGCAAAGTGGACTTTGAAACTGCGATTCAATTAAGGATTTAGATATGTGGAGAATATCCTAGATTATCCAAGTGGATCCAGTGTAAACAAGAAACCATCAGAGCTAAGGATGTCCTATTTGAATGGGTCCTTGGGCTAGGATTTGAGTCCTGGGAAGAGCATTGTATTGTTTGATCTCTACACTCAGTCTCTGGTGCTTCCCCTATTATAGATAGTTATCAGTGTGTGTTGTGATTGGCTGGTTACCTTTTCACTGAGACTGTAACTTCTCTGAGGGCAAGGGCCTGTTTTTGATCTCTCTGTATCTATGTTGTTGTTATTGTTGTGTGCCGTGGAGTCAGTTCTGACTCATAGCAACCCTGCACAGGGTTTCCGAGGCTGTAAATCTTTATGGGAGCAAAAGCCTCATATTTCTCCCATGGAACAGCTGGTAGTTTTGAACTGCTGACCTTGCTGTTCGAAGCCTGATTCATAACCACTATGCTACCAGAGCTCCTTTCTCTCTATCTATCTATAGCAATCAGTAAAGGTTTGCTCAATGTGGAAAAAAAACCCATAGGATTTAGAGCAAGTCTGTGGGAATTTGCATGTTGCCCTTTCAATAATAAAATTATCTCTCTACTTGATTACTCAAATAGGTTGATTCAAGTACTTTCATGCACTCCTTAATGCAATGTACTTTTTTTAAAGCATGTACTTTGGAGGTACAATTGACTCTGGCATTTTCTAGTTATGTGATATTTGTTGTTGTTAAGTGCTGTCGAGTTGGTTTTGATGAATAGCGACCTTGTATATAGGGTCTCCAAGCAGCGACTGGTGAGTATGGACCACTGATCTTGTAGTTCAAACCGACCTTGCAGTCCAGTGCTTACCCTACAGGGCCGTGTTGTTGTTGTTAAGTGCCGTCGAGTCGGGTCCGACCCAGAGCGACCCTGTACAGGGTTTCCGAGTACAGGGCTACAAAAAGTTCATTAAACTTTTTGGATCTTAACTTACTCATCTAAGAAGTGGAGATAATGAATGATGTAAATATACAGTTATGGAGATTAAATCAGATAAATATAAAGAATGTAGAATATCTGTGTACCATAAACACTCAATTTCTTATGCTTGTCTTCTTTATTATTAGTGATTTTTTAGAAATCAATATTTATATACATGTGGCACTGTAGGATAAGCACTCGATCTCAAGGTCAGTTTCAACTGTAAGGTTGGTGGTTCAAATTTACCAACTTCTCTTAGGAGACCCTATACAGGGTCACTTTGAATCAGAACCAACTCGATGGCACGTAACAACAACTATTCTAAAAATATTGATTGATTGTGCCAATAGTGAAAAAGGTAGTGTTAATTTTGTTTATTGTTTAACCAAAATCATGTCCTCTAGCATTCCCCAAGAAGGTCACAGATATTAGAAGCATTAGGTACTAGGCAATCACAGCATTGTGAAAATAATCTCATAGGGCAATCCCTGGTGGAAATTTAAGAAATGGAGGAAAGATTCAGCAAGAAGTGACAGGTAAGCTGAGACCATAATATGAGCAGGAGTGTCAGTCAAACATGGAGAGACAGCAAGAGGAAGGTCAGGAAGAGCAAGTGGAGGAAATTGCTGAGCCAAAGCTAAGAGACCACAGAGAATGTGTTTTGTTTATGAAAACAAAAAGAAATGTATCATGGCTGAAAGAAAGAGTGCTGGAAGAGAGTGTCAGGACCTGGAGGGATACATAAGCAAGAGCAGGCAATATAGAACCCTCCAGACATTTGCAAAACTCAATTTTGTATTTCCCTCTGTGACTATGAGATGTCACCCAAGGCTAATATGCAGCGAAGAGAAGTGATCAGATTTGGGTGATTTCCAAATGCTAGGTGCAGTCAAAGGGGCAAACTAAAAAAGTAACCCCTTTGCAGAATGACAATTAACTGGTATAGTTATTACTGTCATTGCATCTTCACTTGTGACTTTGGAAATCCAAGGAAGAAATACAAATTATCATCCATTCATACTCCCTTGTGCTTCCAGAGGACGTTTATTCCTGTATGGCAGAACCTGGCAGGTCAGGGATAAGGTCTGAAAAAAGAAAAAGGAAAAAAAAAAACCCACAAAAAACTGCTGGAAACCTAGCCCCAGGCTCCAAAAATAAACTAGGTTTGAGGAGTATGAAAAGGATAAAGGAAATGCATCTCCCAGTATGAACTGAAAGATTTTGCTGAACCCCCAGCCAGTTACCCTGCAGAGAGCAATGATGTCCAGCTGATGTCTACAGCAAACTCTGGGTGAGGTGGGATGTCTGGCTGGCTGGCTGGATAACTCATGCTGAGTCTTCCTGGTTTATGGTGCAGATGAAGCAATTATCCAGGTAATTGGATCAATGTTGATAATTTCAGCAATAAAGCTTGCTTTAGGAACTGAATAATCCTACTTGGCGCTCTACATTGATCCAATTAACTGTGTAATTGTCCTGGGCCTACTTGCACAGATTCTTTAGAGTCCTAGTCCATGACTGGTTTGGTTTCCTAAGAAGCTTGGAGAAATGGCAACCATTCTGTTTCATCTGACACATCTGTTGTTCTTGGAGCTGGGATTCTGGTTCAGCCTTATGACAAGAAAGCTATAAGGACAAATATCATAGAAACTGTATGTTTTTGATGGCTAGAAAACTAAAAATAAACCAATGATCCATCAACAACAAAAATGCAGTTTCTAGACTCCTGCTTTACTCATCTGCCCAATGGAAAATGTAACAACTGTTCTGATTTCCTTTTAGAATTGTCCTATAAGTATAATAAAATAAAGCAACACATTTTTTGTGGAGCAACTACTACTGGCCTCCACACTGAAGATATAGAACTGAACATATCTTCAAGAGCTCACCGTTTAGTATAAAGGTAAATAATAAAACATAAGTGATGATAGTTGTAGGACATAGGGACAATATCCAGAGTCCTGGTGTGGTACCATCTATGGGTTATTTTGCTGGACTGAAAAGTCAGTTTGAACCACAAGGTCAGTAGTTCAAACTTATCAGCCCCTTCTTGGAAACACTATACAGGGTGGCTATGGGTTGCAATAGACTGGACAGCACTTAACAACAGCAACATGGGGATAATAGGAAGTTATAACAACCTAACAAAGGGTCCCTTATCTAACAGGAGATGGGACTGAGGAGAAGTCAAAGAAGACATCTCAGCAAAACTGGCCCCTAAATAGAGTTTAAAAATGGGAATAGGCATGAGCCTGGTGAAGGAAGTAGGAAACATCACTACTGCCTAAGAAACCAGCAGGTATAAAGGCCCAGAGGTGACAAAAAGAGTGAAATTATTTTATAAAATTGCAAAAGTACCAGTATGACTGGAGTGGGAAATGTTTTATGGATATGTAGACCAGGTCTAGATCATGGGAGATGCTTGAATATTATTAATCTGGATTTTATCTTATGGCAATGGTAGACTGAATGGTTTCAAACAGGGGAAAGACAGGTCAGGTTAAATTTTGTAATCACTCACCCTGGTGTATCATGAAAGATGGGTTGAAAGAGTGAAAGAGCAAGGTTAGAATCAAAACGTGTAATTAGGAAGCTCAAAAGTAAGCAAGAACAGAAGTGCTTTGGAAAAACCCTGAAAGACTAAAGAAATGTTCTAATTGCTACTAGGTAGCAGTGAGACAAATGATTGATTATATCAATTGATATTTATCAAGGGCCTACTATGTGCTGGGCATTGGAGACAATGTTTCAGCCAGCTCCTGGAAACATAGAATTTAGAGTCTTAGTACTTACTCTTTTCTTCTGGCAGGGATCACACGTGGTCCAGGAGGACCAGCTGGACAGTTCACAATCAATAGGCATCAGGGTGACATCCACACTGCGTGTCTGTCTGTTCAGGGAAAGACTCTCATTGATTGCATTTGACTCAAGAGAATGTGGTCTTTCACCTCTACAAAAATACCACGAGAGAAGAGAGTTGAGTATCAGAAATGAATTAACTATACATCTAATCATCTATCCATCCTTTATATGTATATTCTGTTGTTGCTAAGTGCTATAGAGTCAGTTGCAACTCTTAATGACCCTCTACAGGGTTTCCAAGGAGCAGCTCATGAGTTTGAACCACCAAACCTGTGATCAAACTGACTTTGCAGTCCAGAGCATTAACCCACAGAGCCACACCAGGATTCTATATATACAGAGTCCTAGTGTGGCACTGCGGGTTAATGTGCTGGACTACAAACTCAAAATTCAGTTGGACTTTGCAAAGTCAGCTCGAGAAGATAAAGTCAGATATTACAACAAAATGTGCAAAGATCTGAGTCAGAAAACCAAAAGGGAAAAACATGCTCAGCATTTCTCAAGCTGAGGGAACTGAAGGGAAAATTCAAGCCTCAACTTTTGTTATTAAAGGATTCTTTGGGAAATTATTGAATGATGCAGAAAGCATCAAAAGAAGATGGAAGGAATAAACAGAGTCACTGTACCAAAAGGAAATGGTTGGTTTTCAACTGTTTCAAGAGGTAGCATATAATCAAGAGCCAATGATATTGAAGGAGGAAGTACTAGGTGCATTGAAGGAATTGGCAAAGAACAAGGCACCAGGAATTGATAGAATGAAAATTGAAATCTTTCAAGAAAGTGAGGCAGCACAGGATGCACTCACTTATCTCTGTCAAGAAATTTGGAAGACAACTATCTGGCCAACTGATTGGAAGAGATCCATTCCAATTGTGCCCATTCCAAAGAGAGGTAATGACCCAATGGGATGTGACAATCATCAGACAATATCATTATTATTGCATGCAAGTAAAATCTTACTAAAGGTAATGCAGAAATAGCTGCAAGCATACATTGACAGAGAACTTTCAGGGGCTCAAGATGGATTCAGAAGAGGCTGTAGAATGAGGGATATCATTGTTGATGTCCGATGGATCTTGGCTGAAAGCAGAGAATATCAGAAAGATATTTACCTGTGCTTTCTTGACTACACAAAGGCTTTTGGTTGTGTGGATCATGATAAGCTATGGAAAACATTACAAAATATGAGTATTTTGGAACACTTAATTGTGCCCATGAGGTACATGGACCAAGAGGCAGTTGTTCTAATAGAACAAAGGAACACTGAATGGTTTTAAATTAAGAAGGTGTACAGCAGTGTTCTAATCTTTTACCACACTTATTCAACTTGTATGCTGAGCAAATAATCTGAGAAGCTGGGTTATATGAAGAAAAATGTGGCATAAGGATTGAAGAAAGACTCATTAACAACCTGTGATATGCAGATAATACACTTTGCTTGCTGAAAGTGAAGAGGACTTAGAATACATAGTCCTTTCTTGTCTTTTTAATGACAAGGTCAGTGGTTGAAATTCACCAGCACTCCTCTGAAACCCAGTACTCTTCAGAAACACAGTACAGGAACTGACTCAACAGCACTTAACAACAACAAATATATATATATATATATACTGAGAAGGAGAGAGAGAGAGTCCTGGTGTGGTGCCGTGAGTTAGTGCGCCAGACTGCATAGCTGTTTGACCTGCATGGTCGGCAGTTCAAGCTTACCAGCTGCTCCTCGGAAGCCCTATACAGGGTAGCTATGGGTCAGAATTGACTCGACACTTAACAACAACAACAAAAAATATATATATATATGCAGAGAGACATTGAGAGAATGTCAAAATGTCCTGGTGTGACACTGTAGGGTAAGCACTGTACAACTAACCATAAGGCTGTAGGTTCACACCCACCAGCCACTCTTTGGAAACCCTATACAAGATTTCTATGAGTTAGAATTAACTTGATGGCACACTACCTCCACAACAACAACAATAACAACCCTTCATACAATGCTGTCTGTGATAGAATAGTATCTATCCATCTACAAAGAAAATCAGTTAATACCGTTATTATTCAAATTTATATAGTAGTAGTAATAGTTAGGTGCCATCAAGTCAATATGGACTCATAGCAACCCTATGCACAACAGAATAAAACACTGCCCAGTCCTGGGCCAACCTCACAATCATATATATCTGCCTACAAGGAAGATCAGTTAATACAATTATTATTCAAATTCAAATGCCAGCCAACAAAGTCAGTGATGAAGCAATTGAAGAATTCTAATAATTCTTCAGTCTGAAATTGATCAAACATGCAATCAAGCTTCATTGATAATTACTGCTGATTGGAATGTAAAGTTTGGAAACAAAGAGGAAGGAAAAGTAGTCTTAGTGAAAACAATAACATTTCATCTTGTTTGATTCTTCTGCAAATGAAATTCCAGTTTTACCAGTATCATTTGTTACAGAGACAATCTCTTCCACATTTTATGTGTTTTGGTCCTTTGTCAAAAATCAGCAGACCATGTGTGATGAATTTACTTCTGGAGTCTCAGTTTGGTTCCATTTTTTCTATGTGCTTTTCATTCTATCAGTACCAGAAAGATGGAAACAGCCTAAATGTCCGTCATTAGTAGAGTGGATAAACAAAATTTGATACAACCAATGGAATAGTATACAACATTGGAGGATAATTAATGACAAATCTGTGAAACACATCATAGCATGGATAAACCTGAAAGACATTACAGTCAGTCATCAAAAGATAAATATTATATTAGGCCACTATTGTAAAAAGTCAAGAAAGGAATTACACACTTAAAAGAAACATTCTTTGGTGGTTACCAGAGGTAAGAGGGAAGGGGGAGTAATTCATTAATTAGAGAGTAGATACAAGTTAACTTGGATTATAAGGAAGGCAATATATAACAACTCGGATAAGATATGCTCACTTGGAATGGTCAACCATTCAAGATCAAAAGGGAAGCATTTACTTCAGGAAACAGTTCAGAAGGGATGGGAAGGAGAGTGGAATGGAAACAAGAATCACAGAGAGGAAGTGGGATAACTGATGTTGCATGGAGGGGATTTCAATCTATTGAAATGAAGTGTGGTTTGTTGAATGTGAAATGGATGATCTTCTCTGTAAACCTTCACTCAATTCACAATAATAAAGTTGTTTTTTTAAAATGGCACTGGAGATCACATGATAGAATTTAATATGACCAATGATTCATTCATTGCAAATACCTTTTCAACAACATAAACAGCAACTACACATGTGGAATACACAGGATGGAATACATACATGTGAAAAGATGATGGCAAAGTCAATATCAGCATCCAAAACAAGATCAGGGACTGACTATGGAACAGACCATAAATTGTTCATATACAGGTTTAGGCTGCAGCAGAAGACAATTAAAGCAAGTCCATGAGAGCTAAAAATACCACCTTGAGTATATCTCACCTTAATTGAGATCATCTCAAGAAGAGATTTGACACACTGAACGCTAATAACAAAAGACCAGAGAAGTTGTGGGTTGACATCAAGAACATTATCCATGAAGAAAGCAAAATATCATTAAAAAGACAAGAAAGAAAGAAAAAAACAAATTGAATATCAATAAGACTCTGAAACTTACTCTTGATTATAGAATACTTTAAATGAATGGAAGAAATGATGCAGTAAAAGAGCTGAACAGAAAATATCAAAGGACAGCACCTTGAGAAGACAAAGTTTTATAATGAAATGTGCAAAGACCAAAAGGGACTTACACACTCAGCAGCTCTCAAGCTGGGAAAAAAAAAAATGAGGCTTGAATTGCAATATTGAAGGATTCTATGGGAAAAATAAGAGTATGGTCATTCTGTAGGATAAGCACTGGAAGGCAAACCATATGTTGACAGTTCAAGCTCACCAGCTCCTCCACAAGAGAAAGGTAAGGCTCCCATAAAGATTTACAATTTTGGAAACCCTATGTAGGGTCACTGTGAGTCAGAATCGATTGGACTGCATTTAACAACAACAGCAGTATGGGCAAAAGATTGAATGATGCAGGAAGCATCAAAAGAAGATAGAGGGAATATACACTCACTGTATCAAAAAGCGTTAATCTACTTTGAACATTTCAAGAGGTAGCATATGATCAAAAACTGATGATATTGAAGAAAGACATCCAAGTTGCACTGGAGACATTAGAGAAAATCAAGGGTCCAGAAACTGATGGAATATTAACGGAAATGTTTCAACAAATGGATGCAGCATTTGAAGTACTCACTTACCTATGCCAACTTATTTGGAAGACAACTACCTGGTCAATGGACAGGAAGAAAGCCATATTTTTGCACATTCTAAAGAAAGGTTGCCCTAGAGAATGCCTAAATTATAGAACAATGTCATTAATATCACATGCAAGCCAAATTTTGTTGAAGATAATTAAAAACTTATTGAAGCATTATTTTGACAGGGGGCTGCCAGAAATTCAAGCCGGATTCATCTAAGGGCATAATGTAAGGGAATATCATTGCTGATATCAGATGGATCTTGGCTGAAAGTAAAGAATACCAGTAAAATGTTTACTTGTGCTTTATTGATTCTGCAAAGGCATTTGGCTGTGTGGATCATAACTATCTGTGGATAACATTGCCAATAATGGCAATTCCCGAACACTTAACTATGCTTTCATGTAACCTATACATAGACCTATTGTTGTTGTGTGCCATGGAGTTGGTTCCGACTCATAGCGACCCTGTACAGGGTTTCCGAGGCTATAAATCTTTATGGAAGCAGAACGCCTCATCTTTCTCCCACAGAACAGCGGTTCGCAGCCCAATTCGTAACCACTACACTACCAGAGCTTCTTATACATAGACCTAGAGGCAACGATTCAGACACCACAACAGGATACTGAGAGGTTTAAAATCAAGAGAGATGTGCAGCATGACTGTACGTTTTCACCATATTTATTCAATCTGTATGCTGAGCAAATAATCTGAGAAGCTATACTATATGAAGAAGAACATGGCATAAGGATTGGAGGAAGGGTCATTAACAACCTTAGATAGGCAGGTGGCATAATCTTGCTTGCTGGAAGTGAAGAGGGATTGAAGCAGTTACTTAAGTAGATCAAATAATACAACCTTCAGTGTGGGCTATACCTCGATGTAAAGAAAACCAAGATCCTCACAAATGGGTTAATAAATAATATTTTGATAAATGGAGAAAAGATTGGAGTTGTTGAAGATCCCACAATAAACACTCATGGAAGCAGTAGTCAAGAAATTAAGCAGCATATTACATTAGGCAAATCTGCTGCCAAATAGCAAGGATGTCACTTTGAGGACTAAGGTGCTCCTGACTCAAGTCATGTTATTTTCAATAGTCTCATAGTGCATGTAAAAACTGATCAAGAAATCAGGTAGCCCTAGAAGAATTGATACAGTTGAGCTATGATGTTAACGAAGAATACTGACTATACCATGGACAGTCAGAAGAACAAAGAAATCTGTCTTGGAAGAAGTATTGCCAGAATGCTCCTTAGAAGTGAGGATGGCACTTCATTGGTCATGGTATCAGGAGGGGCCAACCCCTGGAAAAGGACATCATGCATGACAAATTGAAGGGTCAGTGAAAAAGTAATACCATTAGGGTCACCCGTGGTGGGCAGGTTTCAGCAGAGCTTCCTGACTAAGACAAACTAGAAAGAAGAAGAGGTGGAACACTTTTGAATGTTTAGCCACTGAAAGCCTTATGAATAGCAACAGAACATTGTCTGATGTAGTGTCCGAATATGATTCCTTCGGGCTGGAAGGGACTCAAAATACAACTGGAGAAAAACTGCCTCTTCAAAGAAGACTTGGCCTTAATGATGTGAATGAAGGACCTGTATTTAGGACCTGTATTTGCTGATGGAGCACAACTCAAAATGGTAAGAAACACATGCAAACATCCATTAATAATCAGATTGTGCAGTACACAAAGTATGAATTTAGAAAATTTGAAAGTTGTCTAAAATGAAATGGAACGCATAAATATCGCTGTTTTAGGCATTAGTGAGCTGAAGTGGACTGGCATTGGCTACTTGACTCAGATAATCACTTTGTCGGTTGTCTCACATTGCGTGGAAGGGGACCAGACAGACATCAATTCTCCAATCCCTTCAGGTTTCTAGGTAAGACCTATTTTATCCGTTTCCAAAATTGAGTCATTTGGGAGCGCGTCTCATAGTTTTTACCGTCTCAAATACATAGTATGTCACTCCAGACAAGGTCATTAACAATACATTCTCACTTGGCAAAAGTCCTAAAAGGAGGATAATATTAACTACAGTGAAATCCTTCTCCATGGTCACCCCAGAGACCAGAAAATCAATTGCCTAGTAAAGTTGGATCTTTAACTAAAGGTCAAAGACGCTACTGGAAATCACAGGTGGATACTTTGAAATGGTTAGTTGAGACAGGATGCTGCACATCAGCTGGGCCTTCAGAAAGTGCTCTTAACTACTAATTTGCCCGGATTTGACAAAACAATATTGTCTGTGATTTGGTTTCTCCTAAGTGTGTATTTGACAGCTCTGCAGGATATAACTCCTTCCTATTTCAACTACAAAACAACTACTTTGTGTTTTTAGCAACTATCAACCCAATTCAGGGGTCACAGTTAAGACTGAGTGGATAATTAATATGCACACACACTATTAAAAGTCACAGTCATTGTCCTTTCTAAGATTTGAAATCTTGTTAATGGGCAAGATGATCACTTATAGAAGGAACTTGGAAAAAAGTAGTTATTACCACCAACGCTCTCATTTTTGCACCCGATTTTCATTATGGAGGGGCAATATAATGAAGCAATCAGCTGAATAAATAGTATGTTTGTCAATTACATTGGATAAGATGTGCGTGGTTTATTAGTGCTACAAAATGCAAATCTAAAAGAAAGGCTAGTATTTAATTGTGTCTTGAATTCCTTAAATAGTAGAGCATTAAAAAAAAAAAAATCAGTCACATCAGGACTCCTGTGTACAGTTGCAACACATATTTTTCACACCTATGAATTTCTTTAGAAATAACCAAATGTACATTTTGACAGATTCACTTGATTGTTCTCATTTAATATCCTATTTATCTTTAATTTGGAAAAATTAAACATGCCCTGGTGTGGCGCTATAGGATAAGCACTGGACTGCCAACTGCACCAACTGCAAGGTTGTTGGTGGGTTGCAAACCCAACAGCTGCTCTTTGGAAACCCTGCATAGGGCTGCTATGAGTTGGAATCAACTCAATAGCACTTAGCAACAACATAGAAGCATAGAAAATAAAATAGTAAACATACCCATGTACTTACAACCTGCATTGGCAATTGCTAACATTTTGACATATTTTCTTCAAGTTTTATTTTTAATAATAAAAAATATTTAAATGATTCCCTATACACTTGACATCTTCATTTTACACCAGCTAAGTTCCATTCCCCTTCTCTCCTCTTCAGAAGGAATCACCATGAATTTGATACCCTTCTTATCCTTTAAAAATATGTCTACATATGTTCACATGTACACAGCATATATGATTGCTTTGTGTGTGCTTGACTCCTAGTGTACAAACATTCTACAACTTGCTTTTGTCTACCAGTATTGTGTTTCTGAATCATATTTATGCTGATGTACAAAAAGGTGGAGTTTGTTTCTTTTACTAGACTGTCCCACAATAGAGAATACATTATGTTTAACTTACTTTTTTTCATTTTGGAGAGCATTTATATTTTCCAATATTTTGTCATTGCAACTAATGCTCCAATAAACACCCTTCTGCAGATCCTTGGAACATGTGTTGCTTCTGCTAATGAATTGACCAGGATGCACCTTTCCTTGAGGTGCATGAAATGCTATTTCCAGCGCTAGGACATTTTTCACTGAGTCCACAGCTCCCACTCTTTCTAATGGGTGTCTCTGATCAAAATGAAGATGGATCCATCTAGTACAGCAGGATTAGGTCAGCAGTAAATTGCAAGCCATCAACTTATATAGATGGGGTGTGTCAATATATTTTGGCTTTCTGTAGAAATGTCCTGACACAACAACTTTCTTGTCACACACAATTTGTTAGGCAGCTGCATCCCCTTTGCAAATAGCATCCTTCCTCTTTGCTAGAAGGGGCAGCGTTAGGGTGGCAGGTTTTCAATTTCTCTTCTCTCTGTCCTTTGCTGTGGTAGACATGAAATTTAAAGCTACATCTCAAGGCAACAAATTGTGTGGCCCAGAGGTAGAGAAATGGCAGAGGAGTCCAACATGTCAGAAACACAAAGCAGGTGGGAGAGGGTATTATGGGAGAGGCAGAAAGATGAAGGGAGATCTGGAATCAGTAAAAAATATATATGTATTTGAATCCATATTCTAATTATTTTGAATCTTTGAACAATTCCTATTTTAAACCCATATTCTGCCATGTATCGAGAAGTCCTAGTGTAGTGCTGTAGAGATAAGCACTAGACTGCTAATCACAAAGTTGATCTTTGAAACCCACCAACCCACTCCTCAGAAACCCTATACAGGGATGTTTTGAGTCAGAATTGACTCGACAGCCCTTAACAACAACAATTGAGTTGCTGTGGGACATTGCCTCTCCATACCTCAAAGCTGGCAGCAATTTCATTGACTTTAGCAGTGAGGATTAGAGGAGCTGTGTGGATTGTTGTTGTTGTTGTTGTTATTAGATGCCCTCAAGCAGGTTTCTACCCAATCCTGAACCATCCTCACAACTGTTATGTTTGAGACCATTGCTGCTGCCACTGTGCCACTCCATCTTATTGGGAGTATTCCTCTTTTTTGCTGACACTCACTTTACCAAATATGATGTTCTTCTCCAAGAACTGGTCCTCTTGATAATATGTCTGAAGTATGAGGGATCAGGTTCCGCCATCCTAGCTTAGGGAATATTTTGGCTATACTTCTTCCAACACAGATTTGTTTGTTCTTCTGTTAGTCCATGGTACTTCCAATAACCTTTATCAACACCATTCTTCAAATGCATCCATTTTTTTTTTTTTTTCTAACGGTCTTCCTTATTCACTATCCAACTTTCACATGCATACGACAAAATTGAAAATGCCATGGCTTGGGTCAGGCTTATCTAGTCCTCAAACCGACATTATTGTTCTTTGTAGATTTGCCCAATGCAACACAATGTTTGGTTTCTTGACTGCTGCTTCCATGAACATTGATTGTGGATCCAAGCAAAATGAAGTCTTTGACAACTTCTAACTTTTCTCCATTTATCATGATGTTATTGATTGGTCCAGTTGTTAGGATTTTTATTTTCTTTGCAATGAGGTGTAACCCATACGTAAGATTGTAGTCTTTGTTCTTCCTCAGTAAGTACTTCAAGTCCTCTTAACTTCCTGAAAGCAAGATTGTGTCATCTGCATCTTACAGATTGTTAATGAATTTCCAATCCTGTTGCCATGTGCTTCATATAATCCAGCTTCTTGGATTATTGTCTCATATAAATTGGAATAAGTATAGTGAAAGGATAAAACCCTGATGCACACCTGTCCTGATTTTAAACCATTCAGTGTC
This sequence comes from Chrysochloris asiatica, assembly GCF_000296735.1. Lineage (NCBI taxonomy): Eukaryota > Metazoa > Chordata > Mammalia > Afrosoricida > Chrysochloridae > Chrysochloris > Chrysochloris asiatica. The sequence goes on from NW_006408544.1 coordinate 24,588,073, forward strand.
CCATTGTTCTGTTAGAATGACTGTCTCTTAGTCTATACACAGCTTCCTCATGAGCACTATTAACTGTTCTGGAATACTCATTCTTCCCAATGCTATCCATATGTTATGATCCCCGCAATTGAATGCCTTTGCATAGTCATTAAAACACACATAGACATTCTTCTGGTAGTCTTTGATTTTTGCCAAGATTCATCTAACATCAGTAATGATATCCCTCATTCCACATCCTCTTCTGAATCTGGCTTGAATTTCTGGCAGCTCCCTGTTAATGTACTGTTGCAACCATCTTTAATTATCCTCAGCAAAATTTTACTTACAAATGATATTTAATGGTATTGTTTAATGATTTCTGCATTCCTTTTGGCCACCTTTTTTTGGAATTGGGCACGAATGAGGATCTCTTCCAATCAGTTGGCCAGGTAGCTATCTTCCAAATTTCTTGTCATAGACAACTGAGAGCCTCCAGTGCTACATCAGCTTGGTGAAGCATCTTAATTGGTTTCCATTAATTTCTGGAGCCTTGGTTTTTACCAATGCCTTCAGTGCATCTTAGACTTCTTCCTATAATATTATCTGTTCTTGATCATATGCTACCTCTTGAAATAGTTGCACATAGAGCCATGCTTTTTGGTAAAATGACTCTGTGTAGTCCTTCCATCTTCTTTTAATGTTTCCTAGGTCATTTAATATTTTGCCTAAAGAATTCTTCAATATCACAAATCAAGACTCGAATTTTTTCTTCAGTTCTTTCAGCTTCAGAAATGCTAAGCATGTTCTTTTCGGTTTTCTAACTCCAGGTCTTCACATATTTCATAATACTTTAGTTTATATTCTTGAGATGCCCTTTGAAATATTCTGTTCAGTTATTTTTCTTCCTCATTTCTTCCAGTGGTATTAGCTGTGTAGATTAGAACTGATATATCTAAGTGCCTTCCTCGGAGTGGTCATCATTATCGATAGCTTTTCTCACAATGTGAAGATGATTTCACCTGACTGCATTACAGCAGTAAACAAAAACTAAATCTTTCTTAGCTAATATGAAGGCAGTTTTAGCATTATCTGAGTCCTGGTGTGATGCTATAAAATAAGCACTGAACTGTTAACAGAAAGGTAAACAGTTAAACCCAACCGCCACTCTCAGAAATACTATACAAGGTGGCTATGAGTCGGAACTGATTTGACAGTATACAACAACAAGTTCTATCTGTAGTAGAACTGAAGACTATTCCACTTTGAATATAGCATTCAGATGGAGCCATATTCAGAGCTGCACCATGAGGATTATGGCTGTTGTTAAGGTGTTTAGTGTCATTGTTGGTTCAGACTCATAGGGACCCTGAATAGGGTTTTCAATGAGCAGTAGGTGGGTTTGAACCACCAACCTTATGGTTTGCAATCCATTGCTTATCCTACAGCACCATACCAGGAGTCTATGAGAATTATGAGTAGGCTAGAATGCTCAGTCTAGATTCAGGTGAGGGTTTGAATCTCTGGTCTTAGTGAACAGAGTGAATCTCTTCTTTTAAAGCATCAGTTAGCTCTTCCACATGGTGAGAATAGAGATAGTACACCCTCATGACATTGTTATGAAGATGAAACATTTTCCCAAGTTGTACTCCACTCACCCACTCGAACGTCCACTTTCAATTACAGAGTGAACTTCCTCATATGTAAATCTCATCATGTTGCTCCTTTCCTTAAAATCCTTAATGGCTCTGCTTTGCCTACAGGATAAATTTCCTTAGCTGGCACACTTCTCACCAGTTACTGTAAGGTTGATTCTGACTCATGAAGATTCATGTTCCTCAGAGTATAACTGCTCCATAGGATTTTCTCTGGTAGCGTAGTGGTTACGAATCGGGCTGCTAACCTTAAGGTTGGCAGTTCAAAGCTACCAGCTGTTCCACGGGAGAAAGATGAGGTTTTCTGCTCCTGTAAAGATTTGCAACCTTGGAAACTGTTGCGGACAGTGTAAGACTGGTCAGAGGTTCGAGGCCCTATAGGCCCGAGTGTAACAAATGAGGCCACTGGCAGTTAATGGCAAATTGCTTTCATCTTAATATTCAGTTATATATATTAAATTAATACACGGAGCCTTTGA
>NW_006408544.1:24590769-24594713 GCF_000296735.1 Chrysochloris asiatica
TTCTGTTTGTCTGTGTATTCTTTCGCTATCCCTATCGCCGCTGGATCTCCCCTCCTCATGAACCAAACACTCGTGACAACTATGTCGAGGGCAAACCCCGGCAGGAAACCACTTGCAGGATCACTATGAGTCGGAACCGACTCCATGGTACTTAACAACAATGACATAGGTTTTCAACGGCTGATTTTCAGAAGTAAATTGTCACGCCTTTCTTCTGAAGAGATTCTGTTGTTCTTATTGTTGTTAAATGTGTTTAAGTAGATTCGCACTCATAGCAACCTTGCATAGTGTGGGTCTTAACTGCTGACCTTGTAGTTGAGTGTTTATCCTACAGCACCACACCGGCACCAAGGCTTTCAGTGGACTCAGACCATCAAAACTTTGGTGCACAGCCAAGCACACTTTTTGCCCACCCAAGAATTTTAGCTGGCACACTTGTTGTTGTTGTAAAGTGCCGTCGAGTCGGTTCCGACCCATAGTGACCCTGAACAGGGTTTCAGAGGCTGTAAATCTTTACGTGAGCAGAACGCCTCATCTTCCTCTCGCAGAGCAGCTGGTAATTTTGAACTGCTGACCTTGCAGTTCACAGCCCGATTTGTAACCACTACACTACCAGCTGGCACACTAGTAACCCCTAACTCTGTTTCTGACCTGATTCCTCCTTACTTAATCCCTTGTAGCTGTCACTTGGATTTGTGCTCAAGGCTGATTTATGCGTATTTGAGACTTCAGGAATAAGTCCAGCTCTTTCATACCTCCATACTTTTCCAGTGCTGCTGTCTTTGCCTGGAGCACCCTTTTTGCCACCTTAGTCATTTGCCAAGCACCTACTCATGTAAAGACTCAACTCAAAATTCATGGAGAGATTCAATTCAAACATGATGTCTTCTGGAAGCTTTTCTAGACTCCCACTTGAGTAGGACTGTTTACTCCCTCATTTGTTTTCTCTCTGGTCTTGCCATCTCTTGCAATCGTACACATAGTATATGTGCATATGCTGGCTTTTTTACGGAGAGAATGAGGTCTTGGATCTGTTTCATCTCTATACCCTCAGGAGGGAACTTTGCATGGAAGAATAATGCTGCTGGTGGCATTGCTATGGTTACCTTAAAGTTTCAATTCCAGATATATTCTCTTTGGGTCCTGAATGTTTTTCTGTGTACATTTAGTACACACAAAGATGTGTCTTGGAAATTTAGTTAATCTTGGGTTCAAGTTAGGGATTTTAATAATCACAGTAGCCATTAAATTCCCAGTGGATAATGGGTACTCACAGCCTGATTCCAGAGGTCATGCCCAATGGAGTCTGCACACTCACCAGAACTGAGGTCAGAGGGGGTGTCCTATACTCCATGTACTGAGTGAGCAGCCTGCACTCAGATAGCACTTGTAGGTTGAATAAGAGAATGGCACGAACTCTCCCTCTCCATAGGAGTACTCACAGAGAGACCTGGGGAGCCCCAAGGACTTCAACATCTGGTGGTAGGGGTGTGTCATGCATGACCTAGGAGGGCCCCCCAATTTCCAAGTCGTTGTTGCTTCTTTCACTGGGGCTTAAGTTTGAGCTTTTATCCAAGTATTTTTCTTAGCTTGGTTTGTAGTCTATTAATAGATACAAGGGAGTCCTGGTGTGGCACTGTGGATTAATGTGCTGGACTGCAAAGTCAGTTGGTGCCACAAGATCAGCAGTTCAAGCTTACCAGCTGCACTTTGGAAACCCTATACAGGGTCGCTATTGATCAGAACCGACTCGAAGGCACTTAACAACAACAAAAATAGATACAAGGAGTCCTGGTGTGGCACTGTAAGATAAGCCCTGGACTGAAAGATTGGTTTGAACTACAACGTCTAAGGTTTAAACTCACCAGCCACTCCTGGGAAACCATATTCAGGGTCGCTGTCAGTTGGAACTGACTCAATGGCACTTAACAATAACAACATATACAAGAACATGATGGATGTAGCAGTTTGAAAATTTCCCCAAAAAAGGTATGTTGAAGTCCATCTCCTACTTCCTGTGAGGGTTACCTCATTTGGAAACAGGGTCTTTGCAGATGTACTCAAGTTAAGATGTAGTCATACTGGACTGGGATGGGTCCTGAACTCAATGAATGATGTCTTGACAAGAAGAGGAGAGGGCACACAGAGAAGAACATGTGAAGATGGAAGCAAAGATGAAGTGATACAAATCAAAGAATATCAAAGGTTGCTGAAAACCATCAGAAGCTAGGAGAGAGGTATGAAACAGATTCTCCCTCAGAACCTTCACAAGGAGCTAATCCTGCCCACACTTGCTTTTAGATGTCTAGCCCCCAGGACTGTGAGTAAATACATTCCTCTTGCTTAAAGACACCCAGTTTGCAGTATTTTGTTCCACCAGCCCTAAGAAACTAATACAATGAAACAAATCAGTTAGCACTTAACTTCTGGGAACATATGGAATGTGTGTGTGTGTGTGTGTGTGTGTGTGTGTGTGTGTATGAGAGATAGAGAATGTGAGAAACTGAAGGATTTGATGCAGTGGGTCATTCTAATATATTAAAATCACTGATAAGAATTGGCTTGTATTTTGCATATATAACAAACCTTCTTTTGCATAAAGAATCACACCATGGCTTTGTTCAGAATGCAGAACGAATATCCTATTCTTCTCAGCATGACAAAATACAGTTAAACATGTCACTTCCTTACAAGAACTTTTGTTGAAGTCAGCCGCTTGGCTCCACAGTAATTTGAAGAGAGTTGTTGATATTATTTTATCAGATGCATGCAAATTGCTTCAAGAGATGTTCCTCATTCAATAGGCACACCACAAAGAGACGGCCATCATTATGAGCCATTATATTCCCTGTCATATTATTGATCATTTGGAGCCATCACTTACCTGTAGCCAGGCAAACAGAGACAAGTCAGAACAGCATAGAGAAGTAACAGCTCTGCTGACACCCTCCAAGCCCATGCCTTGGGTGTCTTCATTTCCCTGGGTGACAGAAGGTCCAGCTGAGGGACTTAGGAAAGGCCTGCTCTGTCAGTGTCACTGTCCACTTCTGTCCCCTCAGAGCAAACAGTCCAGCAGAGTAAACAGAAAATAACCAGTGACTGGAAGTTTCTTAGACTTTGCACAGAGGGAAGACGTACCCGTGACTCTGGAAACCAATGAAAATGATAGAAAATTGCAGCAACTTGATTTTAAACATATTGTAATAGACTTTTGGATAAGCAGTGGAGAGGACAGGCTGCTAGAGGGGAAGTAAGCAGTGTGGGCTCTGGATCCAGACAGCCTGGGTGCAAATCATTCCTCTGCTTCTTACTGAATTGGCTTAGACAAGTTCTTTTATTTCTGGGCCTCAGTATCTTCATATGCAAAATGCTATAGTTGTTAGTTGTTCCTCATATTAATTGTACCTAAAACACAAAACACAAGCTCTACTGTTTGGACCATCCTGTTTGCTATCCAGTGTCATCAGGCCAAGCACAGGATGCTGGGACTTGCACTTTGACACAATTGATTGTGGTAGCTAATCATTTGTAAACAAGCAGAGAATTTGATTTCAAGAGATCCACGTCCTTCTTCATGTTTATTTGCTTTTAAGAGAAGATGAGATTCTCTAGGAAATGGGTTCCCTCTCATCTCATCATCCTCACTTACTCAAATAAAGACCTGAAAAAGTTAAAGAAAGCAGTTACATTCTCTCACCTCCAAAATGTATGTAGTTTCCTCTGCTTAAACTATGTGCCATTTGACTAAAAGGTGGTGGTGGTGTGCTGGGACGTCGGTTCCGACTCATAGTGACCCTGCATAGGGTTTCTGAGGCTGTAAATCTTTACGAGAGCAGAAAGCCTCGTCTTTCTCCCATGGAACAGTTGATAGTTTAAAACTGCTGAACTTGAGGTTAGCAGTCCAACTCATAACCATTGTTGTTGTTGTTGCCAGGTGCCATCGA
>NW_006408544.1:24595673-24598650 GCF_000296735.1 Chrysochloris asiatica
TGCATCTCAATTCAAGAAAACAAAAATCCTCACCACTGGACCAATAAACAACATTCTTATCAATGGAGAAAAGATTGAAGTTGTCAAGGATTTCATTCTTCTTGAATCAACTATCAACATTCGCTGAAGCAGCAGTCATAACCATTACTACTCATTATTTGGACTTCATCACAATGTTATTCCTTTGGTTCTTTGTTTATAGGCTGTATTAGGTCTCCTGGAAGTTCAACCTCATAGTGCTTCTAACAGCCTAATATGCTGTTCTGTTGAGGCCAGAAGGATGGGAGTGTCAAGCTAGTGTAATAATAGCACACATATATTTTTGTGTGGACAGTATTAAAAATGTAACAAATACCCAAGGAGAATGAATGCTATGTGATGACCGAGTTGGACATTGGAGTGACGTATCTAAAAGTCAAGGAATTCCAAGGACTGTTAGTAACGAGTCAACACTATAAGGGGTAAGAAAGGGTTCTTTCCTAGAGCCTCAAAGTCTGTACCTCAATTCCAGATTCCAGCCTCCATTCCAAAGGAAGGAAACCCAATAGAATGTGGATATTATTGATCAATATCATTAGTATCACACACAAGCCATTTTTTGCTAAAGATAATTAAAGAACAATTACAGCAGTACATTGACAGGGAAAACGTGGATTAAGAAGAGGATGTGGAATGAAAGATATCATTTGCTGATATCAAATGATTATTAGCTGGAAGCAGAGAATTCCAGAAAGATGTTTACTTGTGTTTTATTGACTATGCAAAGGCATTTGATTGTGTGGATCATAATAGACAATAGATAACATTGCAAATAATGGGAATTCAAGAACACTTAGTTGTGCTCACGAGGAACGTGCACAAGAGGCAGTCATTAGAACAGAACCAGGAGATACTGAATGGTTTAAAATGAGAAAATGTGCACACTAGGGTTGTATCCTTTCACCATATTGATTTAATCTGTATGTGAAGCAGATTTAATAAATCTGAGAAGGAGAATATACGGAGAAAATAGCCACAGTACTAGAGAAACTTCCCTCAGTAACTTGTTTTATGCAGACGACACAACCTTGCTCGCTGAAATTGAAGAGGACTTGGATCTCTTATTGATGAAGACTACAGCCTTCAGGATATATTGCACCTCAATGTAAAGAAAACAAAAATCCTCACAACTGAACCAATAAATAACATTCTGATAAATGGAGTAAAGATTGAAGTTATCGAAGATCTCACTTTACTTGGATCCACAATCAACAGTCATGAAAACAGAAGTCAAGAAATCAAAGGGCATATTGCACTGAGCAAATCTGCTGCAAAAGATCTCTTTAATCTGGATATTAGACAGTATGTTGTTGTTGTTATGTACTGTGGAGTCGGTTCTGACTCATCGCGACCCTGTACAGAGTTTCTGAGGCTGTAAATCATTACGGGAGCAGAAAGCCTCATGTTTCTCCCATGGAACAGCTGGTAGCTTTGAACTGTTGACCATGAGATTAGCAGCCCAATTCGTAACCACTATAAGTTCCATGAAATCATTTGGTCTAGCCCTGCCAAGGTAACTGCAGTTCCAGTCATCATATTGTTGTTATCGCTGTTGTTAAGTGTTGTTGAGTCAGTTCCAACTCACAGTGACCCTGTTTAGGTTTTCTGAGGAGTGGCTAGTGAGTTTGAACCACCAACATTACAGTTCAAACCAACCTTGTAGTCCAGTGCTTATCCTCCAGTGATACAATGTTTGACCAAATAGAGCAGGCTAATTTTAAATTGATAATTTCATATGGCTCATGAATGATGTTATACATTTTGGCAGAAAAAAAGGTTCCCTACCTATCCTTTAAAGTGTTAAAAAAGCAAAGATGTAACTTTGATGACTAAAGTGAGCCTGACCCAAGCCATGGAATTGTCAGTCACCTTAAATGCATGTGAATGCTGGACAGTGAATAAGAAGGACTGTAAAAGAATTTATTTGAATTACAGGTTGACAAAGAATATAGTAATAACCATGCACTTCTAGAAAAACAAACAAATAAATCTTGGAAGAAATATATCCAGAAAGCTCTTTAGAAGCAAAGAGACTGTCTCATGTACTTTGGACATGTTATCAGGAGGGATCAATCCTGGAAAAGGACTTCATACTTGGTAAAGTGTAAGCTAGAAAAGGAATACACCCCCCTCCCCCAATGCAAAAAATAGCACAATGGCTGGTGTTGTGTTATGGGTAAAGCACTGGACCCCCAAGGTAAGTTTGAATCACAAAGTCATGGTTCAAATTCACCAGCCACTCCACGGAAACTCTATACAGGGTCGCCATGAGTTAGAACAGACTTTTCAGCACTTCATAAAAACAACAACAGATATGTTGGATCCTTCCCCCTGTGTTTGTGAATGTAATCCTGTTTGGGTTTCCCTTGTTCTGTTACCCAATAGGGTGGTTCATTAAACAAGTAATGTTTAAATTGTGTTTTGCAGAGGAAAACACCATATGAGGCTACAGCTATAAGCCAATGAGTAGAAAGAAGTATCAAGGAACACCTGAGGCTGCCAGGGGGAAAGGGAAAAGGAATGACCTTCAACTAGACATTGTTAGTTGCATTGGAGTGAATTCAAGCTCTAGCTGAACCCACATGTGTCAGAGAAGATCTTCCATCCATAGGGTTCCCAAGGCTGTGACCTTTCAATGCCGATTGTTAGGACTGTCTTCTGAGTAGGCTTTAGGTGGGTTTGAATCTCTAACTTTTCAGTTAGTAGTTGAGCACTTAACCATTTGTGCTACCCCAGGACTTCATCAACAATACCAATGCCCTGCATCAGACTCCTAGCTTCAGAACTCTGATACAATACATTTTTGTGCATAATTAATACCATGTAATGTCAGTGATATGCCGATGACACAACCTTGCTTGCTGAAAGAGAAAAGGACTTAAAAATATTTACTGATAAAGATCAAAGAACACAGCCTTCAGTATGGATTACATCTCAA
>NW_006408544.1:24599810-24601149 GCF_000296735.1 Chrysochloris asiatica
TCACAATCTGCTTTCATAAAGCTTACTTATTGTTATCAAGTTGTTTCTGTATCATAGTGACCCTATAGGACACAGTAGAGCTGCCCCACATAGTTCCCAATGCAATAATCTTTACAGAAACAGAAGACCCCATCTTTCTGCAGGGGTGCCGCTGATGGGTTTGAACAGCCTTTCTATTCAGTTAGCACTGAAGCTCTTAGCTACTGTGCCACCAGGGTGCTTTCCATAAAGATTACAGTCAGAAAACACTAGAAGGCAGGTCTACTCTGTCACCGGGGGTCGCTACATGTCCAAATTGACTAGATGGTACTTGGTGACATACACCATTCATTGTTGCTTGAGCATAGCATTCAGCATGAAGAGTGGAAAGAATGAGATGGGAGAGGCAAACAGGAGCCCTATCGGTAGGGTCTGATGGGCAGTGCTAATGATATAGATTTTATCTAAGTACAAGGGGGAGCTATTGAAGGGAGTTAGGAGTGGGAGGAGAGGGCTGCTTTCTTTGTTGGAGAAATGACTCTCACTGCAGTGCAGAGAATGGATTAGAGGGAGGCAAATTGGAGCAGGGAGACCCATCAGGAAGCTGTTATAATTGTCCACTGAGAGCTGATGAAGATCCAAATTAGGACAATCATAGTAGGGATGGAGGAGGGCAAAAACATAATATCAGCTTTACGTTATTGTGAGAGGTAAATAGCATACTATTTGTGGAGGGCTTTGTAAATTATGCTGTTTTGCACAAAGGTGGGATTATTATGACTGAGATTATGGTTTTCTGTGAAGGAATTATATTAAATCCCCCAGGGCTAAGCTTGGCAGCTATTCAGAGCAGCCCCACTCAACACAACAGATTTCTTTCTTCATCATCCATATTCCTGTGGCTTAAATTGAGCAGGTTTGTCCACATTTAGATGACATTCTTATCTTCCAGGCTCACTTTCCATGGATTCTAGAGGGCATTCATTAGCCCTCTCCTATTTTCAAGTTTTAATCAGCATCTTGGAATCCCAGGCCCCCACAGTTTTCACTGTAGTTTCTTCCGGGAAGCCTGCGGTACCTGATATAAGAAAACCAGTACTAGACAGTTGTGATTACTGTCTCTTCTGACATGGTCTTATGAAGAACATTGGAACTCCTTATGCAAGGAAACTAGCACATCCTCTTCATTTAAAATGTAGGCCTATTGAAATAATTGTTCAATAATTAATAATTGAAAGTCTTTTCGACACTACACCTCAACATAAAGAAAACAAAAATCCTCACCACTGGAACCAGTAAATAACATCATGATAAATGGAGGAAAGATTGAAGTGGTCAAAGGCTTCATTTTGCTTGGATC
>NW_006408544.1:24601904-24604760 GCF_000296735.1 Chrysochloris asiatica
CATCAGAGAAAGATGAGGCAGTCTGTTTTCCTAAAGATTTATTGCCTTGGAAATCCTATAGGGCAGCGTAGTGGTTACGAATCAGACTGCCAACCTCAAGGTCAGCAGTTCGAAACTACCAGTGGTTCCACAGGAAAAAGATGAGGCTTTCTGTTCTCGTAAAGATTTACAGCCTCGGAAACCCTGTGCAGGGTCACTATGAGTCGGAACCGACTCCACGGTACTTAACAACAACAACAACTCTATCCTATAAGTCACTAAGAGTTAGAATCCTGTCAATAGCAGTGGTATAGGATTTCACAGACTAGTGAGAGGGGCAGGCAGAGCAAATGAGTATTACATTGTGATTCACAACTGTAACACAAAGATGTGTGGGTGGACTGAATGGATAGTCTTTGGAGGACTATCTGGGTAAACGGTGAAACCTAAAGGAAACAATAAATGACTCTTTTCTCAATCTGAAAAATAAAAATAAATAAATACAAGGAAAAAGATCTTGCAAGTTAATTAAGGGTCTCATCCTTTTGTAGCAAAGAGGACAACTGTTGACCAACTCCATACCCCTTTCCTTTTAGGCACCTAGCTACTCTCTGTTTCCCAGGTTCTCACAAAGGATCTTGTGGTCCTTTGACTAAAGTATGAATAATGTGTAGGGAGAAGCGAGGTGTGCCATTTTAGGCTGTTGTTGTTGTTAAGTGCCATCGTGTAGGTTCCAACTCATAGCAACCCTACATAGGGTTTTCACCAGAGCAACTGGTGAGTTTGAACTGCCAACCTTGTGGCTCAAACTGACCTTTTGGTCTAGTGCATTATCTTACAGTGGCACACTAGAACTCCATTTTAAGTATGACCATGAAACACCTCCATGTACAATTCTACATTCTCTCTTTTTCCCTATCTGTCAGCTACATTGGATGACCAGGGTGACTTTGTAAAGCCTGGGTGGACGAGAGCAGCACCTCTGGCAGTGTGGGTCTTGAAATGACTGCCTGGAGCAGAATCCTCCATACTGCTACTGATTCGACTATACAAGTGAGAAATGGACTTCTCTTATTAGAGCACTAAAATTTCAGGGCTATTCTGGCATGTTGTTGTTGTTGTTGTTAAGTGCTGGCAAGTGAGTTCCAACTCATAGTGACCCTGTATAGGGTTTCCAAAAAGCACCTGGTAGGTTTGAACTGCCAACCTTTTGGTTTGCAATCCAGTGCTGATGCCACAGTTCCATACCAGGAGTGGCTAATATTGCTGTTATTGTTGTTGTTAAGTGCCACCAAGTTGGCTCAGATTTCATAGCTACTCTGTATAGGGTTTCTAATCTCCACAGAAGAAAGCCTCACCTTACTCCTATGGAATAGCTGGTGGACCTGAACTGCCAATGTTATGGTAAACAGTTCAATGCTTATCTTAGAGAGTTACAGCCGTCTACTAGCTAGCCTTATTCACAGCTCTCACAGCTAACATATTACTTAAACAAGTAATACACTTTTTCCCATAAATTCCATTCCCTGCTTCAAAGAATTGGCAAGCGTTCACTGAGAAGGAACCACGGTTGAAAGCACTCATCAAAGTAGCCAATGTCTGTAGCACAGATCTGATACGGCCAGAAAGGTAGCATCTCTTTAGCAGAAGTAGGGGCAGTGGTGGTTCAGTGGTAGGCTTCTTGCCTTCCATGCTGGTGCAATTCCTGGTCAATGCACTGCATGAACAGTCCCTCAGTGGATGCTTGTGCAACGCTATGATTTTGAACGCATTTCAGTGAAGCTTCCAGACAAACACCTGATTATCTACTATACAAAATCAGCTAAAAAAGGAAAAAACAAAACAACTCCGTGGATCACCATGGTCTGATCTGCAAAATATTATGGAGACGGTATAGTAGAAACAGGTAGAGTTTTAGTCCCTTATATGCAGTATTGTCAGGAATCAGGGGCTGACTCGATGGCAGGTTATAACAAGTTAGTAGAGAACGCTCACTGTCCACCCCAGGGTTTGGTTTGTTGTTTGTGTAGACATGTATAGGTATGCACTAGACCACAAAGTCAGTTTGAATTGTAGAATTGGTGGTTTAAACCCACCAGCCATCCTCAGAAACCCTACATAGGGTCACTATGAGTCAAAACCAACTCAAAGGCACTCAAAGTATATACATAACAACAACATTATGTATATACTTGTCTATAAAATGCCAATATGTATTTAAAATTAGGAAAAGTGGGCACCAGGGTTGTATTATTTCACCATACTTATTCAATCTTTATGCTGAGCAAATAATCCAAGAAGCTGAATTATATGAAGAAAAATGCATCATCAGGATAGGAGAAAGACTCATTAACAACCTGCAATGTTCAGATGATACAGCCTTGCTTGCTGAAAGCAAAGAGGACTAAAAACACTTACTGATGAAGATCAAAGACCACAGCCTTCTGTATGGGTTGCAATTCAGTGTAAATAAAACAAAAATCCTCACCACTGGACCAATACATAACATCATGATAAATTGAGAAAAGGTTTACATTATCAAAGACTTCATTTTGCTTGGATCAAACATGAACACTCATGGAAGTAGCAGTCAAGAAGTCAAACAACGTATTGCATTAGGCAAATCTGCTGCACAAAACCTTTGTAAAGTGTTCAAGAGAAAACATGTCAGTGTATGGAGTAAAGTGTGCCTGACCCAAGCCATGGAATTTTCAATATGCTCATATGCATGTGAAATTTGGACAGTGAATAAGGAAGGCCATAGAAGGGTTGATACATTTGAATTATGGTGTTGGAGTGGAATATTAAAAGTACCATGGACTGCCAAAAGAACAGACAAATCTGTGTTGGAAGAAGTACAGCAAGAATCCTCCTTGG
>NW_006408544.1:24605731-24607928 GCF_000296735.1 Chrysochloris asiatica
TAGCGTAGTGGTTACGAATCAGGCTGTGAACCTCAGGATCAGCAGTTCAAAACTACCAGCAGTTTCCGCGGGAGAAAGATGAGGTAGAAAACTTGAAGTGTTCAAAGAATATCTCATGAGCACTGATCTTCCCCTACAACATCCAGGTGACAGAAGAAATCCAAGTTTGTTCCAAGGTAAGAAGTTAACTGGAGCACAGAGAGGAGAGCAACTGGACAACCTTTGTCTCTCATTTGGGAAGTACTCGCTGATCATTTGGAAAGACTGTGAGATAGTCCTACAGGAACAATTTGATTCTGTGCTAGTGACTTAGGCACTAAAAAGTACCTTAGACTGCAAGAAACACAAACAAATCTGTGTTGGAAGAAGTACAATCAGAATGCTCCTTAGAAGCCAGGATGGCCAGACTTCATCTTTCATACTTCTGGCATGTTATCAAGAGGGACCAGTCCCGGAAGAAGGTTGTCATGCTTGGTAAAAAAGAGAGTCAACAAAAAAGAGAAAGATACCCAACGAGATGGATTGGTACAGTGGTTACAGCAATGGGTTCAAGTGTAGCAACAATTGCAAGGATGGCACAGGACCGGGCAGTGTTTTGTTTTGTTGTATATGGGGTCCCTATGAATCAGAAAACACTAGATGGCACCTAACAACAGCAACACTAGATATCAAAGGCATAGTGGTTAAAGCACTCTATTCCAATATAAAGGGAGTGGTTTGAACCCATCAGCCAATCCTTAGGAGAGAGGTTTGGCAGTGTATGTCCATAAAGATTTATAACTTTGGAAATTCCACAGGACAGTTTTCCTCTGTACTGTAGGGTCACTGTGAATCAGACTTAATTTGATGGCAATCGGTTTGATATTTCAAACATGAAAGATCATGGTGTCCAGGATTCCCACATAGACTAGGCAGATGCTTCATAGGGCACCTAATGGTTCTCAGTGTGAACATAATTATATGTTTGATATTGAAGACCAGTATTCCTTATTTTCTATTGTTTCCAAATCTTACAATATTTTATTGACCTCATGATGCCTACTAAAATCACTGACATAGAGACTGAAGCATCTCAAGTTTAACATTGAACTTCATCGTCGTACAAATATGTTTACAGGCATTACTAGAAGATTAAAGTATTCCGTTTCTGTTTCATATATTTGCGAGAATGCTAAGAATGTGTGAGGAGAAAAAATAAGAATACACCTGGCAAAGAGCCATGAAACTAATTACTTGGGGGACTTTCAGCAGCTCCATGGATTATGTAGTTGCATTGATTTTTGTGGATTAACTGTGGCAAATGGTGAAATTCAAGTCACCTTGTTTCATCTGTTCACTCATTCATTATAGGATAAAGTTCAAAATCCTTAGTCTGGCAAATAGAGTCTCTTGATCTGTAAGCTTCAGCTGCTCTGAACTTCCCATCAATCTGAACTTCATAACCCATTAATTTATTCATGCAAAAATGTACAAGGACTCCTTTTGTGGTGTTTCAGAATAAGCATTAAATAGCAAACTACAAGGTCAATGGTTCAAAGCCAGCAGCTGCTCCTTGGAAACCCTATACAGGGTAGCTATGAATTGGAACAGACTTGGTGACACTTAACAACAATGATATTCCAAAAGGAGCCCTAGTAGCAAGACCAGCAGTTCCAATCTACCAGCCATTCCACGGAAGAAAGATGAGGCTTTCTGCTCACGTAAAGATTTACAGCCTTGACAATTCTATACAGGATCGCTAAGAGTTGGAACTGACTTAACAACACAAACCACCACCATCACCTCGGAATTCCAAAGGAGGCCTGATGGTGCAGTGGGTTAAACTATGGGCTGCTAACTGGAAGATTATTGGTTTGAATTCAACAGCCACTCAATGTGAGAAAGATGAGGCAATCTGCAAACATTTACAATATGGTGCAGAGCTGGGCAGTGTTTCATTCTGTTGTACATAGAGTTACTAGAAGTCAGAACCAACTTGATGGCACCTAACAACACCAACAACAAAAATTTACAGCCTCACTGAATGGGTGTGAGAAACAGAGTGGCACTATGCCCATGACCAAGGATATTTCTACATGTGTATTTACCATTGTTACAAATACATCCATGAATGTGGTGGAGCATGTTATTGTTGTTAGGTGCCATCAAGTTGGTACCAACTCATAGCGACCCTATGTATAACAGAACAAAACACTGC
>NW_006408544.1:24609328-24613566 GCF_000296735.1 Chrysochloris asiatica
AATTGATGGTCTGTTCCACAGTCTGCCCCTGGCCTTGTTTTGACTGATGATATAGAGCTTTTCCATCATGTCTTTCCACAGATGTAGCCAATTTTATTTCTGTGTTTTCCAACTGGTTAGGTTCATATGTATAATTCACTCTTATACTGTCTAAAGAAGGTATTTGAAATGACCAAAGCATTGATTTTGCAGACTTCTGTCATGCGATCTCCAGCATCATTTCTATCACCAAGGCCATATTTTCCAACTACTGAATCATTCTTCTTTGCTCCCAACCTTTGCATTCTGATCACCAGTAATGATCAATACATCTTGATTGCATGTTTGATAAATTTCAGATTGAAGAAGTTGTTAGAATTCTTCTATTTCATCCTCACTGGCTTTAGAGGTTGTTGCTTAAATTTGAATAATAGTGGTATTAACTGGTCTTCCCTGTAGGTGCATAGATATTATCCTATCAAATACAGCGTTGGACCTCATGACTAATCAGATATGTTCTTTTTGACAATGAATGCAACACCATTCCTCTTCAATTTGTCATTCTCTCATAGTAAGCCTTGTGGTTGTCAGGTTCAGAATGGTCAATACTAGTCCATTTCAGCTCAGTAATGCCTAAGCTATCGATGTTTATGCATGGTGGTGCAAACAGGGGGCAAAGTCATGAAAATTTTTTATACATTGCCAAACACCTTGAGGGAATGAGTTTCTGAACCTAGGGACTGAGGGTCATAGTCTCATGGGAAACCAAGGTCAATTGGCATAACATAGTAAATAATTCACATCCTACTTTGGTGACTAATGACTGGGTTCTTGAAAGCTCATCAACTGCCTTCTAAGGTGTGATGACTGGTCTCTCTCCATTCAGAGCAATGAAGAGTGAAGGAAATTTAAGACATATGGAAACAATTAGTCTAATGGGCTAAAGAACCACGTGAACATCAGCCTCCATGACCTTGAAATCAGAACTGGATAATTCCTGGCTTCTACTACCAACTGTTCTGAAAGGGATCACATTAGAAGGTCTTGATAGAGTGGAAGAAAAGAAGACAGATTAAAATCCAAAATCATAAAAAAACAAAAACAAAAACAAAAAACAACCACCAGGCTTAGCTTCCTCCAAGGCTGAAATGAAAAGGTAATACATGCAGACATATGAGCTTGTTGGTGACCATGTTGGTCTACTGATGAGTGGAAGAGATGGAAAGGCAGCAATGAAGAAATTGGCTGAGTTCAACCATGTTCCATAGATTCCTGTTGACCCAGAGATGAGAGAGAGAGGAGGAAGGGCTGGTTGGTCCAAATGTGGTGAGAACTGGGAACTCCTGAGCCCATGAACAAGGACATGCCATGGAGGGCTAGAGCTGAGAGTGAAGCATCCAGCTGATATAAAGTGAGGGGAGATGAGAGTGCTCAAACTTGCAGATAATACACATTTAACGTAGCCTCTATGACTTGATACTAAGAACTCAACTAAAGGAAGACAAAACAAAAAGAAAAATTTTTTTTGATAAAGGAAACTAGTGTAAATTGCTACAGCTTGATGAACTTGGCCTCTACTTATGGATGTAGTAGCTCCAAAATACCAACTGACAGGGAAGAAGTCTTCACATCAAGTATCAATCCTATCCCCTCTGTATATCGGGTAGATAAGGAGGGGCAACTTAGACATTTGCTACCTAAAATGAGGTGTTGATAAAGGCACGAAGTGTCTGGCTTATAAGTTTTCAAGTAGGAGTGTATTTGAAGAGTTTTCATCTTGTCTAGATGAGTCTAGTGAAAAATGGGGATAAGATTCTTAGAATTCAATAGTGAGTAATTGTTATAATTACAACAGTCTCAACTGTAACAGTAGATGTTTTGTAACAAAATGGGTAGTTAATCTTACAGTCCAGAAACAGAGGACCCTAGGACCATCAAGGGAGACGAGCACAAGCAGAGTGTGGGACCCTATATGGAGAAACAATGACACCAGAGATGGAAGTAGAGATGAGGACATGGAGACAGAGAGCAGCTGAGGACTCTGAACTTAAGGAAAGAGAGGGACTTTAGAAAAAATTCTAAATAACCTGTAAAAAAAAAAAAAAAACAACTCATTAATCTGACAGTATATGAAGTAGAAAAATGTGCTTAGAAATAATAAAATTACTCAGATTATAGAACCAGAACACGTATGAAAGGTGAGGAAAGAATACGGGGAGTAATGGCGGCCAGGAGATAGGCTTGCAGAATGTGCCCTTTGATTGTTTAAATTGTTATATATCCCTGAGTGTTTCTGTGTACATCCCCTGCCCCACAAGAGAACAAACACAAAACAGAGGGAATGGAAGCAAATACCATTGAATGATGACGCAAGGAGGAGATTGTAATCATTGCAATGAAATGATGTTGTAAAGCCGATATTCTCCCATGTAGACTATCATTCAGTTCACAATAAAAACTTAAAAACAAAAACACCAGGCTTACTGATCAAATAGAGACTGGTGGACTATAGCCCTTAGCTACCCTTCCAGTCTGGAACTGAACTCACCCCATGAATTAATTTTCTGTCAAACAATAGACAGTTTTATAAGGGAAGCAATAATATTAGAGAGGTTGTTGTTGTTACGTGCCGTCGAGTCGGTTCCGACCCATAGCGACCCTGTACAGGGTTTCCGAGGGTGTAAATCCTTACGGGAGTAGAAAGCCTCATCTTTCTCCCGCGGAGCAGCTGGTAGTTTCGAACCGCTGACCTTAAGGTTCGCAGCCCGATTCGTAACCACTACGCTATGTCCTGCTGTGGCATTTAATATAAACACAGGACCACAAAGTTGGTTTAAAACAAAAGAATGGTGGTTCATATCCACCAGGTGTTCCTTAGAAACCCTAAAAGGATTGCTGTGGTGTTGTGCCATGGAGTCAGTTCCAACTCACAGTGACCCTGCACAGGGCTTCCGAGGCTGTAAATGTTTACAGAAGTAGAAAGCCTCATCTTTCTCCTGCGGGACTGCTGGTCGTTTCGAACTATTGTCCTTGAGGTTAGCAGCCCGACTCATAACCACTGTGCTACCAAAGCTCATTGGATTGCTGTCAGTTGGAACCAATTTGAAGGAACTTCACAACAACAATAATATTTACTTTGGAATAATCAACCATTTAAGATTAAAAAAAAAAAAAGACAAGGCTGGGATGCTTGACTGAGGCCTTGCTTCTTGTCACTGCCTTCCTTCCTTCTCCTGGGTCACACTGCAAGGAGACTTAGCCCTCTTACATGCTTACACTTCCAAGGGCATGGCAGCAAATCTGCAAGATATTATTAAAACTTAAGCTTAGAACTAACATAGTTTTACTTCTAGCATATTGAACTGGTTGAAATGAGTCACAGGACCAGCCTGCATTCTGTATGGGAAAGTGTGAATACAGGGTGGTGGCTCATTGGAACTATCTTGGAACACCAGCAACCATATCCTGAGGGACTCCATTATTTTTGAACATAGATATTAACATTAATGTACTAGACTACTAATCCAAAGGTTGCAGATTCAAGTTTGCCCAGAGATACCTTGGAAGAAAGGCCAAACTCTAGCCATTGAAAACCCCATGGAGCACATTTGTACTCGCACACACACAGAATTACCTGAGTTGGAATTGCCTTAACAACAACTGGCTGGGTAAACTGGAGGAGTCTCTTTCTCCTCATGAGAGTTTGAAATTTCCCTTGTTAACCACAGCTGATAGCAAAGGTGGCTCATAGAGATAGGGGGAGGCTTTTGATTAGAAAGATAGGCACACCACAGGACTACCAACCATAAAAGATGGGTGTTTTCAGATTCACTAGTGAAGCAGCATTTTTAAGTTGATTGGCAGAAACAGGCCTCCTTAGTAATTCTTTGTTCAGGATTCAAGGCATAAAATGGATTTGGATAATCGGCAGGCATAAAGATGAAAATCTGTTGTCAAATGGTTTTGAGACCCCCTAGTACATGAAAGACATAATCCAGAGATAGCGAATCAGAAAAGAAAGCAAGGGGACACGCAAAAGACTGTCAGTGAATCTTACAAGGAAACAAAGCAAAGAAGAAACTGGTCCTATATGAACAGAGGCTATGGTATGACATCATAGACCCAGTCTAGCATTTCCATAGTTGGCTACATATACATGGAGCTCTGGTAGCGTAGTGGTTACGAATCAGGCTGCTAATCTCAAGGTTGGCAGTTCGAAACTACCAGCTGTTCCGCAGGAGAAAGATGAGGCTTTCTGC